>NC_056623.2:107905712-108216962 GCF_002870075.4 Lactuca sativa
GACTTATTTATTTGATGATGAAAATATTGGGTCCCAAAAAACTAATGGGGCTTTTCCCACGGATACAATCTTTGAACCCTATGATGCTTTGATTCAGCCAGACATTGTTTCACCGTCTTGCGTATGTTCCTTGAATACCCATTTATTTAGGTATGAAATACCCTTTCTCTAGCATCGTCTCTCAGTTCTTTGAAATCACTAAGTTCTCATATATCCAAGCCATTCCAGTTGTTTTGGTTAAAAGTTACACAAGTATTAATCAGCCAATTTGAATAAGAGGATGTGATGTTCAGATTAGTCTAATGGTGAATGATAAAAGAAAGTGACACAATAAATTATCAGGAAAGCCCTTGATCCTTGCTAGGATCTCCAACATAAAATCTTGGGAGGTGATAAAGATCACCTGACTTGATAATTTTTTTGATATAAAATGATGATTACAGTGAACTCTTAGTAAGAATAAGTGAACAATTTCGTAGAGTAAGCTTAGACTAGAGAACAGTGTGTTGTCTACATAATACAAGTGTCAATTTATAGTCTAAAAGCCAACAAGATGTCCGATATTTCCGGGAGCCTCCATGACCAGCTTCATGAACGTTATTTGACCAAGTATTCCGGGTCTTTAACATAGTTGAGATGCTTCTTCGTTGAGAATTGGTCTTTCCTTGACTACTTCTGCACACCTGTTAGTTATAGACAAAATATGAATATGTAACACCAAGAATTTAAAAATAATTTTTCGCATTTAATAAAGACAACATCATTTAATATTCATAAAAACATCATTTTTTGTAATTCATTTCATAACATATATAAAATCCCCAAGATCACATAATATAAAAATCCCGCGTGTGTGCACTGATCAGGCCGGCGCCTTCCCGCGATCCTCACTAGTACCTGAAACAATTAACACCAACACTGTAAGCATAAATCTTAGTGAGTTCCCCAAAATACCATATAACACATATTAGCCACTCGAGGCTATAACTCTGTGGGTCCGTGCACCCATACTCTGTGAACCCTCAGGTTCTAACTCTGTACACAAGCATAGCATAAATCACATAGAAGAATGCAGTGCAACACATAACATACATAGCATACAAATACTCTATCATATAACTCTGGTTACCTATTCAAGGTAAAGTATAGTGAGAAGACTCACCTCGCATGTCTCGATATCTCACAACCTGGGAACCCCTCGTGCCCGATTCTCCGAGCTCTAATCCTCCTATAACATCATAATGTCCCTAGTTAACACTTTATATCTCTAATGTTGACTATCCCTAAGAAGTTAACATAGGTCCACTCTGGTCAACGGTCAACTTTGACCGGACTCGGCGAGTGCTAGGGCGACTCGGCGAGTCTACACGTTCTCACCAATTCTCTAAGATTCCCTTTCTACTCGTCGAGTATCCCCCTTGACTCGACGAGTTCCTCCTGGAAGAATCGCGGGGCCACCCCTACTCAACTCGCCGAGTCTGAAGAACAACTCGGCGAGTCCCAGTTAATCTTCAAGCTACTCGCCGAGTCTGTTCATCGGACTCGGCGAGTCCATGCCATGCAACCGCTCAAACTGCTTCCTAAGGTCAGATCTGCTCCGACCATTCATAGGTCTGGCCTTTCTAAACTGGTTCATCACGTAAAGCCCTCATTTCGGTGCTCATAATACACCCCATGACTCATAATTTACATTTTGACCTAAGGCATAAGGATTCCAATCCAAAACCTCCATTGATTCCCGAAATGCTCAGGCATGGGACATTCTGGACTTCTAAGGGTCCCAATATAGGGTTCCAATCGCTTGGGGGACTAGGGAAACACTCAATCTAGCCACAAAAGGGTTCAATAAACCCTAAATCTATATACACATCAACATAGAAGAATGCAACTCGAAAATATTACCTGAATAACGTTGCTCTGTGTCCCAAATCCTCAGAATGTGGCTTCTCTTGTTGTTCCCTTAACCAAGCCTCCTCCTCCTTGCACAATAACACTTCCAAGATCAATAATGGTTTTCAACCTTGCTCCAGATGCTCACAATCGAATTAGGGTTTCTCTCAGAGGACTAGGATGAACAATGACGGCCATAAGGCCCCTTATATACGTCCCAAACCTGGACGGTTAGGGTTTCGCTAAACAGCGCAGACTCGCCGAGTCCATATCCGGACTCGTCGAGTCCAGTCGCGAACCCGCGACCAGATCCGCGATCCTACTCGGCGAGTCTGAGCTCCAACTCGCCGAGTCCCCTCTTAAAACACCCAAGAATCATAAATATAACGATACCTGGAATTCCGGGCTGTTAAAACTCTCCCCCACTAGGACTAGACTTCGCCCTCGAAGTCTCACTCTGAAAATAGCTCCGGATGCTGCTCCCGCATCTCACGCTCCGGCTCCCAGGTCATTTCCGATCCTTTCCAGTGCTGCCACTGAACTAACACCAGAGGTATCTCCTTATTTCTCAGAACCTTGATCTTCCGATCTCTGATGGCCACTGGTCTCTCGGCATAATTCAGGCTCGCATCCACCTGAATGTCCTCTAATGGAACCACTGCCGATTCATCGGCTATACACTTTCTCAATTGCGACACATGAAAAGTGGCGTGGATCTGACTCAATTCCGCTGGCAACTCCAAACGGTAGGCCACCCGGCCTACCCTCGCAATCACACGAAAAGGCCCAATATACTGGGGCCCCAACTTGCCCCTCTTCCTGAATCGAATCACTCCTTTCCAAGGAGAGACCTTTAGGAGTACGAAGTCGCCGACCTGAAACTCAAGCTCGGACCGGCGTCTGTCTGCATAACTTTTCTGTCGGCTCTGGGCGGTCAATAATCTCTGTCTAACCTGCTGAATCTGCTCTGTCGTCTGAAGCACGATCTCTGTACTGCCCATCACTCTCTGTCCCACCTCTCCCCAACAAATGGGGGTCCGACATCTCCTACCATACAACAGCTCAAAGGGCGGCATACCGATGCTCGAATGATGGCTGTTGTTGTAGGAAAACTCCGCCAAGGGCAAATACGCATCCCAGCTACCCCCAAAATCCAACACACACGCCCGAAGCATGTCCTCGAGCGTCTGAATCGTCCGCTCACTCTGACCGTCTGTCTGGGGATGATATGCGGTACTAAAATGCAATCTAGTACCCAACTCCTCATGAAATTTCTTCCAGAACCTAGAAGTGAAATACACATCACGATCTGAAACAATCGAGATCGGCACCCCATGCCGAGATACTACTTCTCTCACATACACCTCTGCCAATTTCTCTGCTGAAGAACTGTCACTAATGGCAAGGAAGTGAGCGCTCTTCGTCAATCTGTCTACAATCACCCAAATTGCATCAACTGCTCTGGCAGTCCTCGGCAATTTGGTGATGAAATCCATAATGATCTGTTCCCACTTCCACTCGAGAACCTCCAATGGTTGCAACTTGCCATGTGGTCTTTGGTGCTCGGCCTTAACCCTACGGCAGGTTAAGCACCTCTCGACAAACCACGCGACGTCCCTCTTCATGCAGGGCCACCAATATTCTCTCCTCAAATCCAAATACATCTTTGTAGCCCCGGGATGGATCGAGAATTTCGATCGATGTGCCTCCTCCATCAAAGTAGTACGCGTACCGCCCACAAACGGTACCCAAATCCGACCCTGAAAGGTCATCAACCCTCGATCATCAGTAACGAACTCTGAAACCAAACCAACGACCCGTTCCCTCTTCTGCATCTCCGGTTGCATAGCCTCAGATTGTGCCCCACGAATGGCATCCAGTACTGGAGCTATCACGGTCAACCTCAAACATACATTTTGTAGTGGAGTGCTCTCCCCCTTACGACTCAACGCATCTGCTACCACATTAGCTTTGCCCGGGTGGTACAGGATCTCGCAATCATAATCCTTGACCATATCCAACCACCTCCTCTGACGCATGTTTAGGTTGGGCTGGTCCATCAAGTACTTCAAACTCTTATGGTCAGTGTATATCGTGCAACGAACTCCATACAAGTAATGACGCCAAATCTTGAGGGCGAACACTACTGCCCCCAGCTCTAGATCATGCGTGGGATATCTCGTCTCGTGAGGCTTCAGCTGCCTCGATGCATATGCTATTACATGCCCTCTTTGCATCAGAACTGCACCCAACCCCGAAATAGATGCATCACAATAAACTACAAAATCCTCCATCCCTTCTGGGAGAGCTAACACCGGGGCTTCGCACAATCTCTGGCGAAGTGTCTCAAAAGAGGTCTGCTGCTCGGGTCCCCATGAGAATGCAACCCCCTTTCGGGTCAATCTAGTAAGTGGCACTGCAATTCTGGAGATGTCCTTAATAAATCTCCGATAGTACCCTGCCAATCCAAGGAAACTCCTGATCTCAGAAGGTGACTTCGGCACCTCCCAACTCATCACCGCCTCAACCTTGGCCGGATCGACCAATATCCCTTCCTGATTAACAACATGTCCTAGAAATTGGACCTCCCGCAACCAGAAATCACACTTGGAGAACTTTGCATAAAGCTTCTCCGATCTCAACACCCCAAGGACCTCCCTCAAATGTTCCTCATGCTGCTCTCTAGATCTCGAATACACCAAAATATCATCGATAAATACAATCACTGACCGATCCAACATCGGCCTACATACCCTGTTCATGAGATCCATGAACACAGTCGGGGCATTGGTGAGCCCGAAAGGCATCACCACAAACTCATAATGCCCATATCGCGTCCTAAACGCTGTCTTCTGGACGTCCTCATCCCGCACTTTCACTTGATGATATCCCGACCTCAAGTCGATCTTGGAAAACCAAGATGCTCCCTGCAACTGATCAAATAAATCGTCGATCCTCGGTAATGGGTAACGGTTCTTGACCGTCAACTTGTTCAGCTCCCGGTAATCAATGCACATCCGGTGTGAACCATCTTTCTTCTTGACGAACAGAATAGGTGCTCCCCACGGCGAGCTACTCGGTCGAATGAATCCCTTCCCCAGCAACTCCTGAAGCTGCGAGGATAACTCTTGCATCTCTGGGGGTGCAAGACGATAAGGCACCTTTGCGATAGGCGCGGCTCCCGGAATCAAATCAATACCAAAATCCACTTGCCTCACAGGAGGTACTCCCGGCAGCTCCTTGGGAAAGACATCTGGAAACTCACGTACCACCGGTACCTCCTCAACTGAACTCGGTCTCTCGGAAGTCGCTCGTGTATCCATCACATACGCCACAAAACCCTTACAGCCCTGCTGTAGACACTGCCTCGCTCTGGCGGCCGAACAAAAGGCTGATCCCGGACGCGTACCCTCGCCGTACACCGAAAGAACTCCCCCACTAGGGTCTCGTATAGTCACCAGCTGACGCTCGCAGTCGATGACTGCGCTGAATCGGCTCAACCAGTCCATGCCCACAATGACACAGACATCACCCATCGCGATAGGAATTAGGTCAATCGGGAACTCAACCCCAAAAATCTCTAACACACATCCCCGGAAAACCCCCGTGGCACAAATCACTCTATCATCAGCTATGGAAACTCTCAGAGGCCGACTCAATGCCTCACGACTAGCACTGATATGCTGACTAAAGGCCAGAGATACAAAAGACCGACTCGCACCCGAGTCAAATAACACTAAAGCAGGCACAGAATTCACAAGGAAGGTACCTACGCATAACCTAATATAAGCATAATATTTCAACATCAATATAAATACATGAAAGGAAACGTACCAGCCACCACATCGGGCGCAACGCGGACTTCCTCCGTAGTCAGCTGGAAGGCTCTCCCTCGAGCTCTCGGTGCCTCGGTCTTCATAGGCCAACTCTCTGTAGCTCTGATGGCGGAAGGAGCAGATCCCTGAGGTGCTCCGCGCAGCTGCGGACACTCAGCCTTCCGGTGTCCAGTCTGGTTGCAGTGAAAGCACACTGCAAATCCCTTGGGGAAGTCCTTGGCCATGTGCCCCTCCTTGCCACATTTGTAGCAAGACCCCGCTCGGCAAACTCTGTCATGCCACTTGCCGCACTTTCCGCAAGTGCGGCCCTTCTGGCTCCCTGGTCTGGGATCAGCAGGCTTGGCCCGCTTGGCGGCCGGCTGCGACTGTGCCGGTCGTCGATCCCTCCCCTGAGACTCCGCCTCCTCCCTGGCCTGAGTCTCAAGCTCGATCTCCCTCTTCCGGGCATTTGCCTGAAGCTCGGCAAATGTCCGGTACGAGGAGTTTGCAGCAAACTCCCGAATATCCCGCCTCAAGACACTCAAGTAGCGGCTCATACGTGCCTGCTCAGTGGGCACGTGCTCAGGGCAGAACATCGCCCTCTCGTGGAACATCCTCGTGATTGCTATAACAGACTCAGTACCCTGCTTGAGGGTCAGAAACTCCTGTGCTAAACGCTCCCTCTCTACCTGGGGAACGTACTCATCTCGAAACATGGTGGTGAACCTCTCCCAGGTCACCGCAGAAAGCTCGGCAGGCGTATAATGCGCCGTTGCAAACTTCCACCAGTCCTTCGCTCCCAAGCGAAGCTGGTTCAGCGCGAATCGGACCTTCAAATGCTCAGGAGACGAGCAAGTGAAGAAGCACCCCTCGATATCAGATATCCACCTCATTGCTGCCACCGGACCCGGGGTCCCATCGAACTCTGGTGGTTTTGTGTTGCTGAATTCCCGGAATAGTAACGCGTCCCCACCCTGCGGCCTTGCAGCAGTCACCGCTGCGGTAGCCGCTGCAGCAGCAGCCTCAGTAAGAGCAGCATAACGCTCGTCGAACGTCTCAATCAGTGTGGTCTTTATGGACCCAAACATCTCTGGAATCTCGGCCCTGATGGCCGCAGCTACCTCCTCCTGGATGATCCGGCGGATATCCTCCTCACTGGTACCACTGCTCTCGGACGTGAAACGTGTCCTCACCATGATCTACCGCTGAAATACGACATATAATAAATTTAGAATCCCCACGAACACAATCACACTCGTCAACTCTTTCCTCCTTGATTCTTGGCATTCCAAAGATTCTTACTTGGGTTGCACCCCGCTCCGGTGCTTCCAGTAGTACGGGCCCAATACTACTGTCCGCACCGCACCAGAATACACTCCAAGTCCTCCTCTTCGGATTCCAGGTCTCAAGTACTCTATCATGCGTAGACCACTCTCTAATATATCTATCATAAGTCCCTCGCTGCTATCTACTCACTCTCAAGCATCTCATAGCAGCTCACCTCTCCCTAGACTAAGGCATCACAAATCAGGCCAATCTATTCCTAGTAGCAATGCCTAGCCTACTCTAGCATGCAGATACATCATATCAATATTAACATCACATAATGTAAGGGTATTTTGGGAAATCACCGTTCGGGCGCGGGCTGATCGTACACACATCTCTTGCTCTGCGTCTTTTAAAAACCTTTTAATCTTTTGAAAATTACATCTCAATCCTCAGTTTGAGTCCAAATACGCCCGAAGGTGTACTCGAATCCCTCAAACCAAGGTTCTGATACCAAATTGTAACACCAAGAATTTAAAAATAATTTTTTGCATTTAATAAAGACAACTTCATTTAATATTCATAAAAACATCATTGTTTGTAATTCATTTCATAACATATATAAAATCCCCAAGATCACATAATATAAAAATCCCGCGTGTGTGAACCCTCAGGTTCTAACTCTGTACACAAGCATAGCATAAATCACATAGAAGAATGCAGTGCAACACATAACATACATAGCATACAAATACTCTATCATATAACTCTGGTTACCTATTCAAGGTAAAGTATAGTGAGAAGACTCACCTCGCGTGTCTCGATATCTCACAACCTGGGAACCCCTCGTGCCCGATTCTCCGAGCTCTAATCCTCCTATAACATCATAATGTCCCTAGTTAACACTTTATATCTCTAATGTTGACTATCCCTAAGAAGTCAACACAGGTCCACTCTGGTCAACGGTCTACTTTGACCGGACTCGGCGAGTGCTAGGGCGACTCGGCGAGTCTACACGTTCTCACCAATTCTCTAAGATTCCCTTTCTACTCGTCGAGTATCCCCCTTGACTCGACGAGTTCCTCCTGGAAGAATCGCGGGGCCACCCCGACTCAACTCGCTGAGTCTGAAGAACAACTCGGCGAGTCCCAGTTAATCTTCAAGCTACTCGCCGAGTCTGTTCATCGGACTCGGCGAGTCCATGCCATGCAACCGCTCAAACTGCTTCCTAAGGTCAGATCTGCTTCGACCATTCATAGGTCTGGCCTTTCTAAACTGGTTCATCACGTAAAGCCCTCATTTCGGTGCTCATAATACACCCCATGACTCATAATTTACATTTTGACCTAAGGCATAAGGATTCCAATCCAAAACCTCCATTGATTCCCGAAATGCTCAGGCATGGGACATTCTGGACTTCTAAGGGTCCCAATATAGGGTTCCAATCGCTTGGGGGACTAGGGAAACACTCAATCTAGCCACAAAAGGGTTCAATAAACCCTAAATCTATATACACATCAACATAGAAGAATGCAACTCGAAAATATTACCTGAATAACGTTGCTCTGTGTCCCAAATCCTCAGAATGTGGCTTCTCTTGTTGTTCCCTTAACCAAGCCTCCTCCTCCTTGCACAATAACACTTCCAAGATCAATAATGGTTTTCAACCTTGCTCTAGATGCTCACAATCGAATTAGGGTTTCTCTCAGAGGACTAGGATGAACAATGACGGCCATAAGGCCCCTTATATACGTCCCAAACCTGGACGGTTAGGGTTTCGCTAAACAGCGCAGACTCGCCGAGTCCATATCCGGACTCGTCGAGTCCAGTCGCGAACCCGCAACCAGATCCGCGATCCTACTCGGCGAGTCTGAGCTCCAACTCGCCGAGTCCCCTCTTAAAACACCCAAGAATCATAAATATAATGATACCTGGAATGAGTACTAGGATTGCTAGTAAACCTATTTAGCTTTCCTACAACAAATGCAATATCAGTCCATGTGTTGGTCGTAACATACATCAAACACCCAATGACCCTTGAATACTTAAGTTATGAAACTGCTTCGCCAGTATTTGGCATAAGTTTCATACTTAGATCAAAAGGTGTACTCACAAGAGAACAATCTGAACATTTGAACTTCTTAAACATTTTCTCAATGTAATGAGACTATGAAATTGAGATTCCTTGATGTTCACGCTTGATTCTTATTCCAAGAATCATTTCTGCCTCCCCCATATCCTTCATGGGAACTAAGATGATAAAAACTATTTGGGCATGTCAACTTGCCTTTGATCAGTACCAAAGATTAACATATCATCTATATACAAGCTTATGATCACTCATTTTCCATACTCATCAAACTTGTTGTACACACACTTTTCTGATTGATTCAACTTGAAACCATATGACAAGACAACATCATCAAATTTTGATGCCACTGTTTTGGTGCTTTGATTTAGCCTATATAATGATTTAACCAACTTTCACACCTTGTGCTCATTTCCAGGCATAATAAAACCCTTAGGTTATTTCATATACACCTCTTCATCTAAATCACCATTTAAGAATGTTGTTTTCAAATCCATTTGGTGAATCACCAAATTATGAATTGCTACTTAGGCAATCAATAGCCTAATGGTGGATATACGAGCAACTAGAGTATAAATGTAAAAATATTCATTGCCATGTTTTTGTTTAAAACCGTGAATAAACAATCGGGCCTTAAACTTGTCAATTGATCCATCAACTTTCATCTTCCTTTTGAATATCTATTTGTAACCCAAAGTTTTGCATCCATGAGGAAGATCAAACAACACCCAAGTACTATTTCCCATGATGGAATCCATTTCATCATTTATTTTTCTTTCCAAAAGCAACATCTTAAGATTTCATTTTTTTATCAAATATTTTAGGATCATCTTCAACAGTAAAACAATATGAATATTGATTGTAAGGAATGCAAAATAATATCTATTGCAAGATCCTCCGGGAAGTTCACATTAAGCTTCAGCAAACGATCCACATACCTTTGCATTTTCTGCATGTGGCTCGTGACGGATTCCCCGTCCTTCATCATGGTTGTTATCATGGAGCAGATGATTTCATACCTCTCTTGTCGTGCACTTTGATGGTATCTTTCCATCAAATCTTGGTGCATGTCATAAGGGTAGAAATCCTCATAAGACTTTTGGAGTTCCGCTGTCATCGTGGCCATCATGATGCAAGCCACTTTCGTAGCATCCCTTTCATCTGCCCGAAATTCAGCGATCTCCTGAGGAGTTGCAGTGGACTCATCAATCTCCTTAAGCTCCTTGTCAAGGACATATTCTTTGTCCTCGTAGCGGGTAATCATCCTGATGTTTCTGATCCACTCATTGAAGTTGGATCCATCAAATGTGACTTTCCCACACAAGTTCATAAGGGTAAAGGAGCCATTAGGATTAGAGCCAGAAGCATTGGTGAAAGACATCTGAAGAAAAGAGGACAAGATTAGTTTAGATAAGAGAGTCCTTAATAAAACACCCAAATGTAATATTAAGGCTAGGATCCAATCACAATATAATATAACTTAGAAGAGGTATGCCGTAATCTAAGCTATATCATATTTGAAAGGTAGGTGAATGACGATTCACCAATTTCCACCACGAAAACCGCAATATTTTAGTATTAGGTTTTTGAATGGTTCTTAGAAATTCCTAGATACTTTGAGATTCAATGAACTTTTCAAAGGCATGTTTCAATCTCGAGTGTGCCCTCCAAGTTTTGTGACTGGGATACCGAGGATCACAAAACGAGGTGTGAAGTAACCATGCAAATCACTTGGTGCACTTAAAGTTTATCACTCAATCGATGTGCCGGTTAACCACACACGCTCCATCGATACTATAATAAACCCTAAGTCACCCTTTACCTACTTTGTTAAGTCCAAGTTAGTGTGCCGGTTAACCACACACGCTCCACCAACGACTTAATCAAAGTGTAAAGTGTAATTTCATGGAATAGCACCTTATTCACATTTTTCCTAAAGTAACTAAGATTGGGAATTTAATAAAACATTTAGTTACTTTATAATATTCATCATACTTTGAATGAGAATTAATAAGTCCTTGTCTTACCTGTTCGGCTAACGACCCTCCACCGATCAAGCAAGCGGTGGGTGAGAGTGGACACCCATTAAGTCACCATTTTATAGGCAACAACCTTATACCCACCTTATAGACCGGCTTCGTGAATGAGGCGTACTAGCGGTAAGACGACTTTGTTCTTATACATATATATATATATATATATATATATATATATATATATATATATATATATATATATATATATATATATATATATAATTATTAAATCATAATAATATAAGTATAAGGGTTGAATTTTAACTTTTAAAATTCTAGGGGTTGGAACTAAAGTTATAACTTAACTTTACTTGTTCCAAAACTTGAGGGCAAGTTTTGTAAACTTCCAAAACTTTTCATTTCTTGTAACTTATGAGTTTAATAGAGTAATAAAATGAGGACTTTTCATTTTTCCTAACTCTTGTGTTCTTTTAATGGTTTTTAATCCAAGAGACTTTTGGTTTTCCATAACTTGAGGACAAGTTATGGACTCCATTAAAACACATTATGATCATGAATTAATCTACCACATATGTTACAAATAATTCCTATGATCATCTAAACATCATAAGAACAAGAATATGAATATGAACACTTTCAAGAATCAAAATCACATTTAATCTTTGTAATTTTGATAACTAGTTGTTGTAAATGAGTTAGAAAAGACATTACACCTTCTAAAATAAGTTTCCAAGTACCAAAACATTTTAGGGTAATGATTCTAATCCATTTCCAGCAACTCAAGTCGAAATCCTGCACTCTGTCGACCCTACTCGCCGAGTGCATAAACCTACTCGCCGAGTAGGTTGAAGATACACATGAACTCGACGAGTCCTCCCCATGGACTTGCCGAGTCCATCAGTCAGACAGCAGAATTTTCGACTTTCTTCAACTTTTAAGCACAAATAACAAACAAACAAGCCTAGGCTCTGATACCACTGATGGGTTTTGAGCATTCTAACACTTCCTAAGTGCACATGCAACCCTAATAACCTTGGATCTATGTTTGTCTAATTATCATGCAAAGTTGAATTCCAAGGTTATATTCCTATCTAGCAAACATGGGGAACAATTTTGTCTTGAATCATAGATAGAATAACTTACCTTGTTGTTGCTTGTGTTCCTTGAAACCTTGTGAGCCTAGCACCCCAAGTGTGATGCCTCAAATGCTTCACACAACACCAAATGCTCTTGGAAAGACTCTTGAGATAATACACACTTCTCAAAATCGGCCAAGCCCTCTAGTTTCTCATGTCTAACCGATTTTGGTGGAGAATGGGATCTTTATATAGTGTTGACACATCTAGGGTTACACCATGTAAACCCTAATGTGTCATGACTCTTCATTTCCATGACCCATGGGTTTGTAACTCCCATGGAGTATCCATGGAGTATCCTATGGGTAGAACCCAACTTGATAATCCATGGAGCCTCTTAGCCCACTATACAAGATATGAATGATTTACATAATCAACCCATATATTTAATTAGTTATTCTTTGATCACTTAATTAATTCCAAATTAATTCTTTGATCAAACTAATCAAATAATATTATTAATATATTAGAACTTATAATATATTAATAATCTCCAAGTGTTATTTCTCTCATTTAGTCTATCCAATTACATGGTGCCATGCAACCCAAATGGACCATGCCGGGTCGGGTCAAGTACAAGCCCGAAATAGTTATGGACTTAGACACCTTATCCAACAAGTTTTTTGATGTAACAATTCGACTCCTATAGGGTTATATGCCTTTTATTTCAAATATAATGGCTAATCTTTCTTTTTTCTATATACATTTCCTGCAAAATACAATATGAAGATCTTTGCATAGTTAGGATCCTAAAAACAGTGGATAATTTTTAAGACGAAACGGTTTGATAAGGATTGAAACAAGAACTAACTTTTTTAAGTAATTCAGAAGTTTGATGATTAAATCGTAATCTTTCAAACTTCTTTAAAGATATCAATTTAAAAGATGAAAGTTCATAAATTAGTGATTGATTTAGGATCCCGGAAAGTTTAGGATCCTTGATTTTACTTAAAATTTCAAAATTAAGGACAAGGAAAGTTGGAAGCTGATTGACTTCAAGTTTTTCTTTAAGCTTCTTAAGTCTTTAAAATTTTAAAAGTTACTAAGGATAAATTCCAATTTAGGAGAGAACTTTGGTTTACTGCTGAGAATGAGGTCCTTTACCAATGAAGGTCAATGAGGATCCTTAAGGGCAAGGATCCTTATTGTCAGATACCCTTAAAGATAAGGATCTCAGGTCGCAAGTGGAAAATTTCTCCTTAGGATAACCTATTTAGGTTATGGACTTTTACAAAATTCTTGTGTAATACCATAGATTCAATAGATAACACGTTAATGTTGTATTATGGGGAGGATCCCAACTTATGATTAAATTCATGGGAGAGATCCTTTCTTATAATAACATGAAAATGTTATAATTCAATTGTATTCTCTGGGGAAAATTCCCAACATGTGATAACTTGAAGATGTTATAGATCTTATGTAATTTCTGGGGCAAGATCCCAATCATTGATAACATGAAAATGTTATAAACCTTATGTATTTTATGGGGTAGGATCCTAATTTTTGATAATATAAAAATGTTATAAACCTTAAGGATCGAAACTTATGTTCAAAGATAAGATGGTTGCTACGCTACTGAATTGTGAAATGACCCCCTTATTTTTTTTCCCATAGTTAGATATCGTGTGTCCAAGCGAGGTGTATAAACCTTAGTTCGCGTGAAAGAGGTAATTAGCTCTTTAAACCTTAGAGGGGATTAAGTTCCCTTAAGTTTAGGAGAGATGATCAGTCTCTAGCTTGTGTATATGATGGTCTAAAGATTACATATTTGGTATAACAAGGCTTCTCAAGTGTTAAGATACTGAGGTCTTCGTATGTCAAGATCCTCATGTTTCGAGAATTTCATCCTCAAGGATCCTTGTATTATGAGATCTGGGGGATCCTTGGATTTCAGGATCTTCGACCCCGAGGGTCCTTCAAGTTTCAGGATCATAGCTTACGGAGATCCTTAGCTGTATGTTATTCTGCAGGGCAAACATTAGCTAGGGGTGGGCGTTAGTCTGGCTAACACCCCTATGATGCTTAAGTTAGTAATGTATTCAAGGAAAAAATAATTAACAACGAAAACTTTAAGGTAAAGAACATGTATACCTTGGTTTTGTCGTGGATTAGTCGACCCTACTTACATGTAGTATGCTTTGAGGTGTATAAAATTCCAGGATCTTGGTAGAACATCTCCTTCGAGTGTTGCTAGCCAATATGTTCCTTTCCCTAATTTGGCATCAATAAGATACGGTCATTCCCATTTGGGAGCCAATTTACCTGCACTAGGATCCTTGGTGTTTTGGAATGTTTTCCTCAATACTAAGTCACCAATTTGAAACCTTCTGACTTTTACGTTTTTATTATAAGCCTTGGTGCTCCTTTGTTTATGGGCAGCCATGCATATATTTGGCAAGATCTCTAAGTTCATCAATAGTGTCAAGATCCTGCCCTAGCATCGTGTCGTTATTCTCTTGGTTTTGTAGTAAGTATCTTGTTGTCGGGATCACTACTTCAGTAGGGATTACTGCTTCTGTCCCAAACACCAAAGAATAGGGGTCTGACCTATGGCCACTTTGGAAGTGGTCCTATCTGCCCACAAAAAGAAATGAAGCTTTTCTGCTCATCATCCCTTCTATTTGTCTAGCCTTTTCTTCAAATTGTTAACTATGATTTTGTTGCTAGACTCCGCTGACCATTAGCTTGGGGATGAACAGGAGTGGACATTATCATTTTGATTCCCTAGCTTGTGCAAATGTCTCTTGTCCTTTTGCTTATAAATTGGGATCCATTGTCGCATATGATTTCAGCCGGGATCTCGAACCTGGTTAAGATATTACATTTAATAAATGATACTACCTCTTTGTCTCTTACCTGAACGAAGGCTTCAGCTTCGATCCATTTGGAGAAGTAATTAGTCATCACCATCATGAAGACTTTTCCTCCTAGGGCCACTGGTAATTTTCCTACTATGTCAATCCCCCATTTCATGAATGGCCATGGGGAGATAATAGGATGTAGAGTTTTTGCCGGTTGATGTAGGATGTTGTTGTGTCTTTGGCAAGCATCACGGGCATGTAGAAAGGAATCTTTCTTCATGGTTGGTCAATAGTATCTTGTTCTTAGTATTTTGGAGCATAAGGATCTGCCCCCGGTGTGATTTCCATAATCTCCTTCACGTATGTCCTTCAATATTTCTGCAACTTCAAGATCTTCCAAGCATCTAAGGTATGGACCTGCCATAGATTTTTTATAAAGTTTACCTTGGATTACCACGAATGAGACTCTCGTCCTGAACGCTCTTTCGCTTTTTTCTTCTATCGGGATCGTTCCATTTTGGAGATACTCCATAATGGATTGGGTTCATGATCATTGATTTCTTCGAGTAAGAAAACTATTTGGACTTATCTTTCCAAGTGGTGGACTTGTTTTCTCTCTTTGGCCATCTTTCTTTGTCTCTAAGATCCTTCATAGCATGAATTACACCCGAAACATCCATAGAAAAATAATAGTTAGTAATCTTAGGAAGTTCTTCTTCTTCTTATCCCTCATCTTCGAGGGCATTGACCCTGTGATGATCCAGTTTGGAATAGGGCTTCGACTTGTAGGATCTTGAAGTCGAGGATTCGGCTTTTCTATTGGGATTCTCATAATGATTCGAAGGGTTGCTTCTCTTCTGGATTTCTCTATCCTCTTCGAGCCTTATGAACCTCAATGCCCAGCACCTGACTTCATCCAATCTTTTGCATAGGATCATTACAAGGTCTTCATAGAAGGGTGAGTCCTTTCTTAGTCCCATTTTAAAGGCCTCTATAGTGGTGGCCATGTCAATGTTGGGGATTCTTAGAGCTTCCGTGCCAAACTTGTTAACAAAGTCCCTAAGTTTTTCCTTAGGATCCTGAACCACCTGGTAGAGATCACTAGTGATCTCCTCGAAGGTTCTGCTGCAAGAAAACTGGTTATTGAATATATTGACTAAGTGTGAAAATGAAGTAATAGAGTGTAGGGAATGTTTAGCAGCCATTTGAGGGATGATCTTGTAAGGGTCGAACCAAATCCTTTGCATAGGCAAGCTTCCTTCAAGTGCCTTGGGATGGGAATGATCTCCATCCTTTCTCTGTATTGGGCTATATGCTCTTCAGGATCCGTAGTTCCATCGTATAGCTTCATGCTGGGAGTTTGGAAGCACTTAGGAACTTCGGTATCGGCTATCATAGGAACAAATCTCGAGATCGTGTGATTTGTTTGAGACTCTTCTGGTATTGGTTGGACCACTCTAGGTACATTGGAGATCATTTTCCTCAGTTGTTGAAGTTCCCTAGCCATGTTTGGATTTATTCTTGCATCAACGCTAGTATAGTTAGTATTAATAGTATTGTTGTTTAAGAAGTTACTAGAATCGAGGTTTTTAGGAGTATTGAAAGGCTCATTGAGATCTGTTAACGTATCCCTCAGGGATAACGTCAAAAAAAAAAAGAAGGCTAACTAACGCCAGGCTTGGCCAGGTCAGAGCCCGGTTAAGCTGAAGAACCATGCATTAACCTCTTCTCCAAGGAATAACACCTCGGTGCACGTGGGACCAATCAGAGTGTTCCACTTTTCCATCTGAAGATAGCCACGTTCATCATAATATCAACAGATTCCCCTCTAGCCAATGGGGGGATGAGGAAAAAGACGTGACAGAGGATCCTCCAATATGGGCCCGCCACGTCGCACCTCACAAGGGAATGCTCATCAGAATCAGTTGAGAGGCACACACCTCTCTAACAGGTATAAAAGGATCCTTATTCCTCACGTAGAGGGGGATGAACTCTCTTTCTTGTGATTTACCCTTATTTCTCTTAGATCTCATTCTAACTTGATCGTCAGAGCTTCGTCCCGGAAATTCCTTCCGGACGTCGACTAATGATCATCTTTCTCCTTTGCACCGTGATATCAGGAGATGGAACCTGCACAGAGCCCATCTGCAATCTCAATCAAATCATCTCCACCATATCACAACAAGATCATTGATGCTCAGTTGTCCATAGTTGTCCCCCAGGGTGACACCACAATGGTAGGAACTGTGTTCTTTTGATGATTCTCTAAGGATCATGCGTCGCCAAAGTTCAGGATCCTTGGTTATACAACTGTAGGGGTTGTTCCCTGGGATTTCTGGAATTCCACCTTCATCCTCTCCACTTCTTTGAGGAGTGCTCTATTCTCCTCCTACTTTTGGGTTACTTGTTGCGTTATTTTCCTCATCATAGTGGAGAGTTCTGCAGTGGTGACCGAGGTAGGCGGATCCTAGAGACCTAAGGATCCCAAACTTCCTTTGTTAATGATCAGAGGGGTGTTTTTCTTGGAAGCGTTAGGCGTTTTCCTCTAAGTAGGGGCCCACTCGGAAGAGGTTGTAGGTTTTTAGTTGGAATGGAGGGAGTAGAGGATGAAGAAAGGATCAGTTGTGTAGACATGATTTTTTCGAGGGGTTTGAACACCACGGCCCCATGGTGGGCGCCAAATTTTTTTGGTCAAAAACTACACAAGTATTAATCAACCAATTTGAATGAGAGGCTACAATGTTCACATAAGTGTAATGGAGAATGTAAAAGAAAGTGACACAATGGTTTATAAGGAAAGCCCTTGATCCTTGCTAGGATCTTCGGCATAAAACCTTGGGAGGTGATAATGATCACCTACCTTGATGATTTTATTGATATAAATTGATGATTACAGTGAATTCTTTTTAAGAATAAGTGAAAAACTTCGTAGAGTAAGCTTAGACTAGAAAACAGTGTGTTGTGTGCAGAATACAAGTGTCAATTTATAGTCTAACTAGCCAACAAGATGTCCAATATTTTGGGGATCCTCCATGACCAGCTTCATGAACGTTATTTGACCAAGTATTCCGGGTCTTTAGCGTAGTTGAGATGATTATTCGTTGAGAATTGGTCTTCCCTTGACTACTTCGGCACACCTGTTAGTTATAGACAAAACATGAATGTTATAAATATTAATAAAAATAATAACGATAAATAGTCGGGATCCTGAGGTAGCTGACGATCCTGGATATTTGAGGATCATTAATATTGTAAGGATCCTGTCCCTAACACCAGTAATCTAGCGAATCTTGTTTTGGATCGATCAGTTGAACCAATCCAATGATCTAGGCATAGGCTGAGCTAAGCTGGCTCATGTTTACGATCTTTCATCCTTTGGGAGCTCCTGATTTCTACTCAAGGTAAAAACCAATAAATCTCCTCTTGTTCTGAAATCAAAACATAATGACTTAGTTTGGAAAGAGAAGTATTGTTTTGTGAGGCATGACTCTATTATCGGTGGGGATCTCATGCCAAAAACCTGAGTTAAAAAGGGTAGAATTTACTTGTTATTAAGGATCATGTGATTCAATTTCTTATTTTGTTTATTCTGATGCAACGTTCAAGATTGAAGAACTCGCTCCCACTGCTGAGGATACCAAAGACAAAGTTGCAAATCTTCTTACTATGTATGTGGTTGATAGGTCTTTCAAGTCCAAATCTCCAGTAAGGTTCTTCTACCACTACTTCAATGTCTACCGGTAAGGATCCTTCTTTTTCTTATTGTTTGCTTTTATTTTCGGGATACTGAACTGATGAGGATCCTTTGCAATACACAGGATCCAAAGCTACTCACTCAAACACTGTATTTTCCCTCTCTGATCTGGAGGATGACATGTCCAACGGTCTGATCGCGGTTTAGAAGGAAAAATTTGCCCTTTCTCTTCCTCCAAAAAAGGCTCAGATTGATCTTGTTGTATTAGTAGTAGGTATTCTGAGGATCCCTAGATGATTAGGATTCTAAAGAGTTCAGGTTTAATAAAAACTCTTGGGGTCTTAATAATATGATATGTTTATTCATCTGCTTAGGATCTTTATAGAATTAGGATCCTTAAAGAGACAAACCTTTAGTTATAACGTAGGAAAATAGTTTTCAAGAAACAAGGATAGATAGAACTTGATGAACCTTAGGTTTAGTTTTGACATTTTGGAGACTTTTGACTTAGAAAAGGTTTTGTATTGTAAGTCCTTCGGTTTCTCATGATCTTGAAGCTCGTATAGGGAAAGATCCCTCTCAAGGTAATCCAACTTAGGAACTTGATGCAAAAAATCCCTATTTAGCTTTTGCTGGGAAAAATACCAACTTTGAAAATAACTAGAGAAGATCCTAACTTAGAAAATAAAAGGGAAGATCCCAACTTAGAAAATAACCACAGAAGAGACCAATTTAGAAAATAACTGGGAAAGATTCCAACTTAAGATAACATTACAATGTTATAAATTGTAGATTAAACGTTAGGATCTTAACATATGTTCAGAAATAAGAGGGTTGTCAATTCATTAAAGTGTGAAATGATCATTCATATCTATAGTTAGATATTGTGCGTCCAAGCGAGGTGTGAAAACCTAAACTCATGTAAAATAGGTCATTAACTATTTAAACCTTAGAAGGGATTAAGTACCCTTAGTCGGAGGAGAAATGATTAGTCTCTATTGGTAGCGGCTAGGATCCTTGGATTTCTGCATGTTGCAAATGTTATGTTGGGGTGTGCGTTAGCCTAGCTAACGCCACTCCGATGCTTTAGTCAGTAATGGTCTTTTTAGAAAAAATAAATAAAAGAATTTAGACAAAAGTAAAGGGTATAGAATGTGTACCTCGAATTTGTTGGAAATGGAAGATTTAACTTACATGAAATATGCTTTTAGGTGTATAGTATTATAGGATCTTTGAAAGATATCTCCTTCTATGGTACCCAAGCAATATGCCCCCTTTGCTGCTTCTAAATCGATAAGATATGGCTCTTCCCATTTGGGTGCCAAGTTGCATGCATTTGGATCCTTGATATTTTGGAATGCTTTCCAAAAGACCAAGTCACCAACCTGTAATCTTTTGACTTTGATGTTTTTATTGAATGATTTGGCAATCCTTTATTGGTGAGCAGCAATGCGGATCCTGGAAAGATCCTTGAGTTCATCGATAGTTTCGAGATCTTGCGCTAGGATCTCATCGTTATTCTCCTCATTTTGGAATTTGTATCTTACCGTTGGGATCACCACTTCAATTGGGATCATGGCCTCTGTTCCAAACACCATGGAATATAGAGTTTTACTTGTGGCTATTTTGGATGCAGTCCTATCTGCCTATAGGACAAAAGGTAGTTCCACAGCCCATCTACCTTTCTTTTCATCTAGCCTTTTCTTCAAATTGTTGACTATGATCTTGTTGCTAGATTTTTCTTGACCATTAGCTTGAGGAAGAATAAGAGTGAACTTTATCATTTAAATTCCTCAAATGGTGCAAAAATCCTTGGTTCTTTTGCTTATGAGTTGGGATCTGTTATCACATATGATTTTGGTCGGGATCCCAAACCTAGTCAGGATATTATATTTGATTTATAAGACTACCTCATTGTCTTTTACTTGAACGAAGGCTTCAACCTCTATCCATTTTCTGAAATAGTCAGTCATTACTAGCATGAAGACCTTTTTGTTGGATTAGTGTCTAAGTCCATAACTATTTTGGTATGTACTTGACCCGATTATGAGCATGGTCCTTTTGGGTTGCCTTCACTATAACAATATGTCGGATGAATTAAGGAGAGAAAGGATTAATTATGATTTATTAATATATTATGAGAATAATATATTAAAGGAGAAATCATAATGTTTAATTAATATTAGTCAAGAATTAGTCAAGAATTAATTAAGAGTTAATTTTGTGGCTAAAAGAGATTAATTAAACTTAGGGGACTGGAGTTGTAATTATAAGATAATTACAATTGGGCTATGGATCACCTAATAATATATAGGTTGGATGAATTCTATGGAAAGCCCATTTGAAATCGTCCAAGGGATATGTTAATAGGAGTCCATGGGCTGCTTACGGCTTAGGCAGCCAGATTAGGGTTTCCTAGTTGTAAACCCTAATAGCCTACATGTATATAAAGGCCCTCTATGCACCAAAAATGTGGCTAACACTTGGATTAGGGTTTCCAGCCGTTTTTGGTGCCTCCCCTCTCTTCTCTTCTTCATATTGTTGCTTAGTGGTGTTTGTGACTCCATTAGTGGTGCAACACTTGAGGCACTAAGCTTTCTGAAGCTAAGGATTGATTGTTATTGTTATATAACAATCAAAGGTCGAATCTAAACCCTATTTTATGTTAATATGATTAATTGTATGCTAGATCTAGGGCTTATAGCTTTGGATATTCAATTGCATGTTCATTAGACAAACTAGATCCAAAAGCTATTAGGGTTTGCGTGTACACCATAGGATTGATGTATTGCTCAAACCCATTAGTGGTATCAAAGCCTAGGTCGTTTTTCTATTAAATAGATGCATAATTGGACTGCCAAAGATCTGAAAATCGAAATTTTTTTGCTCAATGCCTGATGAACTCCCCGAGTTGCTCTAAGAACTCGATGAGTTGCATGAATTCGACGAGTTCCAAAGAGGACTCAACAAGTTGGCTGTTTTGTTGACTGGATTTTCGAATTTCTGGCCAGATTTTGATGGGGATAATTACCAAAACTCGTTTTTAATGCCTAAAATCCATTTTTTATGTTTGGAATGTTTATCCTTATCAAAATTGATGGATTTGGTTAAATATGGATAATATAGGATTATTATTAGAGAAATATTGGACCTAGTAAGTTTGAAAATTTTCAATTTACACCCTTTAGGTTTAATAGTTTAAATTTGAACTTAAAAGGTTTTGTTTTTGAGATTTAAATAGTTAAAACTTAATGTTTTGAAAGGTGTCAAAACTTGTCCTCATGATTTGGAATTTAAATTTTGATTAAAAGTTTAATTTGAAATTTTAAATTCTAAAACCCTAGTAATTGGAAAAGTTCAAATCTCACTCTTATGGTTTAATTAATTATTTAAAGTGTATAATTAAAAGAGATTTAATAAACCCATAAAGTTTTGATTTACATTTAATTAAATTAAACGTATAATTTACTAAATTAAACCACTTAATATTTTAAAAGTGTAAAATACACCCTATACTATATATATGTGTATATATATATATATATATATATATATATATATATATATATATATATATATATATATATATATATATATATATATATAACATTAAAAGTCTAATATTATATATGTATGAGTAAACAGTCAGTCTTACCGTTAGTAGACCTCATTCATGAATCTGGTCTATAAGGGGTGTTTAAGGAAATTGCCTATAAAATGGCGATTGAATGGGTATCCACTCTTACCCACCGCACTCTTGACTAGTGGAGGGTCGTTAACCGAACGGGTAGGATAGGACAGAAATCTTCCATTATAAGTATAATGAAGTGCAAAGCAAGTAAATGCTTTTACAAATTCCCAAATCATAGTTACTTTAGGCAAAATGTGAAATTGTATGCTAATCCATGGAATTACACTTCGTACCCTTGTCAAACGTTAGTGAAGCGTGTGTGGTTAACCGACACACTAATTTGGGGATGACATTGGTAGCGAAGGGTGGCTCGATGTTTATCATAGATCAATGGAGCGTGTGTGGCTAACCGGTACATTGATTAGGTGATAGTAGCATTGAGTGCACCACATAGATTCGTGTGATTATTCACACCTTTTTTGTGATCCTCGACATCTCAGTCACAAATAGTAGGGCATAATCGAGATTAAACATGCCATTGAAAAGTTCAATGAATATCAAAAGATCTAGGAGTTTCAATTCATTTAAAACTTAAACTTCATTTTCGTTTTTCATGGTGGAAATTGGTAAATCGTCATTTACCTACCTTCAAATATTCTGCGACTAGATTACGACATCCCTCTTCTTGGTTGTAAAGTATTGTGTTGGATCCTAGCCTTGATGTTTCATTTGGGTATTACATCAAGGATTCTAATCAACTTAACTTGAATTTTCTCCCGTTTTATAGATGTTTGGTTCTGACAATCATGGTCTTCCCAAATCCTTTGGAACAAGCTTTCAAAATGAAGATGACGTTCCAAGACATGATCAAGGAAATGAGAGTCAAGCTTCACTTCCTCCACCTCCTCCAATTGTTCTCCCTGACCCACAACTTCAAAGGCTTGAAAAGTTCAAGCTCACTCAAGCCATATTGACAATTAAGCATGAAGATGGAAAGTCTGTGTGTGCACACGTCTTAGAGATAAAGTCACACGTTGATAGGTTAAGGATGATGGGTGTCGATATCTCAGAGATATTGGTTGTTGACTGGGTTCTTCAGTCACTTCCTGAATCATATAGTGAGTACTATATGATGGATCACGACGTGACCCTCATTGATCTCACCTATTTTCTTATAGCTGCTGAATCAACAATGATTTGGCGTGCTGGTCAAGTAAATTTGTCTGGTGAATCAAACTCCCAAACCTCAACGGACATTGAAAATGATGACATTGGAGATCCAGAAAAGGTAAACTCTGAGATAGTTCCTTGTGTCATTCCAAAAGAGTCCATTTGTTTTTATTGCCAAGAGAAGGGGCATTGGAGACGAAGCTGCCCTATTTACCTGAGAGATCTAAGAGATGGGAGAGTCAAGACATATGGCTCTACTTCAGGTAAAATCCATTATCTAAATCTTTTAAGTTCCTATTCTAGATTCTTAATACATGATGTGATAAGACTACATTTTGATATTTTGTAGGATCGAAGAAAAAAGAGGAAGCTTAAGGGAATAAGTGAGCTGAATCTAATCGTGAAGAAATGGATTTCGATTGCATTGCTTGAAGATCGGATTCTTGAGCTACTACTTGGAGTTAGAATAGATTGCTAAGAAATATGTAATAGCATAGTTTTTCAATTGCATTGTAAGGACAAATTTTTTTCCGCAATAAAATAAATGTTTGATTTTATCTTATTTATTTATCCTTGCAATGGCGTTTATGAAAAATTGATGTTTGAAAGTTTCTATTATTAGAAATAATGGATTTGATTCTTAATTATGTTATTTGTGGAAATGTCGAGGATTTACCAAATAGGGAGAGTTTCTCGTTGCCCAAGTTTCAATTGGACAGACACTTGGAATCATACAACTTGGTTGTGTTATGAATGAGTCTTAGTACATTTGTATTTCTAAGAAGAGGAATCAGGAATTGTGGAAATGGTTAAATCAAGAAGTCAATCATACATCGTTCCAATATCGAATCTTAGAGTCATACTCCAAGATTGCGAATTGAGTGACACGTCTTTAGTAGGTTTATAACACTCAACAAATGTGGAATTTGGAAAATTTTTCTTATTCTTGCACATTTGAAATTGGTAAGTTGTGCTGTCTTGGATAAGACAAAGATCAACTAGAACCGATTATGTGAAGTGTTTGTCTTGATAAGAGCTACACTAACTCTTGAATATTTATTTTGTCTAGGAAAGTTTCCTGAAAAGAGAATCATATATGTCAAGAGGTCAGTGGGAGTTTTAATGATCTTGAAAAAGGTTTCGAGAACAAATCAAGAATAAACCTTATCAATCATCACTAGCACACGACTTGAGGTTTACAACCTATCGTGTTGACATTATTTTGTTTCTGTGCCATTCCAATTGAGTTAATTATGTGTGTGAGTTCTATGAGTTCTCATTTGAATGCATAAAGACAAAGCGCCTTGATCGATGGAAAATACATTGATATGTAAGGATAAGTTGCTAAACTACTTGGAAGAGATGGTGGGCACTCGTGTTACCATAAGGCTAGAAATCAAGGAAGTTCAGTCCATATGAGTTTGGATTTGTCGCAAACTTGGTTTTGGCAAATTCACATGGATAGGAACACATACACCATAAAATCTAAGTGTCATAAGATTCCCTCCTTCATGAAAATGACTGTGAGGAAATGCTTTCACTAAGAGAGATTTTAAGAAGATAGCAATTATGAAAAATGTATTCTCAAATTCGATTATGGTTACGGCATCCCTTTCCATAGTTCGAATTGTGAGATTTGGAAATTAGTCTAACATTTGGGACTTATTGATATAAGTTCTTAATTGTTTCGACACACATATGAGCTATCTAAGGCAAAGGTGTACAAGTTTAAGAAGCTTAGATAAAGGCTTATCGAAGCATCTGGTAATAGAAATATGAACTTCAGAAATTCAATAGCCAATTTTTTCTGGAAGTTCAGCTGTTTTCTGAATACATGTCAAAGCTAGTGGGAGCATAAGTGTTATGCTTATATGATAATAATCATCATGATAGTGGGAGCATAAGTGTTATGCTTGTATGATCATTATGGAAAGTATTGCAAGTTAGCAATATTAATTATAGAAAAACAAAGATTCAATTTGCAAAGTTACATGGGTTGAAAAGTTGTTTTGCTATAATTAAGGGAGAGAATATTATATTTCGTTTCAAAATCTAAAGCTTAGATTGAGAAAATTTAATAAATTTAGTCAAAGGATACATAGTGTGTTCTTAAATTTCGATTATGATTACGGCATCCCTCTTCATAGTTCGAATTGTGAGAATGTGATACACAAAATATTATGGCAAAAGATTGATAAAGTATCATATCTTTGAGTAAGACATTATGCATCGTGTCCCATACGCTTCGGGTATAGGATCGATTGCAAATGCTATAATATTTTACCATTCTAAAATTTTCCAAATGTCTAGCGCATTAAGAGGGAAAAAGGACTAGAATTGGTTTTGACTAAAATAATTAAACAACTGTCAAAGGACATTCTAAAGTTCGCTGAGGATTGGTCGCTTGTGAGTAGTTGGAAGTATGGTATTGGATGGACCATATCGACATTATTATATATAAGATTCTATTAAGAATGAGCTGTCATATGGAAAATATGGAAATGTTTCCATATTGGGAGTTGGATGTTGAGAGTCTATGTCTAGATTAGAAACTTTTATGCAAGAAGGATGTTCAAAGGAATATACTTTGAATGTGAAACTTCGCGTCTATGGAATTGTCTTGTAACAATTTTTTATAAGAGTACTTTGTAATTTCATTGGCCAAGTCTTGGTGAATTTTGTGCTATGACTTTGCGAAAGGATCGTTGCATACAATGTTAGAATCTAGCATATTCTAGTAGTGGCAAGAACCTTGTGCTCCAACACTAATGATAAGGATTGGGAATTGTGAAATGAGCATCATTGGAAAAAAATTTCAATTGATCTATTTCACAATGTAAGGACCATAGGAAACAAAGTGTGCATGCTTGGAGCATGAGACAATTGTTGTTGTAATTCAAGTAATGAGTTGATTATCTGAAACATTAAATGATAAATAATGAGGAATCAATATGGTGGTTAAATAGAAGTGTTTTATTTACTCTCACAAGTTTGGGGCCATATAGGATTAAGTATTATTGTTGTGTTTCAGTTTGCATGTTTTGACTTCTAGAATAACTAGGTTATTCGAACCTCCACAGTCGGTCATACGTTGGAAGTAGGTATCAAGGAAGACCGTCATGAAAAGTCTGTAGATTGTCTGAAGAGTTTAGACATAGCACAAGTTTGTTGCAGGGTTTATGAGTGCTTTGATAAGATCAGAGTATTGGAATAAACCCACGCTCACTTGGATCACTTCATGGATTTATCACAAGTGATTAGTGAGACGATAATATTGTATATTCCTGAAATCGAGACGTGTGAGTTGTTATTTGTTGGTCGGTTGCACATTGATAATAAGTAAACGCACCAGTAACTTGGTGTTATAAAACTTATTGTTGTGTGTGATTCGATCAGTGAATGCAAGCAAGCATATGAGTCAAAGTTTATCCATTCCTTTTACCCAAAGTGGGATAAAAGCGATATCTTTGGGCCCCTCAATGATTTAGTGATGACACCTAAGCGCTTGGCCAAGCCGGGACTAAGTTGATATGTTCAATTAGAGTTGTGTGCTAGAAGGGTTTTAAGTGTTTGTGGAGGTGATTCGATGCCTAAATGTTGCTTGCTTTGTGATTTGTGGAACTCTTTATGATGGGAGACAACTACTAAATGAATATGACGATATTCAGGAGGTAGATGGTTGGCATCATGAGGAGTTATTCAGTAGCTGATGGCAGAGAAATGTGAGAACCTAGGAAGAGCCTAGGGAGATACCTTAGTCAGATGACGACGCTGATAGAGGAGAGTATTCGCTAGAGAGATACCATGTGCAATGGGATTGGTGATCGAGAAGGTTGAGCAGCTACTTAGGAAACCTGGGATGATCCGTGTGGAAAGTATGGGAAGATGTGGTAGGTAGTATGGGCCCGTACTACTGAAAGAAGAGGACCTATACTCGAAACAGGGAGGATTCTAGAGGTTCTAAATAGAAGGTAGTAGGGAGATAACATGGTTTAGGTACCATGATTCGTAGCAGAGTGTGTTTCCATTTTTACCAGTTATCCGTCGATGGTGTTCACACTGGGAATGGATATGGTAAACTGTGGGGCCAGACGACCATGATAGTTGAGCTTCGATAGAGTGTACCTTGTGAGGGAATTGATTTTAGATCCTGAGGAGTTGAATGGTGGGCTTCCAGTTAGAGTCGCAGGACTTGAGGAAAAGTGGAGATGATGCGCTGAGGAGGATTGCGGTCTCGGTTGAGTGGTCGACCGATGGTTGCGATGTCACATTCTGTGACGAGAATTAAACTATTTCCGCTTCTTGTGTGAAGTGAACAAGATAACGAGTTTCCAGTTCCAGAGTTTGGAGGTAACCCCGAGCGATAGCACATAATTGCGATATTTTCACCAGAGTAATTGTGGTATGTTCGCTGCGAGGTATTTCTTATACCGTGAGGGAGTCATCGGTGAGGATGGAGATGGATGAGGATAAGGAGATGCCTTAGTTGAGTAAGGCATACTTTTTAGTAGCAGTTCCAAGTGATCAAGAGGTGTATACCGGGGCGGTGGCCCTCGTTACCTACATTGTGTATCGACTGTGAGAGTGAGGTCTCTTGCTTCTATGATGATCCACGCGATGAAATGTTGGTTGAGGGATCGGAGTCGAGGTGTGGGATAGTGCATTATTTCCAGATTGAGAGTCGTGACTAATTCGGGACAGTTGGGATATCCAGTGGTGTGTCGGTATAAGATTTGGGATGACTATACGTAGTCATGTTGGGAGGATTCCGAGGTTTCCATCTGAGGTACGAGAGATTTAGAGTTGCTTGGTCTTTATCGGGAAGATCATCGAGTGTTACGTTGTATGTTCCAAGAGTCATGTGTGATGTACCTGGTGAAATAGTCTGTGGGGTAGACTGTTGGTATGGAAATTGGTGAGGCTTCGAACCCTGAGCGGGGGGAGAATTGGGTATTCTATTGAGAGGATCATCGAACTGTTCATGTGCAGTTAGAGAACTGGTTATGGAGATCTGCGGTACGTACACATGAGACTTGGGTTATTGGTGGACGAGGCAAGGTGTAGAGCAAGATGATGCATGTTGTAAGTGTTTAGGAAAGGATGATTGTATTTACATCGAGTAGCCGTTTATCAGGGACCTTATTGTTATTAAGAACTCTTCGAGTTTTTAGCGGTTGAGTTCGAGGCGGTTGGCACATTGAGGTCCAGTTTCAAATGTTGATAATTTCTAGTTCGATGTATGGGTTGTTATATTCACTCCGGGAAGGGCAGTAGTTGATGTGGCAACCAACTTCAGGGTCGGTATGAGTATTCTTGCATGGGTTTTCAGCAGTAGAGGATGGGTTTTCGGATTGTTGTCAACGTGTTCATAGTCATTGACGATTCCTCCGTGTTTCAAATTATGAGTTGGAGTATTTCGAGGTTATGAGTTGTATGAGTGGAAGATCAGTGGTCGAGGCAAGATATTGTGAGATTCTGAGAGGGTGTACTGTGGTATCCGAGTATGATGCCATGAGTGGAAGATAAGTGGTTAAGGCAACATATCATGAGGTTCTGTGATGGTTGACTGAGGTATCTGAGTATGATGCCCTAAATTTTTGGAATATTTTGAGACTTGAGTTTGTGAGATTGCAAGTGGAGTACCGAGTGACTATTGTTCCAGTGGGAGCCCTTCAGCTAATTGTCATCGAACGGGATTATCCAAGAATATGAATTGAAGTGAGAGAAAGTGTTTTGTTGCAACGATTGTTTCCAGGAGTAGTGATGCTTAACATGGATGGGTGTGTGTGTACCTATCTATGATTGGACCGCAGAGCATGAGTTAGTGATCTCAGTGGGGTGATGACTCGAGGATGAGATTGTGGGATGATAAGAGATCGAGTGGATCCGAGTGGGAGTAATCACTTAGGACTATCAGGGAAAACCGTGGGGTGAGCCCACGGCGAGTGAGAGAGTATTGTGAAACTACGGGGAGTTGTAGCTTTCACGAGTCAGTGAGAGAGTGTCGTAACCCTACGGGGAGCTGTAGCTTTCTCGAGTTAGTAAGAGAGTGTCATAAGCCTACAGGGAGCCGTAGATTTCATGAGTTAGTGAGAGAGTGTCGTAAGCCTACGGGGAGCCATAGCTTTCACGAGTCAGTGAGGTAATGTCTTAAGAATATGGGGAGCCGTAGCACTAATTTGTCGATAAGAAAGAATGTTGTAACTACGGGGAGCCGTAGTATTCACTAGTCAGAGCATGACGCAGAGGAGTTACTAGGCTTGGGTAGCCTTACCAATTGAGTCTTTGGGAAACTGGAGGTCAGACCAGGGGCGAGACTGGGGTCTCCGTAATGGTTGGTAATCGTTACATCCCGATTGGAGAAGTGGTGTACGCATAGATGTATAGATCACAGGGCGTGAGTTGAGTATCCGATTGGAGATGAGTGGTTGCAATTCTTCTGTTGAATTAGAATCCTGAGCTTGAGATTGGCTCTATTTGTGTAATGAGTAGGCAAGATGAGATTCCAGATCTTTGGATGGGTTTCATTTTGAAAGTTAATGGGTTCCATCTGATGTCTTAGACCTGAGTGGGTCAGTTCATTGGTTTGGGAAGGACCACGAGATGCATGGAACTGGTGAGTGGTAAACGACAAAGTTCGAAGGTGAAGTGACTTCAGATGGGGTTGTAATATTCACTCGAGGTAAAGCGAACTTCATGACTGGTGTGTCATATGATAAGCAGAGATAGCTATTGTGAGTAGGAAGTCTGTAAAGTCGATTTATTGGGTGTGCAATGGTAGCCTTTGGAGGTTCCACATTTGGGACGGGAGCTGACCTTGTGCTTAGTGATGGAGGGGTATTTGAGAGGAAGTTGGGGCTTATGAGTATAGATGTCAAAGGATAGTTCCGAGCGAGCATGATCATTTTATTGTGTCTGAGGACATAGTATAAAGGTTCATTTTTCAGATGGGTTCTGATAGCAGTACAAGTGGTGGGTCCCTAGTGAGATGTGATCCTTCTGTTCCTTTTGAGCTACGATCTGGATCGATTGGTATATCTGACATGAGTGATCGATAGCCAATTATTGGTCAATGACCTGTTTCCATTAGTCGCAACAAGAAAATCAGAGTTAGCAGTGTGTTATCAGGGTTTGTTATTCGATAAGCGAGTAACATGATGATATCTTGTATGGGCGGTCTAGCAAGGAGACAGACCACTAGAGTTTCCAGGTTCTGGAGAGTCATAACTGGTACGCAGCAGCAGAGGGGTACGTCCTATTTCAGGATTGGGATTTCCTTATTAGGTTCGGGTGTCTTGGAAGGGAGATTGTTGTATGATATGAGATTTTTGGTGGTGCTTCTCGGGTTATTGGGTTTGATCTTTGTGTTGTCAAGTAGTGATTTCGAGGGCGAAATCTAATTCAAGTGGGGGAGAATTGTAACACCCTGAATACTGGATGAGAAATTTAAGAGTTATAATACACTTTGGAGGACCTACTCGACGAGTTGGTTGGTCTCGACTCGTCGTGTAGGGGCTGAGTTGGCCACACGGGTTATGAAGCCTACTCGTCGAGTCGAAGGGCTGGACTCGACGAGCTAAGTTTGTATTGAGAAAACACTAATTTTAGGGCTTGCATCCTATTTAAAGGCCCTTAAGCCCTCATTCCTCCCTGACCATTTAGACACGCTGAGAGAATCCCTAGATGAGTTGTAGTCATTTTGAGAGAGAGAGAGAGAGAGAGAGAGAAAGGCTAAAGATCTTGTGTTCAAGTGCATTTTTAGAAGAGGGTTGAAGAGCAGGAAGGTTTGGAACGAGAAGAATATTTGGATCCAATGTTCTTTAGGTGCTAACTTTCATTTGACTGTAAAAAGCTATCTCCTTGATCATTCCTTTTGTTAGATCCCTTTCTAGAGAGTTTTAGGGCTTTATCCAATCCATCTTTTGGTATGGAGTTGTTGAGCTGGTCATGGAAGTTGAGACTACATATCTGAGCTATATGAGTCCCTATCAGCCCAAAGATTCTAGCTTAACAAGCTTTGGGCAAGTCTTCAAGCATAAAGACCTTTATGGAGCTTGTTTTGGCATCTTGTTTTGGACGCCATGAGATGAGAGGGTTTTACCCACCTTTGGATTCAGAATGGACTTGACGAGTTAACGAGACAACTCGACGAGTAGGTAGGGTTTTCCTGATCTTTTGGATGTTGCTTGCACCCTACGAGTTGGCTAGCAACTCGGTGAGTAGAGCCGGGTTTTCATGATTTACTAAGTTCTGAGTGACTCGACGAGTTCATGAGTTGTACTTAGCGAGTGGAGTCAACATGGACTATTGAATTGGGTGTAGACTTCCGTTGACTTTTAGAGTTGGATCGGTTTTGACTGTTGACTTTTGTGGACTTTAGGGTTTTGGTCAACTGTGGATTTTGGAGGCCACGGAGGGGCGAAGATTTGACCAGCCGCTCGAGTGTGGGATACATTTCTTTACTCTACGAGGTGAGTCTTCTCACTATACATACCTGAGTGGTACTACTGAGTAACCAGAGGGTCTTATTTGAGTTATGTGATATTATGCATGTTGTGTTTGTAATATATGCTATATTATTTTGTGCTTTGCTAAGTAGGACCGGAAGGTCCAAACCGAGTTGTGAGACTAGAGGGTCTTCACTGAGACACATGACCAGAGGGTCCATACCGAGCTGTGAGACCAGAGGGTGCTTACTGAGATGCATGACCGGAGGGTCCATGCCGAGCTATAGCCATGAGAGGCTTATTATTTGTGTATGTGGTATTTTTGGGAACTCACTAAACGTCGTGTTTACCGAGTTGTGTGATATGAGTTTCAGGTACTTTTTAGGATCACGGGAAGGCGCCGGCTTGATTTTACACACCAGTTAGAGATCATGATTTCGAGGATTCTGGGATTTTATCAAACATTGTTGAGTTGTGTTTTGACAACTTATACTTTTCGTGGTTTTGAAAAATGTGATAATGAGTTTATGTGAATTTAAAATGAAAATTTTATTTGAAAATATATGCGGTTACAATAAGTATTAGTTTTTCAAGATGAGAATACATGGCTTCTGGATTTAGGAGACTTTTACCTACGTAATAAATGAGATGTTGATCCTCGTAGAGATCCTTGGCCAGAACTGCACTTACAACATTTGAGGATACTTAAAGGTATAAGATGAGTGGCTCTCTATCTATCGGTTTCACTAATACGGGTGCTAAAATGAAGTATTTTTTAGTTCTTGGAAGGCATTTTCATGCTCCTTGGTCCATTCGAACTTATTGTTTTTCTTTAGGATGTCATAGAAATGTTTGCACCTCTTTGTGGATCTTGAAATGAAACTATTTATAGTTGTTACACTTCCAATTAACCTCTGGATATCTTTGGTCGAAGTTGGGGATCTTAGATAAATTATGGTTATGATTTGATTTGTCCAAAGGCCTTGATTAAATTCGGCATTTGCCCAATAGCTATAATAGTTAATCCTGTGAGAGCCTAAAAGCATCGATTATAGAGACTCACGGTAATACATTAGATCACCTTAGAGTATAGTCGATTATAAGAGCTCATGGTAATACATTAAAATCACCTTAGAGCTTAGATTACCATTAGTGACGCCTGGTATGGTAATTAAAATACGTTAGGATCGTTACAAATCCTTAAAAGATAGTAAATTATGGTTAACAAAAGACAACAAATTTAAACTTTTCAAAAACAACTCATTTACTCAAAAAGTGTTTACATAACCATTATTCCTAAAAAAAAGTTATGAATTGTGTATTATTTTCAAAATAAAAAGAAAAATCCAAAAAAAATTAATATTATTTTCGTTATATAATTTATCCCAAAAAAATAATCAAATAAAAACAATAAAATAAAAAAAAATCACTGTTTTTTTGAAATATTCTAATATAGTATTACAACGTAAATAATTAAATCGAATTCTTAGAATGTTAGAATTTTCTAATATTCTACTAAAATTGGTAGATATGTTAAAATTTTCTAATATTCTACTTGAATTGTTAAATTTGTTAGAATATTTTAATATTCTATTAGAATTTTTTGAATATTTATAGTTTATATTCTAGTAGAATATTCTAACATTCTAAAAATTCAATTTAAAAGTTTACAGTATAATATTCTATTAGAATATTTCACATGTACTTTGAAAAAAAAACGGTAATTTTATTTATTTAATTTTTTGGAATAAAATAAACGACGAAAATAATATTTAAAAAAATATCAAAAATTTTCATTTATTTTTCATTTTAAAAGTATTTTTATCTCCTAAATTATTGGCTATGATTGCGTTCTAATGTCTCACAAATTATTTTCATATATATATATATATATATATATATATATATATATATATATATATATATATATATATATATATAGAGAGAGAGAGAGAGAGAGAGACAAAACTACACAAATGGTCCATATAGTTAACTGAAAATTGTTATTTTGATCCAAAAAGGTTTGGATTAGCACCAGAGGTCCAAACTTTTGATTTTTTTTAGCAAGTTTGGTCCGATTTGCTTTAAACGTTTTTATAAATTCAATTTTGCACTTGCTTTTATTTATTTATTTATTTAAATATTTTTCTGATTAAAAAAATTAAAAAAGTCAAATCTCTTTCTCTCTCTCTCTCTCTCTCTCTCTATATATATATATATATATATATATATATATATATATATATATATATATATATATATATATATATATATATATCCTGTACGAAGCTAACCCAACTCATATTCTCCAAGCAAGCCATAAAAATGATGATCAGAAATCAATGAAACCAATAACATTCATCGTTAACGCATATGTCTTCCCAACAAGCAACAACACAACAAGATTCGAGCACTACAAATTCAGAAGACAGACCCTATTTTTTATGTCACAACTAGCATTTTGCTAGGAAATTCTACTCTCATGCAATCATTCACCTAGTGTAATAACTTGTACTCTAAGTGAATACTATACTTCATTCTCATTTAAATATATCTCACATGTTCAAATAAGGGTGGGAGACCCTAGAAATCCCGACTCAAGTTCATTATGGACTAGGCTTCTCTTATTGGGTCTAATGGACCAATAAATCTCCTACTTCACCATCTTGGGCCTAGGAACCCTAAATGGGTTCTAGTTGGATCCACCTTCATGAAACTATAGCATTTTGGGCCATTTGGGGCTTGAATGATTCATTCTAACCCTAATGAGCCTTATTGGGCCATGGCTAATCCAATTAAACTTAGTAAGCCATAAATATATTCTTTTATACCATATTGGGTCGTAAATCTCCTAAGAGCCCAATGGGCCGAAAAATAATATTGGGCTTATGTAATTCGAGCAAGCCTAGAAAAAGGAGCCCAAACCAATTCATTTTCATTCCTTATAGCCCAATTCTCGGCCCAAAGGAATTATTAGACAAAAAAAAGGGGAAAATGAGGGATTTGTGTAGTAATGACACCTCATGTTTGCATGGTGGGTATCCATGCAAACATCACCTTAATCTCTTCTCTTTCCCCGCTCTTCTATTACCCTTGGCTGAAATCCCCACCACACTTCCTTCATTTCTCCTTTCAAACATCTTCAAAACACTCTCTAGATCACCTTCCTTTTCCTCCAAGATTTTGAGTTTTTGGGTGTAGCTTCAAGAGAAATATTCTCTAAGAATCATCATCTTGGGTAAGTTCTTATTTAGATATATGGGTTAACTTCTTGAATTCATCAAAAACCTCTTCTTAACCCACATTATTTCATGATCCATACTCTAGAACTTCATAGAACTCGATATCTACTCAAGGAAGGCTTGTTAGAGCCAAAATCTCTCTCATTTCTTCACCAAACCGAAACATCAAAGCAAAGGTGAGTTCATACCCCCTTGTTTTTGGTTTTTACTTGTTTTTGAGGGAGAATACAATTTGATTTGTGTAGATCTATGTATATATGCATGACTATGTGTGTTTTCCATGGATTATTTGCTGATTATGTGTTGATTACTTCATTAATCTAGAAATATGTTAAGAACTTGAAGTTTATCACTTGGATCTTCATAAGAACATTGAGAAAAGTATGTTTTATCACAGATATTACATATAAACTTGTAGATCTGGGAATGATACACTTAAAATAGCAAAAATGAGTGTTGTGCTCAAAGATCTATAACTTATACTCAAAAATAGCTTTTGACAGGAAAGTTTTGGTCGAATCTAGGACTGTTTTGGCCCTCTTAATGCAAGTATTTTTCGAAACTGTTTTACATGGATAAGGTTCAGATTCATACCTTTAAAATAACTACTCTCACGTTTTCATATGATGTTTCTACAATTTTTGGCGAATTTTACAAAACTGCCTATCAAATTTGAAGTAATTTCGGACCAGCCTGTGAAGGTGGGAAATTTAACACTTGTTAGAGGCTATTAAAAATTATGAGAAAAATTGTGAGCAAAGTAGACAAAATTTCCAAAATTCCAGAATTTACGGATCCAAATTTCGACGTATGATGATTTTTCTACAAATTTTCCAAAAACTAGGCCGGAAAAGCCCAAAACCAGAAAAATGTGTATTTCCACAAAAATCAAGCCAAAAATGATATTTTGATAAAAATGGGTTTAAAATATTATTTTTACCACAAACTAGTCATCAACACAAGTTTTGAACAACATGGAGGCTAAATTGTTATTTTTACTATAATTGGGCCTTAATTGAAAACTTGGTGGCTTATTGGGCCAAGAATGTCATTTTTACAAAAAGTAGGCTTTAGATATCAATTATGTAAATAATCAAGCTAAAATAAACAAAACAATAACAAATGGGTTAAAAACGATATTCATATCCTTATTGGGCCTGGAAATAATATACATGTTTAGTGGGCCTTAGGGTCCTTTTACATGTATATTGGGCTCGTGATAGATATTCATATCCTTATTGGGCCTGGAAATAATATACATGTTTAGTGGGCCTTAGTGGTCCACTTACATGTTTATTGGGCCTGGGAATGGGTTTTATACGCGTTATTCTTTTTACGCTATTTTAGTGAATACTTGAGCTAAAACCAATGATGAACCAACAAATGGATTTAATTTGATCATTTTCTAGGGTATTAGGCCTTAGTGGCCCGTTTTTATGTGTGAGAAGTCCTGTATATGTTTATTGAGCCTCATTGACCCATTAACATGTGTGACAGACCTTGGATACTATTTATGTGTTATTTGGGCCTGTAAATACTTTATATGTGAAATGGGCCTTAGTTGTCCTTTCATATATATTTCGGGCCCATGTTATATAATCTCATTCCAATTGGGTCTTGAAATGATTTACATGTTTATCGATTCCTTAGTGGTTCACTTACATGGATCATTGGGCCTTGAAGGAGTTTATACCTTTTTCTTCGCGTAAATTCGATTAAGGATCTAGTGACTTTTGTTGGTTGGCACCAATTAAGTGTACGATCGTAGCCTATAGTTATAACCAGAGTCTCTTGGAGGGAGAACGGGGATTTGTGTATAGATCTATACGGGGATGACGCCCCACACCTCAGCTGTTCGCTACAGTTAGACTAACTCAGTCTAGGGTGACGAAAACCTTATAATCAAAGTCAAAACCGGCGTCTAACGATGCCAAGACAGGTGAAATTGTCATTATTTAGTATGGTTATGACGGCTCGCTTAGAGGAATTAACGTTATGAAGTTTACGGAAGACCCCTTTTTTTATAGGCAACATCGGGTTGTCTGGGAAAATTCTCTTTACATGCTCTTACATTCTCTCTACATTTTCTTTACCGTTTTAGTCAAATAAACAATAACATACATGCATTAATACAAGATCTAACACAAACACACTAAACAGTTTTTCAGAAAATATCAGATTTTCTGGTGGTTTTCAAAGTTATACAAATCATTTTCACAAACATGCTTATGAACTCACCAACATTTTTATGTTGACCGTTTTCAAAATAACTTGTATTCTCAGGAAACCATTGAAGCAGGATGAACGAAACAAACTAATGGATATTGTGTTATATTTTGTTTCATCATACTCTTTTTATTTTGGCATGTAATATTCAAATACAATACTTGATGTAAACAATGAATGTTGTTATATTACATGTGTGATGATGATGATGTTATGTTTCAATTATATTCACTGTAATGATATTTCAAGATGAAGTCACGCACAAGCCCCCAAACGTTTCCGCCGTCTGGTTCGGGGGTGTGACATTTTATTTCTTTTGGGTTATAAAAGAGGCATAGAAGAAAGAATCCCTTGGGTTTTACATTTTCTTGGGGGATCCACTATTCATTATATTCTTTGTGAACCACATTCAATCTAAAAACAATGAGAGGTCTGTGAATTTTTTTGAAAAACACATCCCCTTCTTCATCCACCTTCAGATTTTCTACCCCAATCTCTTCGTTTCTGATTTGTAGGTGTCATTAAAGTTTGAACAAGAATAACCATAAAACCCCAAAAAAAAAAACTTAAATCTTGAACGATGCTCAAGAACAGGGGAAGAAATCAAAAACGATTACTAAAATCATAAATCCCAATTGGAATAATCAAGAAAAAGAACTCATGAAGACCTAATTCACAGGTCTAAAATCAAAGATCCAATGATTAAGAAACAGAAGAATACATAAACATCCACTTAAAAAATTCCCAATCGATCGATCAAGCAAGTAACAAGAAAACCCACAAAAATCCAACAGGAAGATCAAGCACATCGCATCCTCATCTCTCTTATTATAAAAAGACATCGCACCTAGCTAGAATCCAGTCAAAAACACGAGACCCATTTCCTCCAACCCAATTCTCTATGAACACTCATGTGATTTGGAGACGAGACCCATTTGAGACACCTCTTGCAAAAGGTTCTTGTACACCCCTATACGATCGTCCCTTTCTCGAATATCTGCGAGCAAGCCTTCACAAACAAGCGGTCAGTACCTCCCGCATCTCTGAAATCGTCTCTAGATCAAAATCCATTTCCAGATGAAGATGAGGGATGAACACCCAAGAATCGATTTCCAGAAATTTAGAACACACACACTCTCTTAAATTGATTTCCAAAAACACAAACACACACGATTTTAGTTTTTGATTCATATTTAGGAATCTGATTCTTAAGTTACCCTTGAAAACAAACTCACAAATGATTTCCATTGATTTATGATTTTGAAAAACCCAAATGAAAACGAGATTGGAAATATACCCATATGAAATATTTTCGAGAGAGAGAGAGAGAGAGAGAGAGTTGGCTTTTTTAATTTTTCTTTTAATCAGAAAAATATTCAAATAAAAAAAAAGCTAAAAGCAAGGGCAAAATCGTCTTTATAAAAAAGTTTAAAGCAAATCCAACCAAACTTGCAATAAAATGAAACGTTTGGACCTCTGGTGCTAGTCAAACCCTTTTTTGACCAAAGTGCCAATTTTCAACTAACCACAATGACCATTGGTGCAGTTTTGTCATATATATATATATATATATATATATATATATATATATATATATATATATATATATATATATATATATATATATATATATATATATATATATATATATATATATATATATATATGGTTAGGTTCGTGTGAGACGGCCTAATTTTATAAGACCGTAAGATGCAATCCTATTACTCATTTTGTAAATAAGTAAAAAACATTTTTTAAATGCAAAATTATTCAAAATTTTTGGAAAAAAAATTACAAATATTATTTTTCTCATTTATATTTTACAAAAAATAAAGTAAAAAATACCAAAAAATAAAAATAAAAAATAAATACTGCTTTTTACATATTCTAATAGAATATTAAAATATTTTACATATCTGACACATGTAGTAGAATATTCTAACATTCTAAAAATCACATTAGAATATTTACAATGTAATATTATATTAGAATAGTTCACATATTTTTAAAAAAAATGCTAATTTGTTTTAATTTATTTTTTTAGGTAAAAAAGTGACAACAATAATAATTAAAAAAGAACTCACTTGTGAAGCCCAAAACCTAATTAAATACATTTCATACACTTAACTTTGGGTTGTAACCATAATTTCCTAGTTCAAACAACTTTTTGGGCCAGAAATCATTTATTGGGCCTAATGGGCCAATAAACACACAACTTGATTATTTTGGGTTAAGATACCTCATTTGGGCCCTAATTGGACCCACATTCACTAAGTAATTGATTTTGGGCCACAAAACTCTTCATGGGCCTTAATGGGCCGTAAACATTTTCTTGAACCTTAATGGGCCGAAAACCAATTTCTTTTGCCATTTTGGGCCGTAAAATCTCATATAGGCTTACATAAATCGAAAATTTCCTAATGGGCCCATGCAATTTGAGCCTAACATATAATTCTTTCTTCCCTCTCCACTTCTCGAAATTATTAAAAAAAGAGAAAAGATAATGAGGATTAGGGTGTTGACACCTTATTATTGTATGGTGGTTTTCCATGCTAATTAACTCACAATTATCTAAAATCCTACACTCTAATCCTCCATGTATTAACTATTTGTTTCTTTATCTCATCTCTTCTCACTCTCGGCCATAAGGATCTCCACCACCACCTTCATTTCCATTTTCAAAATCACTAGAAATCCTCTCTAGAACACCAAGAAAAACCCATCCTTCCTCTTCAAACTTCGTGTGTGCTTGTGTGAGATCAAGAACACTTCATCAAAGATCATCATTCTTGGTAAGCTACTTTCTAATCAAGGTGTTCAACTTCATTTTATGTTAAGTCCTTCACTCATAAACACTCCATTTCATGATCCATGATTCTTAGAACCCCATAAGCTTGAGATCTACTCAAAGGAGCTTGCTAGGGTCGAAACCTCCTTCAATCTTCTCAGCAAAACCGACCCATCAACCAAACTGAGTTCATGCCCCCTTGTTTTCGGTTTTTACTATGTTTTGGGGGAAGATACAAGTTGTTTTGTGTTATATCTATGTATTTATGCATGATGTGTGTGTTTTCATGTTATATGTTGTGATTATGTTATGAAAACATGCTAGATCTTCACTAAACTAAAAAAAATCTACTAAGCTTCATGATGTTTGTATACTAAACCATTTTACGCGACTTACTATGAAGTGGAAAGGATTAACATGCTAAGAAGGATTGAAAACTAAACAAAATCGTGTAAAGGGGCCACATTTGACAAAATAAACAAAAGTGAGGTTCTTATGTCAACTCACGGTTTTGAGAGGACCAAAATAGTCATTTTTAAATAAAAATGGGTCTTTATGATATTCATGGTTTTAAAAAGGCCAAAAAGTGTTAATTTTCACAAATTGGCTTATAATTGGGCCTTCATGGTTTTAATGGGCTAAATATGTCAATTTTCGCAAAAAGGGGTCTTATTTAGCAACTAACGGTTTCATGGGCCTAAAAAGGGAATTATTGACTTTTTATGGATTAAATTTTCATTTTAAACAAACATGGGCCAGAAATGTAAATTTTCGGTTAAAAGGGCTGAAAATGTCATTTCACTTAAATTTGGGCCAAAAACATTATTTCTATCAAAAGTGGGTTGAAAATGTCCTTTATACAAAATAAGCCCTTAAAAGTAAACTTTCAGTCTTAATGGGCCTAAAGTGTCATTTTTACCAAAAATGTGCCTTAATTGTAAAATTTTCGGCTTATGGGCCAAGAATGTTATTTTTACAAAAAGTGGGCTTTTTATGTCATTTTGGTAAATATTTAAGCTAAAAAAAGCAATATAATAACAAACGGGCTAATTACGTCGTTCTCATTATTATTGGGCCTTGTTTACCCATTTTCATGTTATTGGGCTTTTGTGGTCCATTTACATGTTTATTGGGCCTGATACATTCGTTACATGTTTCTTGGGCCTTAGTGGTCCATTTAAATGCTTATTGGGCCTGATACATTCGTTGCATGTTTATTGGGCCTTAGTGACCCATTAAATACTTATTAGGCTTGATACTTTCATTACATGTTATTTTACAAAGGAAGTTTATGTCGAAATTGAATGTCTAGTCCTTTGTAATTTTTTGTATGCTTTATTGTTCTCCTATAAATAGGGGAGTTACTTAGAGTTAGATAAGAGTTTTGGGAAGTTAGTCTTGTCTATTTCACTCTTTGTAATCTTGAAGCATAATTGAGCTGAAACCATATCTTATTTACTCTCGGTGTTCTTAATTTTCATTACTCTGATTCTACGTTCATTACTCGATTTAATACTTCATCAATTGGTATCAGTACAGGAATCATATCTCTGCGGCTAATTTTCATTCTGAATCAAAAGGTTTTTGAACCAATTTTTGGATTCAAAAATTTTCATACCTTTTGTTTTGAAAATCGTTATTGATCTACAGTTGTGATTCGAATCTGCAACTGATTTGTTCAATCGAGTGTTCTGTTTGAAATCTCTGATCGTTTCAACTATTTGTTTTCAAAAACTATTAAGTTTTTCTGAAAAATTCATCCGTACGTTCATGGCTAATTTCAACCTGAACTCAATGACATCATATTCTCATCTGCTAGGATCTTCAACTAAGATTCTATGCTAATCCCTGAATATTATGATTGGTGGGCTAATCGCATGCAAGACTACTTAAACGGACTGGATGAGGAGCTCTGGTCATGTATTTCTGGAAATAGTACTCCTCCACCAAATGTTCAAGCAATTGGATCTTCATCTGGAACTTTAAGTGTTAATGATCAATCTGATAGGCTGAAGAACCTTGAGAAAAGATGTATGAGAGAATTGCGTGGTGCATTGCCTCCTGTTGTGTACAGCTATGTCAGAAGTTGTATAACTGCAAAAGACATCTGGAACAATCTCAAAGAAAAGTTTCAAGGAAGTGAAAAGACTAAGATCAATTTTGTAAAACACTGTTTGATTGAATTGAAAGAATAAAAACAAGGGATGGTGAATCGATACAATATTACTATGATCGGTTAATTGAGTTAATCTACAAGTGTAATCGCCATGGAATCACTCGAACAACCATGGAGTTCAATTTGACATTCTTCATGGGTCTACGCAAACAATGGAGGAATGTGACATTGATGGTGAAAACTCAGCATAGTTTTGATACTTCGACACTTAATGACTTGTACAATCTGCTACAAACTCATGAAGGAGAAGTAAATGAAATTGCTGAGGAATCGAAAATGAGTCTTAGAGGACCATTAGCTTTGATTTCAAAAGTTAATGAGAAAGATTCAGTCATGAAGGAAGATTCTAATAGTGATGGATTTGTGGTTAATTCAGACGATGAAGCTGTTGCATTTTACTCAAATAATAGAGTAAAGAAATTTTTCAAGAAACCATTTAGTTCAAAGTCGAAAATTGGTGAGGGAAAAGGAAAGTTTGTGGCAAAAGCAGGAGGAGAAGAGAAAAAGAAAAGTGAGAAAAGTGATGTTAAAGAGGAAGAGCAGAAAGTTAAGAAAAAGCTGAAAAGAGACTCTGGAATTGATTGTCACTATTGTCATGGTGCAAATCATATGTCTAATGATTGTATGCTTCGAAAAAAGGATGAAAAGAAAAATAAAGTGAAAGATGAAGCATATTATGTTGAACGTTTGGAGGAAGTAAGAGCGAAAGCAAAAGGAATGTCGTTGGTAGCGAAAGGCGAAGGTGAGGAAGATGGCACTTATCAGATATGGTTTTCAGGATCTGATGATGAAGTGATGCGTAATCCGACGCATGGGGCCATGTCCGCACAGTTTGAAGAGGAAGAATAAGAATTGGTGACTGGTCATTGCTTCATGACCAAATCAGTAGATAAATCAGCCATGACAACAAAGGTACGTTTTATTCTTCAATCTTTTAATATTCCTTTAAGTGCATATGATTATGAACTAGTTGCTTTTGATGATATTGTTGCGTATTTCAATACTTTGGTTATCTCTGCTAGTAACGAAGCTAAGAAATCAACTTCTTAATTGCTACAGGTTCTAAAGCAGTTAGATTTCAAGAAAATAAAAATAGAAAGTCTAGAGTTACAGATTACAAATATAATGTGTGATAGAGATTCTTTGAGTAGTGAAGTAAAATTGTTGTTAGCTCAAAGAAACATATATTGTAATTCTACGAAAAGACTTTACGCAAAATTAACTGCTTTGCATCATTCATCTGATATAAGCAAGGAACAACATAGGAAGTTATTACCTTTTTTATCTTACGAGAGAGAGAGAAGGTTGATAACATTTCTTATGATTGTGAGAAAACAATTGCCGAATTTGATAAAATTCTTGATGATAGATATGCTTATGGAATTGTGAAAATTGATGAATATCTTGATGCAAATGAATTAGTTGATATTGTGAATGATACCTTGACCAAAACTGAACAAATTAAAATTTTAAAAAGAACTGAGAATTCAACATGTGATTCTCAATTTAATTTTGCTGATATTGAAGATAATTTTGATAATATTTGCGAAATTAGTGATTTTGAGGATGTTGACTGTTCTCAGTTATCTGTCATTAATGTTGCATCTAAGTCTAAAGGAAAAGAAAAGTGTAATGATTCATTGGTTAATATTGTTACTGACAAACCCTCAACTTCGAAAGTCTTTGATTTCGATCATTTGAGTCTCAAAAATATTCAAACTGATAGTGGTGATGATGAAAATGATGATGAAGTTTCGAACAAAACATCATCAACAAGTAACGATTCGAAACAAACAACAATTCCATGAATTATTGTTAATCAGGTGTATGGTGACACTGAAAAATTCAGTAAGGTAATAACTGAAAAGGATGCTCATTATCTCGAAACTAATCAAGTGGTGTATCCGAACATCAAATGCTCAGATGATGTTGTTTTTCCAAATCAAGTGTTTGTGACAAAAGGAAATGTCAAAAGCATTAAACCAGAATTTAATAAATTGTTTGAGGAAGATAACAAACAAACATTTGATGAAGGATTTAAAGATCAGATTGACAAATTTTCGAAAGATAATGGCATTTCAAAAAGACAAGAAAGAAAGAAAACGGATTGAGAAATCAAAAGTTTCAAACGAAATTCCAAAACAGTGAGGACAAAATTGAACAATTTATCAAAATCAACTCAAAAGAATTTAAAGATCAAATTGACAAATTTTCGAAAGATAATGGCATATAAAAAAGACAAGAAAGAAAGAAAATTTGCTGGCAAACTGTTGAGTCTCGAAAGAAACAAAACGGATTAACAAAGAAAACATCTGAAAAGACAGAATTCAAATATGTTAAAACTAAGTCTTTGTCAAACTCAAGCAATCAGAAAAATCCTGCTCCATTTAAGAAATCATTGTCTTAATCTATTTCACAAACTACATTTTCGAAAGATAAAACTCAAGTCAATACATCATTTTTGAAATATTTCAATCATACATCACAAAAAGTTCAAAATCAAAATTTCACAAATCGATTTTCTCCTCATGCACAACGAAGATTTTCTCAAAATACAAATTTAAAACACACTCATCCACCAACTCAATCAAAGAATTCTCAAAATCGATTTTCTAGTAACACAAATGTCAAAAACAGTGTTACAAATCGACAATTTGAGAAATTTCATCCTAAATCAAATATTGATTTCACTCCACAAAAACCAAAATTTCCAAATCCTTCTGGGAAGCAATATTCGAAAGTTTCATACACTAAGGGTTCGTCAAATGTGAAGAATATCGACCATTGACTTGAAGGGAAAGGAAAGATGTTTCAATCTTGAAAATTTTCCCAACAACAAATTCGAGAAGCTTATGAGAAATATGTGAATGATTTTTCAAATGGAAGTTCTGTTGGATTAGTGTCTAAGTCCATAACTATTTTGGTATGTACTTGACCCGATGGTGCATGGTCCTTTTGGGTTGCCTTCACCAAAGCAACTTGATTGGAGAAATAAATAAAGAGAGAGAGGTTATTATGATTTATTAATATGTTATAAGAGTAATATATTAAAGGAGAAATCATATTTGTTTAATTAATATTGGTCAATAATTAATTAAGAATTAATTTTGTGATCAAGTGTAATTAATTAAACTAGAGGGGCTGAATTGTAATTATGTGATAGTTACAAAATAAGGTAAGGATTATCTTAAATATAGGGTGAACGAATTTAAGGAGATAATGCCTTAGAATTCGACTAGGATAAGGGTTTTTAAGACTTATCTTATGGTTGCTTGGTGGGCAAGCAACTAGATAAGGATAAGGACTAAAACCCTAATCTTTACACCTATATAAACCCCCTAAGGCTCATGAATTCGTCTATGCCTTCCCAAGAAGTCCTAAGGACGAATTCCTACCTCTCTCCTCTCTCTTTATACCTTCTCCACTTGCTTATGGTGTTTGTAAGCCATTAGAGGAGTGACACTTGTGACTCTAAGCCTTCCAAAGTCAATTCAAGGAGGATTAGGATTGTTATTGCTATATAACAATCAAGGTATGTTCTTAAACCCATTTATATGTTAATATTGATTTCCATATGCTAGAATTAGGGTTTATAGTCTTGGATTCAAAGCATGTATAATAGAGAAACCTAGATCCAAGCATTAGGGTTTGTATGAGCACATAGGATGTATTATGACCAAAACCCATCAAGTTCATCTCAAAAGAATAAAATATTTCTGTGAAAACGTGGAAACCGGTTTCAAAAGACAGACATGTTGAGAAACAAACTGCGAACAAAAAGGCGAATGTCTGTGACAATCCTAAACTTTCGAAAACTTATGTTTCTGCTCCTTTAACTAATGATTTTGACTTAATTGATACTTTCAAATCAAAAGTTCGTGATTGGGTTTTAGGTTCTTCATTTCACTTGGTTTTTAAAGCTAATAACCAAGGACCCAAATAGCCTTGGGTACCTAAATTATTTCATTAATTGCAGGTTTTATGTGACGAGCAATATGATGATAAATGGTACATTGGTAGTGGTTGCTCTCGTCACATGACTGGAAAGAAGGAGAATTTGCGTGATTATCGAAGTTTGGAGAATGCAGGTGTAGTTAAATTTGGAAACAATCACAAATGTCAGGTGAAAGGATATGGAAAATTCATGAATGGTATATCTACTGTTAAGAGAGTTGCATATGTTGAAGGTCTTAAACATAACTTGATAAGTGTTTCACAACTTGTTGTGGGCACTGACAATCAAGTGGTATTTAATGAAGCAGGAAGCATCATTTCAAATGTAGACACTAAAGAAGTTTTGCTCAAATCCAAATGACATGGAGACATGTTTACTCTCGATAACAAACCAATCACCGGAAAATCCTCAGTGTGTTTACTCTCGAAAGCCTCAGCTGATGTTAGCTGGCTTTGGCATCGACGACTTTCTCACTTGAATATTCGAAATATCAACAAATTGGTAGCTGATGATCTTGTTCGAGGTTTTCCTGTGTTAAAATTTGATAATGATACTTTATGTGCAGCTTGCGAACAAGGAAATGAACATCGCAAAGGTCATCCAGTGGTTATTGATTCAAAGATTGTTGAACCGTTGGAATTACTTCACATTGACTTATGTGGACCATCGACTGTTGAGACACTAACCAAGAAATGATACATTTTAGTTATTGTTGATGATTTTTCACGGTTTACTTGGGTTTATTTTCTCAGGTTAAAATCTAAGGTTTCTCAAGTAATGATCGACTTTATCAAGAAGATAAATATCAACCTAAAGAAGAAAGTTCGAAAAATTAAAAATGATAATGGTTCTGAATTTAAGATTAACTGTCTTGATTATTTTTTAGTTGATCAAGGGATTTCGCATAATTTCTCTTCACCATATACACCTCAACAGAATGGTGTGGTTGAAAGAAGAAATTGTTCTCTCTGTAAAGCATAATGAGCAATGCTTACATATGCGAATCTTCCTCAATATCTTTGGGCTGAAGCTGTTTCCACTGCATTTTTTACTCAAACACATCGTTTATTCATCGTTGTTTCAACATTACCCCTTATGAAATTCTTAATAACCGAAAACCTAATGTCAAATTCTTTCATGTTTCTGGTTTCAGGTGTTTTATTATGAATCTCAAGGATAATCTTTCGAAATTCCAGTCCAAAGCTGACGAAGGAATTTTCTTGGGATATTCTCATAATTCGGTTGCATATCGGGTTTTGATTAAACAGGCACGCAAAGTGTAAGAAAATTTTAATCTAACATTTGATGATTATTATGTTAAACAAGTCGACAATTGTTTTGATCACACACCAATTATTAATGAATCAAATGTTGAGTCTGAAATTTCAAATTCGACAGATTTTGATATGATTTAATTTTTGGTACTCTAGATATGGCTGCTGATGTTGAAGTTAATGCAACTGATAATCGCATACTTGAAGCCTCAAAGCATTCTAATGATTCGACATTCACACAAGATATTTCAGGATTGAATTCTCCAAGACTTGGCGAAAGCATGCTAAATGATCAAGTGGAGGGGGAGCACTTGAATTCGACAACTCGGGTTGGGGGGGAGCATCCTTTCGAGGGGGAGTATATGAGATTGGATAATGATGTTTAGGGGGAGCATCCTATTGAGGGGGAGCATCCTATTGAGGGGGAGCGAAATGATTCAATTATGTCGAATAGTGATCATAATGAAAAATTTTATGATTCAAATGACAATGTTTTTGTTGCGGGATCTGAAAATGACGAAATTTTTGAAGATGCACCATTGGATTTTGATCCAACATATCCACCTTTAGATAAATGGACAAGAAATCAATCAAAGGAACAAGTTCTTGGAAATCCACAAGACGGTGTGTTAACGAGGGCTCAACTTCGTGCAAAGAATGAGGTACTTAACGTTCATCAGGAATTTTGCATGTTTAACGTTTTCATTTCGAAAATTGAACCAAAAACAGTTAAGGTTGAAATGGAACACTCAGATTGGGTTGTTGCAATGCAATCTGAATTGGCTGAATTTGAAAGAAACAAGGTTTGGAGATTAATTCCAAAGCCAAAAGACGTTTCGATAGTTGGGTTAAAATGGATTTTCAAAAATAAAACAGACAAAGATGGTAATATTGCTCAAAATAAAGCTAGGCTTGTAGTAAAAGGTTATTCGGAACAAGAAGGAATAGACTATGAAGAAACCTTCGCCCCTGTCGCAAGACTCGAGGCAGTTCAAATATTTTTGGCCTATGCAGCTCATAAAGATTTTGATGTTTATCAAATGGATGTGAAATGTGCATTTTTGAATGGAGAACTCGAAGAGACTGTATATGTGGAACAACCTCCAGGATTTGTAAATGAAGAATATCCTAATCATTGCTATATTTTAGATAAGGTTGTTTATGGGTTAAAACAAGCACCAAGAGCATAGTATGGAACTTTAACTTCTTTCTTAAAACAATCGAAATTTAAACAAGGATCAGTTGATCCCACTCTCTTTCGAAAGAAAGTTGTGGATCATCTAATGCTTGTTTAAATTTATGTTGATGATATTATTTTTGGCTCTACTGAGCATGCTTTGTCTAATGAATTCGAAAATTTGATGAAAAGCAAATTTGAGATGAGTATGATGGGAAAAATCAACAATTTTCTTGGTTTAAATATTTGTCAAAACAGAGAAGGAATTTTTATCAATCAAGAAAAATATACCAAGAATCTGCTTGAAAATTTTGGATTGACGAATAGCACGAAATTACGAGTACCAAGGGCGACTGGAACAAGGCATACACCTTCGTTAGATAAACCTGTTGTTCATTTGATTCTTTACAGAAGCATGATAGGTTCGTTAATTTACCTCACGACAAGTTGACCTGATATTATGTTTTCTGTTTGTAATTGTGCTAGGTATCAGTCAAATCCTCGAGAACCACATCTCACTGCAGTCAAGACTATTTTTCGTTATCTCAAAGGTTCAATTTCATTAGGATTGTGGTATACTTCAAAAATTGCATTCTTCATACAAGCTTTTTCAGATGCTGATTTAGGTGGTTGTAATCTTGATCAAAAAAGCACAAGTTGCGGATGTCAACTTTATGATGGGAAGCTAGTAAGCTGGCAGTCGAAAAAGCAAACATGTGTTTCGATTTCCATAGCAGAAGCAAAATATGTTGTTGATGCAGCTTGCACTTCACAAATCATATGGATTCAAAGTCAACTACCTGATTATGCAATCAACATGAAGAAAATTCCGGTGTATTGTGATTCACAAAGTGCAATACGTATTTGTCACAACCCTGTGCAACATTCGAAAACTAAGCATATTGCTCTTCGTTATTAATTTATAAAAGATCATGTGGAAGTTGGAAATATTGAAGTTCACTTTGTGAAAACAACTAATCAATTGGCTGATATTTTCACAAAACTATTAGATGAAAAATCATTTGTGAAAATTTTGGAAGGAATTGGAAGGATAGATGGAAATTCAATCCCGGGAACAGTTTTGAAAGAATGAAGGGAGTCTGATTGCAAGAATGTCGAATCAGAGGTGCTGAATGATCTTCAAAAGAATCTCGTTGAGTGTTCAGTGGTTATTGTTCACATTCAACACTTCGACACGCTTCGCTTTCAACATTAAGTAAAATTTACTTTCTTGACAAATTTTCGATAGTTTGTCAAAATTTTGTTAGTTTTACACAAAAAAAAATTCTCGACAGTTTGGTACATAAATTTTGTTAGATTGCTACGTTATTTGTCTTTTCGAAAAATTAAAAAAACTCCAAAAATATTTTTGTTTTGTTTTGTTTTAACAAAAAGATTTTCTTATTTTTGTTATTGTTCATAAAATCAAAAATCCAAAAAATATTTTCTTTTACTTTGTTTGTTTTATAGAAAAGCATGGAACATGAAACAGAGGATGAACAAATTTTATGAGGTAACTCGCTTGCTGTTTCAAGGGAATGTACATTTTCGACATCTTATGTACTAGTTAGGGTGTCCCTAGAAGCATGATGCAGCATGTTGTCCTAAGCCTCTTTTGACTCAATGTGTGTAGAAGCCTTAATGAAATTTTCATCACGAAAATTTCTTCCTAATCAGGCTATATTCACATTAGTCCATGAGCTACCATACTCTACTCAAACAAGTTTAGAGTAATCTGATGAGTCCATCAATAAGTAGTGGTACTTTCAAAATTATTTAACAAATCTTTTTCATCACAACGTTCTTACACTTTCACACACAATGACATATGTCCAAGAGATCTCTAGTCAAACCAATCAGGATTTAGACATATCAAACTTCTGTGTTAATGACCTAACATCATGAGACTGTGATGAAAGTGAAACCCAAAATGTCCAACTCTCGTAAGGAATTGACGGGGAACTTTGTTCCAGATTTAACGAAACATTTGTTTCCATATCAACTTTCGAAACTCCAAATCATATTCAATTCTTTTGAGTGATCTTGATCAAATAGTCGAATCCCACGATGTTTGTTACCCAACAGGATCCAGCTAACATTTTTTCTTGAATATGATTTCCGGGTGAGTTTCATTTGAATTCTATGTCACTTCATATATTTTTCCAAAGCATACTTGTCCCTGATGAGACCGGTCATACATGTAATTTCTGTTACAATTACTCACATTTATGTTAAGTGTTGATATGTAACGAAAATTTTTAAGCCACCCACGAAGCCATATAAAAGAAGCCCTTCGATACTTCTCTACAAGTATTCGATTGTAATTCATAGGAAAATACACAAGTTGATTATCATTCCTGATAATTAGCGAAGCAACCTTTGCCCGGGGATTAACTGCTTTTGTGTCGAAATTTTATTTTTCGACATCACAGATCCCAAATTTTCGTTATTTTGCTTCTTATCTCATTTCATTGGCACACTGCACTCACGAAATGCTTGAGGTTCTGAGTATTACCAACTCAGGCTAATGATTTCAACAAGTCTGGCATTTGACTACGTTTTCAAACCCTAAAACGAAAGAGCCCAACCTCAATTCCGAAGGTTTTGTCCTTATCCACTTGTACTCACGAAGCGACTATTGATATGACGGTTTGGTTATTGTGCTTATTTCTCGGAGATCGTGTCCTATACATTTTCTGACATGGAGTTAAAGATGGTAACGCTACAACTTTCAAGGGCCATGTGTCACGATCTTTTATTATAACCGTTTGAAATTCAAAAGGGGATGCATATACAAAGGGCAACTAGATAAACATTCAAAGTTTACGCGTTCTACAAAATCTCCAAACGAATTGTGCTTTCTTCCTTTCTTGATTCTCCAAGAAAATCCTAATCATGGCTGTCATTCAATCCAACACCACTAACGAAGCATCATCTCAACAACCCCTCATGAAGATTCAAAGTACAAATTATCAAGTTGATGGTGATCTTTCAGTTTACCCTGAAGAACTCAAGATGCTAGTTATGGCTTTACAACATTTTGTTCTATCAACTGCCATGTTCAGTGCATTTGTTGTACCAATGTCCTGGTTATCCATGGCGGGTTCTACCGCATCCTACAGCAAGACGATGGATACTATGACTTTTAATTTAATCAATGACAAGAAGTTTCGTCTAACCAAGAAGGTATTTGTTAAAATTCTTCAAATCCCTAATTCTCCACCGTCCTACAAAGTCTCAAATGAACAAGTGTTACACATGTTCAATGAGATAGGTTATCAACCTACTATCACAAAGATTAGTGATTTCAAGAAATCGTCTCTTCCAAGTTTGTGGAATTTTCTGTTTGGTATTTACCTTCGATGTGTTACTAGTTGAAGCGTTGGTTTAGACAAAGGGTGTATGGAGGTGTATGTTATGGTCGCTGGTATTTACTATGATTTACCTTTCGACTAAGCAACACAGTTGTGGAAAGAATTCTTGAAAAGCATTGAAAATACAAATGTGGTTAATGGTATTTCATGTGCAAAGTATTGAAGTCTCATTCTCCAATTTGTCTATGAGAAGGAAGATATTTTCGTGCCAGCTTATGAACCTAAAGCTAAATTCTTGAAGTATCATTACCCCAGGGCAATTGAAGATAATGTAAATGTTTTTCCAACATTTGATAGAATTCTTGATGGGATGCTAAAGAAGGCTGATCCTTCGAATCCTGTATTGGAGGCTTATCTACTTTCCATCAACACTAATGATGGACTTGGTATTTTGCTGTCAAAACCTGATGAAGGCTCTTTGAAGAAATCTCAGAAGTCAAAGACTGTTTCAATTCTTGAGAAAACTGATAAAGACACAACTATTTCTAAGTCACCAAAGAAACAGCCTGTAGAGGTGGTGAAAATTTTGAAGAAGTTTGAGAAATCACAGGAACCTGCCCAACCTGATTCTACCAAGAAGCTAATTCAAACAAAGTCTGGTGTCTTAAAGCGGATCAAAAAGATGTCTTATAAAGCCAAAACATCTCCTGAGAGGTCATCTAGTTTTTCACCATCAAAGATTCGGAAGTCCCATGTTACAAGAAAAGGTGTTGTTCTTCGTGAAGTTCCTATACCTGTTTCACCATCATCAAAGAAGCGCATGGCTGAGGATGTTGCCAAGCATATCTCTAACAAGACCAAGAAGCCAAAGAAGCGAAAGTTGATTCTTCAAGTTGATGAAGATGAAGAAATTGTTCCTGATTCTCCACTTTGTAATCCTTCTTCTCCATAGAACTCACCTGCCAAGTCAACTTTCGACATGACAAGAATTGGTAGTGGAAACTTCGATAGTAGACACATCTACTATACTTGGTGCATCCACACAAGTGTCAATTCCTATGAAGACTTTGAACATACCACCCGAGGTTTCGTTAACTGAATCATTTTATGAGGAGGTTCGAACCTCAGGCATCTCTACACACATATCTAATACGGATGTAAATGTCAATATGGGTGAAGAAGTTTAGAATGATGAACATCTTGTTGTTTCTCAAGGTATTCTTGAAACTATCACAATTCCAACTGGCACTTCTTTACCACTCATAATCACCTCTATTTCTCCAACTACTCGTTCTCCTACTTTTGATATGGTCATTGATCATCCTATCACATCTCTCTTTTAATCCCAATCCACTGACCCACCTAAACCTCTTAACGATGATGATATTGATGATGGAGGGTTTGGAGGTTCATTTGCTAATTTAGAATTTGATCCTGAAGAAGATGATATCCCATATCATATGTTGATGTCCGGGAAGCAGTTCAAGATTCTAAACAAAAAGCTCAATTTCGTACTTCAATCCCAAGTAGATACAGGGGGTAAGAATTATGTCTCAAGTATTGAAATTGATGTGATGCTTAAAGCTCAGGAAGCTCGATTGTTCAAGAAAGTGGAGAAGCTGATTAATGAATCTGAATCTCGTCTTTTCGAAAAGCTTGATTCCATGGATAAATGTAACAAGATGCGAATCAAGTCTGCCTCTTCGACGTTTAATGATGAGCTCAAGGATTTGAAAAGGATTTCAAAGGAACATCATGTTCTGTTTGTACAAGATGTTAAGACGGTTCGTGAGAATGTCAATTACGGGATTGAAGAACTGAAGGTTGATGTATCGAAAGAGCTTCATGAGATGGATACCAAATACTCTTCTCTACTTGAGAAAGTTGATATTATCGCGGATGTTGTTACAACATTCATTAAAACTCATCAATCCTTTGATCATAAATTTGATGAGAATGCAATAGCTGTTGTTACAAGTTTTGAAAATGTTACTTCTCTGCTTCAAGAATTGAAGGGCATTGTTTCGAAACCTAGTTCCTCATCCCTTTTTACACTTGAGTTTATTGATCAGAAGTTTCGTTATTTCAAAGATGTAATTCAAAAAATGTTGGCTCCCTTGTCTTAGTTTTCCACTATCTTACCAACAAATGCCCCACCTGTTTTTACAGGGGTGCAAGGGGGAGAAAAGGTGAATGTTGGTAAAGGAGAAGGTGTATCCAGAATTACAAATGAAGAAGTGAAAGTAGTTGGCAAAGTTTTTACAACTCACATTCCCAGGTCAAAACCAATAATTTCGCAAGCTGGACCCATACTATCAGTTGTTGTTACTACAAGACCAATCTCAAAAGGCATTGTAATTGGATCAACTGCTAAAGAGGGAAGTAGTTCGAAACCCAAGGAAACAACGAAAACTTTAGACAAAGGGAAAACAATTCTTCTTGAAAAGTCGAAAGAAGAAATAATGGAAGAAATTGAAGCGGAAAATGAAAAGTAGCATCATATTCAGAGTATTTTGATGTTTCGTGTAAGTGATCCACCTACAATAAACAAAGGTGATCCACTTAAATTGCATAGTTATGAAAACATTGAAGCAAGAGTTGCATACAATGAAATGTATGGATTCGAGAAAAAGCCAAGAAAGAGTTATGCAATTGAAAACTCAGATATGAATCAGCTTGATTGTTCTATCAATGAGATGATGTTTCTCACTACTCAATACAAGGCTATGAACAAATTTGAGAACAAGGATGATTTTTCTCATATGAAGCTGAGATTCCATGCAGTGTTTGGAAAAGAACAATAGAGGTTTTGTCACTGATAAAAATTGTTCAAGTACTTGGTATATCGAAAGGGGAAATGTTTGAAAATATGCTTCAAAATTTTCGATGTCATGTAGTGAGGGAAAACAAAGAAACTTTCGAATTTTCCATTGCTGATTTTCCTTTGATGAACTTGAATGATTTGATTCCAGTTGCATATATTCTCAAGGATATGGATGCTTCTAAACTCCAAAACACAAGCAAGGACGTGTTGAAATTGGGTCTAGGTCATATAAAACTTTTATAGACAATTATTATGATTGTCTTGCTATGACAGATGTTGAGTTGGTTGCTATAATGGAAAAGGAAATTGTTGCTCCTAAAATCAAGGCAATGAGTGAAGCTCAGATGAAGAAGTATGTGGATGGTGAAATATGTTTGAAGCCTTTTGGTATAGTTTTTGCTGGGAAGAATAAGAAGGGAAACCATCGAAATTCTCTTTTCAAACAAGCGAAATTGAAAGATATACAACTGCTCAGTATACGAAATTAATTGTTCGTATGAGTAATTATAAGAAGAATAATGATGGAGATAAGGCAGAACTAAAGAAGGTGATGAATTGGTATGCTGAGGTTCGAAGAACATTACACTTAGCTGCTCAAGTTTTGATCAACTGATTTCGACATTGCTTACAAAGAGGGAGATTGTTAAGGTGGAAGTTTGGTTGTAAGATGTCGAAATTGTAATTTTATTTTACAAAGGCAGTTTATGTCGAAACTGAATGTCTAGTCCTTTGTAAAATTTTGTAGGCTTTATTGTTGTCCTATCAATAGTGGAGTTACTTAGAGTTAGATAAGAGTTTTGGGAAGTTAGTCTTGTCTATTTCACTCTTTGTAATCTTGAAGCATAATTGAGCTGAAACCATATCTTATTTACTCTCGGTGTTCTTAATTCTCATTACTCTGATTCTAAGTTCATTACTCGATTTAATACTTCATCACTTAGTGACCCATTTACATTCTTGATAGGTTCTGTATACTCCTTACATGTTTATTGGGCCTTGTTAACCCATCTACATACTCGACGGACCTTATATACCCATTTCATGTTCATTGGGCCTTGTAACCTAAATACATACACGGGAACATTACTTAAAACATTAAATAGTGTGTTAAAGTATTCGCGTAAACATAGTTATGGTTCTTGTGAGACGTTCTTTCATTCGTACCTACCTAGCGTACAACCTTCAGTCATGTAGCTATAACCAGAGTCTCATGGAGGGAGAGCAAGAGTTTATACGGGGTTGACAGCCCCGCACCTGAGCTGTTTGCTACAGCTAGATTAGGCCATTCTAGGGTGACAAACGTCTTACCTTAAACTAGCGACGCCTAAAAATCGTCATGACAGGCAGATCAGTCATATCAAGTATGGTTATAAGGACTCACATAGAAATTAACTCCACTGTAAAATTTACAGAATACATATATATATTTTTGCAGTTAAAATTCTATACAAACACCATTTTACGGTCTTTGGGTTTAAGACCACAACACCTTTACAAGTAGAAAATATTGAATTTTCTGGGAAAACTTACATTATACATTACCTTTTACTTACAATAGAAAACATAGGATTTCTGGAATACACTCTTTATACATTTTCGAAATAGAAACACACATGCTTTAATACAAGATTGATACAAAGCGTTCAAACCATTTTTACAAAAAATATCGGATTTTCTGGTGTTTATAAAGTGATACAAACTTTTCATACAAATATGCTTATGAACTCACCAACATTATATATGTTGACCATTTTCAAAATAACTTGTATTCTTAGGAAATCGTTAAGCAGGTTAGCCTTCAAGAACTCATGGATTTTGTTGTATTTTTGTTATCATCATACAATTATTATTTTGGGAATGTAATTTGTAACCCACCACACTGATGTAAACAATGAAGGTTGTATTATTGTATGTATGATGATGATGTTGATACACTGTGACGATATTACAAGATGAAGTCACCCAAACCCCCAGACGTTTCCGCTGTTCCGGTTCGGGGGTGTGACAGATTGGTATCAGAGCAATGTTTATAGTGAATTGGCATATCTAATCGTACAAGATATGCAACTATAAATACATTGGGACTACTCTGAACAAAAATAAAATACATACCTATGTGTGCATTATTACAATAACAATAAAAGTTTATGGAGGAATTGAACATCGTGGTTAAACTCGGACAGTTATGTAGTCATATTGGGGATAAATATAGCCTGATCAACTATATTTATTCAAAATACGACCAATGTGTGTTTGGGAGTGATCATGGTGGGCATTGAATCTAGAAACTTACCAACCTCGTATCCAAAAATTCTTAAGGAACTTAAACATAAACAATTAAAATACTATAGGAGTATTCTTGCATGCTATCCATTTCCCGCATTCATATAGTTCTGTGCAGAATCTATGGTTGGATTTCATCTCCCCGGAGATCCTTACTTCCCTAACCAGGGGAACGGGGGATGGCTAGAGCCGGAAACAGAGGAAGAGCTGGAGGAAGAACCAGAAGAGGAACCAGAAGAAGAACCCGAAGAAGGACCAGCAGAACCGGTGGTGGACTCAGAGGAGGACGAGTCTGACACTGATGATGCAGATGACTCGGACGCAGAGAGCGAAGTCATTAATCTGACATACGTGGCCAGAGTGCCCCCGCATAGGATGGGTCCCAACGGCCCTATGCCCCCATGGGGACATGGGATCTGGAGGTGGAGTCGCCAGCAGGGGGTGCATCCCCCATTCGGCATGAACCGGGACTATTACGACATGAGTCACGACAGACCTGCGGATTGAGCCCTGCCAGTGATGGTTAGGAGGACGCGTGATATAGGTGAGCAGGCATACACAACCGCCAGTCAGATGGTTGCAATGAGAGTTGTGGTTGAGCGCACAGAGAGACCGACTCATGAGGTGGTTAGGAACTATCAGGCGAGACAGGCAGCATTGGAGGCCCGGCTACGAGCCACCGAGCATCATCTGGCCAGACTTCAAGGTGCATCCACCTCATCATTAACATCACCAAACACGTCCCGCTACGACTATGATTAGCTCTACACACTACCACTATTGTTATGATTCTCTTTTATGTACTATTGTATGTAGGACCGACTTTATGATAAAAAAACATGGCCTAAAGAAATTAAACTAAAAAAAATGAAGTGAGTTTTGTTATAATCCGATGCATGTACGTCCATTGTAAAAGTTTACAACTCTTCCTTTTGTCGTTGATCGCTTTAAATTTCGACGTTTTGGATTGGTTCATTGGTTCCTTGATTAATAATGGTTCTCTATTGAACTTTTCCATATATATATATATATATATATATATATATATATATAGGGAAGGATTATATGGAAAATAAACAATTAGGGCAACACATGTTGGAACCAATGAAAGCATGACAACACATCATTTTGGAATAACTACATAAATAACTTCCATAGTAGATTGCTTATAAATAAAGAAATGGACACGTGTCACTTGATCATTGGTTCCAGCATATGTTGCCCTAATTGTTCATTTTCCATTGAACCTACTTATATATATATATATATATATATATATATATATATATATATATATATATATATATATATATATATATAGGTTCAGGTTAGTTTGAGACCATACTAATTTTGTGAGACCGTAAAACGCAATGTAAAAATAATTTTAAAATGCAAAATAAAAGGTAAAATCCAGAAATTCTTTTTTTAATTATTATTTTCATCACTTTTTTTACCTAAAAAAATAAAAAAGAATTATAAAAAAATTACCGTTTTTTTTTTTTTTGAAAAATACTCGAAATATTCTAATAAAATATTACACTATAAATATTCTAATGTGATTTTTAGAATTTTAGAATATTCTACTACTGGATTTGTCAGATATGTAAAATATTTAATATTCTACTAGAATATGTAAAAAAAACGGCATTTTTTTTGTATTTATTTTATTTTATTTTATTGGAAAATATAAATGACAAAAATAATATTCGAAAAAACATTTCGAAAATTTTCAATTATTTTGCATTTTAAAAATATTTTTTTTATTTACAAAATATGTGGCTAGCATTGCGTCTCATGGTCTCACAAAATTAGGTCGTATCACATGAACATATATATATATATATATATATATATATATATATATATATATATATATATATATATATATATATATATATATATATATATATATATATATATATATATATTAAAATTAGTTTGATTGTACGTTGAGTTATACTTCTTTAATTAATATGCATTTCATTAAAAATGAACTGATTTTCTACGCATACAGGTGTATTATAGTTTGAAAATTTTCAAAAACTTACAACTATAAAACATGAATATTTATAGTTATTGTACATCACTTTTATCTTACAAGTTTGAAAAAATTAAATCAGACAATGATATTTATATCATACAAATATATAAAATAAATACAATGATTATTGCATGGCCTATAAGCATGGGGTTCCAAAGCAATGTTGGAAGTGACGAGGGGTTGCTTTCCTGTTCACTTTGGGACCATTGCATTCATGTGTATGTAATCTAATTGAACCCTTTTTCTTTAACTACTTTCATGTGTTCTTGTGGGATATTTGCTCCAAAAGGGTTAAAGTTGATGTTACAAAGAAAGCCATTCTTGTTTTATAACTAATAACTTTATTGGAAAGGGCGAATCGTTTGTTATTATGTCGTTAACGTATACCTGTAATAACTCATAAAACAGTATATTTGTTAACTTCTATTCCTTATGTAATACATCAATATAACAATATTATAATATAGTTTTATAAGGATATTAATGTTTCCACCGTATTCCTTGTCGGTGATTTTAATATTACATGTAACATCCAGATTCCAAGGCTATATATTTTACTCTTAAATAATGTTAATTCCGATTCATCTAATTGCAACTAACGAGGAATCACGGGTGTAGGTAATTGAGGCCGAAGGAACCAAGGGAAGGATTCTTCAATAACACAATTTAAGGTATATAATCGGCCTTTCACATAAAACCTTATACAAAGCTAAGTTAAGAGGGTGAACTTTGGAGATTGAGAATTGAGATGTGAAATTTGTATTAGATCAATGAGAGAATGATATTTGATCAAATGTCTCATGAAAAATCTGTATAAAGGATCATCTAAGGTAAGTGTTTATTCCATTCTACTTGCCGATTGTAATTGAGATTTAATCTGATGTGAAATTCCGTGAAAATCTTTAATTATGAGTGAAATTCTGAATTGGTAAAATGGTAATTATTTTAACAAATGAGTAATAAAGGGTTTAATGAAGTTCGAGATTGATTTGATGACAAGTCCTTCGTGTTTATACTAAGATTTTTAACAGAGGAGAAGGTACGTTTGTACGATGCTTTGCACATCCTGTATGTGGCCACCTAATCAGCTTGACAATGATGAATACGACCTTGAAAATCTATTATGCACACTATACATGAAAGGTACATCATGGTATGAGGCTTCCATCTTGCACCAGGCCACAATACAAAATGTACCAAACTTAAGTTTTAACCCTTCTTGCATATACTCGTACAAACATATGGACACCAATATGAAGAATATGCGCATGTGGAACTACAAGGCACAAGATACAATAATACCTAACACACCCAAGCCGTAGTTTGTACCCATATACAAGTTGAACGCCAAGACCGAATGGGTTCGCTCATACATGCTACCTAGCTTGACCGTACGGATCAAGTCCGAACATGGGCCTTTTGAGTCATTTAGTACTCTTAAAGGTTTTTCTCAACTATAAAAATCGTGGTACCCTTATAGAGATTAGTAATCTTACCCTATGGATCTGGAGGAGAGTTTCCACTCAAATAAATAGCCAAAGATACACACGATAAAATCAAATAAGTCAGGACAAACTCTATACTATCTATAAAGATAGAGTAAAATGAAATAATAACAGTAAAGACAAATATCAAGTAATACTATTAACCCTCCCCGCACGCCTATTGCAAGCCAAGTGTGAGATTTAGAAGAACGTGAAGCATAGAACAAAATAACTCGAACATAGGATAATGAAGAACTTCGGTGAAGATATTGGCTAGCCAAATGTGGGTGGGAACAAAGTGAACATTGATAGCACCAAATTAGACAAGCTCTCAAATAAAACTGTATTCTAGATCAACATGTTTAACTCATTTGTGCGCAACTGAGTTTTGGGAGAGAAAAATAGTGCTTTCGTCGTTGCGGAATGTAGTTTGTTTACCCAAAATATTGATGTAAAAATCAAGCAAAGCATGGGTGATCTACACCATTTCAGCCATGATGTTGACAAAGGCACAATACTCATATTCACTACTACTACCATCTACTAAATTTTGGTTCTTGGTGCTCCACTATTGGAGTTAATTTTGATTTGAATTTGAGTTTAATGCAATAAAGAGAATAATCGGTTACCTCATTGTGGTTAACCTAGTAGTTAAAATTTTCAGTTATAGTTTGGTAGTTTTAAAGCACTTATAATTCAGATTTTAATGTGATAGAGTCTATAAATTGCAATCAGTTTGTAGTTTGTTTTGAGTGAGTCAAATAAAACGTAATTCAACAACATTTTATGTGTGCACTCTTGTCCTGTAACAAATTTGTGCAGTTTTTTTGATCATTTTTGTAGCCTGATAACCAACACTTGGTATCAGAGCTTTCGGTTCATGCCCAAATATATTTGTTACGAATCCATGTCATCATCCAGCCAACTTGTTACAAGAGAGAATGGTGGAGTGCCATTTCAATGTCCGATGTTGACTCCCGCGACCTACACCACGTGGGCGATCAAAATGGAAGCTATAATGGATGCCCAGGGAGTATGGGAATCCATTGAACCAGCAGAGGAGAAGCTGTGGATGAGAAAAAGAACAAGACGGCCCGGGCTTATCTGTTCCAAGCAATACCAGAAGACATCTTGTTACAGGTGGAAAAGAAGAAGACAGCAAAGGAGGTGTGGGATTCTTTAAAAACAAGGTTCCTCAGGGCTGATAGAGTTCAGAAAGCAAGATTGCACACTCTCAAGAGTGAGTTCGAGGCATTACAGATGAAAGACGGGGGAGTCTATAGATGAGTTCGCGGGAGGTGCAATGATCTCGAAGCACAGCAGTCTTGGCACAACTCTTGAAGATAGTGTGCTCGTAAGAAAGCTACTTGACTCTGTCCTAGATAACTACCTACAACTGGTAGCATCCATTGAACAATATTCAGATGTGGATGAGATGCCATTCGAGGAAGCTGTAGGAAGGCTCAAGGCCTATGAGGATCGGATGAAACTTCGAAGCAATAACACAACCGGGGAAGGAAGTTTGTTGTTCACCCGATCAGAAGGTCAAAACAATCAAAAGGCTTCAAAGGGGGGTTCCTACTCGAGTGGTAAGGGACGTGAAACATCACATCATGACAGAGGTGGTCGAAGTGGTGGACGAGGTAGAGGAAGTGCACGGGGCAGAGTTGGCCGTGGAAGCTTTACAAAGTTTCATGACTCACACAATAATCGTTAGAAAGGAAGGGATAAAAGTCATATAAAGTGTTACAATTGTGAAGAATATGGTCACTATGCATCAGAATGCAATGTTCCAAAGGAAATAAAAGATGAAGTAAACTTAACTCAAACTCAAAATCACGATGATGAACCAGACACACTTCTGTTGAGTATCCTTGGGGAAGAGTCACACAACATGGTGTTACTAAATGAAGACAAGGAGTTCCCGAGACAGAACAGCAGTGGTAAAGACCATTGGTATTTGGATAATGGTGCCAGTAACCATATGACTGGCATGGGAAGTTTCTTTGCTGAACTTGATGAGAAGGTGACTGGACAGGTGCGTTTTGGTGATGGCTCTAAAGTGAAGATTGAAGGAAAAGGGACAATCTTGTTTGAGTGCAAGAATGGTGATCAGATACTTGTACCAGACGTATATTTCATTCCCTCTTTGCATTGTAACATCCTGAGTCTAGGGCAGATGACAGAAGAAGGATACAAGATTGAGATGTTGCATCAATATCTACGAATTCATGATGAACATGGAAGATTGATAATGAAGGTACAACGGTCCAAGAACTAGTTGTACAAGATCACCCTCAATACTTCACAACTGATTTGTATGACAACTAGTATTGATGATGAGGCTTGGCTATGGCATGCGAGGTTGGGGCACGTAAACTTTCGAGTTATGGAATCAATGGTTGGAAAAGGGTTGTAGTAGAAGGTATGCTAAGGATAAAACACCCGACCCAAGTTTGTGATGGGTGTTTGGTCGCGAAACAAGTCAGACAACCATTCCCAAAAGAAGCTATGTGGCAAGCAAGTAAACCTCTCAAGCTAATTCACGCTGATCTTTGTGGTCCGATAACACCACAAACATTGGCAGGTAACTGATACTTCATGCTAATGGTCGATGAATTTAGCAGATACATGTGGGTATATATGCTCAAATCAAAGGACGAAGTCTTTGCAGCCTTCAAGAAGTTTAAAGCTCAGGTTGAAAATGAGAGTCCATACAAGGAGAAGGTACTCAGGACAGATCGGGGAGGAGAGTTCACCTCGCAAGTTTTCTTAGAATTTTGCAGCAAAGAAGGCATTAAAAGGCAATTAACTGCACTGTATTCGCCCCAACAGAACGGTGTAGTTGACCGTCGAAATCGGAACGTTCTTGAAGCCACAAGATCATTCTTGAAGACTATGAGTGTGCCAAAAAGATTGTGGGGGGAGGTTGTTCGTCACGTAGTGTATGTTCAAAATCGAATGCCAATGAAAGGAGTAAAGGACATGACACCTTATGAAGGGTGGAAAGGGAAAAAACCAACACTTGGACATGTCAAAGTGTTTGGCTGTCTTGCACACATGAAGAAGTCATCAAATCAATTAACTAAGCTAAGTGATCAAAGTATCCAGGTGGTGTATTTGGGGGTCGAACCAGGTAGCAAGGCTTCTAGATTGTTTAACCCTAAAGAGAATAAGATAATGGTGGGCCGAGATGTCATATTTGAAGAGAAAGTTAAGTGGAATTAGGTTGAAGCCCAAAATGACGAGCAAGGTGAACAATCTGGGTATTTTAGAAGTTTTTTAAATTCACCGACATATGGAGAAGAAGTGTATCAAAACCCAGGTGATGAAGAAAATCCTTCTTTCCAATCGTCGGTGGTTACTCCTTCAGTGACACCAACAAGCACGAGCACAGGTAATCAAACAAACTCGACCCCCTTACGTTTGATTTTTCAAACACATCTTCTAAGCACATCTAAGGAATAAGCCCTTCCATGTTTGATAATACCCCGGTGCGTGGGTCGATCTCTACCTGAAATATATGTTGAAACTCACCCCCATTGAAGATGAAGAAGTAGACCTAATGTTTGTTGGTGAAGAACCCTCCACCTATTTGGAAGCAACAGGAGATCGATACTGGTTAGAAACAATGAAAACTGAACTTGGCTCACTTGAAAAAAATAAAACATGGAATCTGACAGATTTGCCACGTGGACATAGACCCATTGGACTGAAGTGGGTATTTAAATTAAAAAAGGATCTGGAAGGCAAAGTAATAAAACACAAAGCCCGGTTGGTCGCGAAGGGGTATGTGCAGCGAAAAGGGGTTGATTTTGATGAAGTGTTTGTGCCCGTTGCACGATTGGACACAATTTGAGTACTCATAGCTCTTACAGCAAGGGAGGTTGGAAAGTTCACCATCTTGATGTGAAATATGCTTTCTTAAATGGAGAGTTAAAAGAAGAGGTATATGTTTCACAGCCAGACGGGTTTGTTATTGCAGGCAAGGAACATCAGGTTTACCGGTTAAATAAAGCCCTCTATGGGCTACGACAGGCTCCAAGAGCGTGGAATGTTAAGCTCAACAAAACACTCAAGGTTATGGGTTTTCACAGGTGCACCCAAGAACAGGCTGTGTACCGACTTCAAAACTCAAAAGCAGTATTAATAGTTGGTGTATACGTAGATGACTTGATTGTGACAGGTACGAGTGAAGAAAAGATAGTTAAATTCCAGAATCAAATGAATAAAGTATTCGATATAAGTGACTTGGGGTTGCTAACCTACTATCTTTGAATTTAGGTGAAACAAAGTAAAAGAGGTATAGCAATCAGTGAAATGGGATATGCAAAGAAATTGCTAGCAACAGCAGGTATGGCAGATTGCAATGAGGCAAAATATCCAATGGAACCAAAACTAAGCTTAGTTGAGAATGAAGAGGAAGCAAGAGTGGATGTTACAAAATTTTGGAGTCACATTGGGAGCTTACGTTACCTAATACACACAAGGCCAGATCTTAGTTACTCAGTTGGGGTGGTCAGTCGATACATGGAGTCGCCTAGAGAAAGTCATTTAAAGGCAGTAAAACACATTTTGAGGTATGTAAAGGGTACAATTAATCATGGTCTTGTGTATAGACAAGGAGGAGATGGAAACTTGGTGGGTTATAGTGATAGTAGTCACGGGATGGATCGTGATGATGGAAAAGGTACAACTGGAATGGCATTTTATCTCTCAGGAAATCTGGTCACATGGAGTTCACAAAAGCAGAGGACTATGGCTATGTCTTCCTGTGAATCGGAATTCATGGCAGCAACATCAGCGGCATGTCAAGCATTGTGGTTGAGAAACCTATTAAAGGAATTAACCAGCTGGGAGGTTAAAAAGGTCAAGTTATATGTAGACAACAAATCTGCAATAGAGCTCATGAAGAACCCTGCATTCCATGGTAGGAGCAAACACATTGAGACTCGATACCATTTCATCCGTGAGTGTGTGGAAAATGGATTAATTTGTATGGAGCATATCAGTGGAGAAGATCAACGGGCAGATACTCTGACCAAAGCATTACTCCAGGTGAAGTTTGTTGAGATGAAAAGTCTTCTGAGAGTTGAGAAGCTTGAAGACCCTATTCAGATTTAGGGGGAGAGTATTGGAGTTAATTCTGATTTGAATTTGAGTTTAATGCAATAAAGAGAATAATCGGTTACCACATTGTGGTTAACTTGGTAGTTAAAATTTCCAGTTATAGTTTGGTAGTTTTAAAGAACTTTTAATTCAAATTTTAATGTGATAGAGTCTAGAAATTTCAATCAGTTTGTAGTTTGTTTTGAGTGAATCAAATAAAAATCAATTTAGCAACATTTTTTGTGTGCACTCTTGCCCTGTAACAGATGTGTGCAGTTTTTTTGATCATTTTTGTAGCCTGATAACCAACATCTACGAGACAAGGTTGTCATTGGTAAAGATAAAACAACCATATTTTGATTAACAAGTGTCAACACATTGTACCTAATCAACATCAAATTAAGTAATCAATATCAAAGTAGGCAAGACGTAAGGTTGGCCGGCCGAAGATGAAGAACGATAGAATGAGAGAACAAAATCCATAATCATTTTTACATATTGGAGCCACTATATATTGCTTCTTGGCGCTCCACGATACAAGGTTATCATCGATGAAGATAGAATAACCATGTGTGGATTGACAGGTGATAAAAATAAGCAATTGACATCAAAGTAGGAAATAAGCAAGCATGGCTAGCTAATGATGAAGAACGAAAGAATGAGAGAGAAACGAATTTCGTAGTCCTTTTTATATATAGGAGGATGTTTATGAAGATAGGAAGTGATCAACCATATGGGATTTGAAGTGTTGGTTAACAGTACTAACTACAAATGAGAGTGATGGTTAAATACCAAAGCGCACAACCATGGAACGATATTGTGTGGGATCTGAGAACAAAGTACTCAAGATTTAGGATGAGTGTTGACTAAAAATGGATTTGATACGGGTTCGGTGTAGCACCTAGAACTTTTTATATACCAAAGTTATCACTGTGGTTGTACAATTATCATGACCCATAGTCATGTAAAAAAATTGCAAAAACCTTCATACTTTATCAGATTTTACAACTTATTGGTGTTACCAAACATAAACTTTACAGATAAATTGCATGCACGGGGATTTCATCCTAACAGTTGGCCCAATATCTATTCAACAATGTTTCCTAAAGGATACTTATATCAATATTCTCCTAGGAATAATATAACGATTCCCAAAGGAATCTTATAACAATATTTCTATAGGAATCATATAACGATATTCCCAAAGGAATCTTGTAACAATATTCCTATAGGAATCATATAACCATATTCCCGAAGAAATCTTATAAAAATATTCTCATAGGAATCTCATATTTATATTCTAATAGGAATCTCATATTTATATTCTGGTAGGATTCTCATATTTATTCCCGTAAGAGTCTCATATTTATATTACCGTAGGAATCTCATATTAGTCGTGTCGGAATCAAATATTTACATTCCCCTATGATTCACATATTTACATTCCCATAGGAATCATATATTTACATTCCCGTAAGAATCACATATCCTTTTTTCCGTAGGAATCCCATCTTTACATTCTCATGGGAATCACATATTTACATTCCTATAGGAATCACATGTTCTCATTCTTATAGGAATCACATATCATTGTTCTCATAGAAACCTTTAACAATATTATCCTAATAACATTATACCGACTTGTTCTCTTTCCCTACGAAAAAATCCTCTCACACACATCATACATACTTATAAGTTGGGTGGGTGTGCGATGTCCCACACATTATCGCGTCGCGTCTAGGTGTCTCACTCCAGTTCCACCACTTATCCTGCTTTGATGATATGTGTTGACCAACATACATGATGCGTTCTTTCATTATTCAGTTTTCTCATGTTGTCTCTAGAACTGACTCTATAAGTTGAATCGAGTATAGCCTAATATTCAAATTTTCAGTTTTTGTAATTCACTTCCCCTTAAGAAGAGTATGTCCTCATAATTACCTTTTACACATCTCACGGTTTAAGCCTAGGCATTGACATTCCAAACCTAATTCGCTTAAACTATGACACAGATACTACTTGTAACACCTCCGACTTTGTATATACCAACATTATCACGTTGGTCGTACAATTATCATGACCCGGGGTCATTTAAAATTCTAGTTTTTACAAAAACCTTCATACTTTATCAGATTTTACAATCCATTGGTGTTAACAAATGTATACTTTATAGTAACTGAATGCATAGGGATTTCAACCTAGCACTTGGCCTAATATCCATTCAAGGAGTATTTTACAATGTTTCCTATAGCAAATCCTTAAAAGTGTTTACTAAGGGAAACTTGTAAAAATATTCCCATAGGAATCATATAAAGATATTCTCAGAGGAATCTCATAATAATATTCATGTAGGAATCATATAATGATATTCCTGAAGGAATCTTATAACAATATTCTCGTAGGAGTCATAGAACAATATTCCCGAAGGAATCTCATAACAATATTCCCATAGGAATCTCATACGAATTACATATTTACATTCTCGTAGGAGTCATGTATTCACATTCTTGTATGAATCACATATTTACATTTTCATAGGAGTCACATATTTACATTCCCGTCGGAATCACATATTCACATTTGTGTAAGAATCACATATTTACATTCCCGTAGGAATCACATATTTACATTCATGTAGGAATAACATATTCTTATTCCATAGGAATCACATATCATTGTTTTTGTAGGAACCATTATTGATGTTCCCTTATTAATCTTTAACAATATTCTCGTAAGAACATTATACCGACTTTTAGCCTTTCACCGGGAAAAAACATCCTCTTTCTCACAAACAACATAGATACTTATAGGTTGAGTGGCTACTCTATGTCCCATACATTGTCGCGTTGCGTCCATGTGTCTCACTTTAGTTTTGCCAATCATCCTGCTTTGATGACACATCTAATCAAATCTTGCCATGTGTCGTACCTTCTACCACGAACCCCATCTTTTCCACATTTCACATTTTGGTGACATGTTTCCTTTTCCTGGACATGTGGTTGCACCATGTCAACCAAAGGACGTGCCTTATTCCTTAATTTTTCTATTTTCTTTTGTCGTGTCCAGAACTGACTCTATATACTAGATCGAGTATAGATTAATACTCAAATTTTTGGTTGTTACATTTAGCTTCAAGAATTTGAGCATGCATAATAATATCATAAGCATACTTAGGTTGTTTGATAAATAATCCATCTAATGTATAAGTAGCCTCAAGACCAAGAAAATAAATCAATCGAGCGAGATCTTTGGTGGTAAAGTAAGCATTGATATAAGTGATATATTTGGTGGGAAGGGCCTGGTCGTTGCTAGTGATAATGTTTTGAGTATGGAAATATTGAAATTGAAGTTGGAATTTATGATGAAGGCTATGATTGAAGACTTTTCAAGTGGTTTCTTAGTTTATTTGACATGTGATGTATTCAACCACTATATTTAGCCTTTAGTTTAGCTTGTTAGGTAAGCTTCAAAAAAACTATCATTCTGTATAAATATCAGTTTGGTTGAGCAAAACCAAAGTCTCTTTCTATGTTCCATTTCTCAATCAATAATATACAAGAGCTCGAACCAGATTACTTGCATTTGTGTGACTGATTTATGATTCTTATTCGTATTCAGCATTTCATTTCATTTTGGGATCAACAAGTGGTACCAGGGCTTAATCTTATAGATCCAAGCGATCATTGCAAGAAAGGTCAGAAATGACGAATTTTGTTCATGAATCTCATGTTGTTCTTAATGTTTTGTATGTTTTCTAATGAGGAAGTGAAATCTCTCTTGTATTTGCAAAATCTTATTTAGATTTGGAGTTTATGTTCAGATCTGTTGTTTTCTACACGTTCTTTCTCTAGATCTTTTATTGTTTCGTGTTTGAGAAGTGAAGTAGAAGAAGATTATCAAGTTTTGTTCTCAAATTTGTGTTCAAATCTATTTTCTCTCTCTAGATATCTCTTCATATTTATTTTCTCTCTCTCTTCAAGTTCTATTTATCACTGATGATCTAATGGATGAATCGGATTTGTTGTTATAGTCCATTAAAGAAGTATGATTAAAGGTTATAAATTGTGCTTAGGATCTTAAAAGGGGAAGTGAGTGGAAATTTATTGATATATCTGATATGAAAGTTGTTACTCAAATGTATAATCTCCATGTTGGTGAGAAGATATCTGATTTCACATGGTGTTTATATGATGGAAATTATATTAATAGGCGTTGTTTATATAATGATAAGTTTTTATGCGAACAATTTCGGATTATCAAAGATTATTTAAATTATGAAAGGAAACAGCAGAATTTAGAGAAGGCAAGAAACGAAAAAGGGAAAGAAGATGAAGATGTTTGTGTTCTTGATGTTAATGAAGATGTTCTTGGTGTTCATGTTGATATTCATGAATCTGAGACAAATGAGACACCTAATGCTTTTGTTGAGGGGGAGTCAAGTGTTTCAACAAATTCTTGTGATTCAAAACTTTTACACTCCGAATCTAGTGTGTCAAATGATGAATCTCAAAGCAAATCTCGTGAAACTATGAAAGTGAAGGTGTTTTTGTTGTATTGGAACTCAGACGGATGATTCTTCATGTTTTTCTAATTCATTTGAAGTATTGGCGCCTTACAAAAAGCCTATCATACAAGATGTTCAAAAGTACCAAACTCAAAATGTTTAGGTACCAAAGGCTTGTGATGCTCAAATTACAAAATGTGATGAGCATATTCACATCCAAAATTCAATTGTGAAGCCTTGAAATTTGAAAAAGTAGAAGAATAAGAGAATGATGAAAAAGGTTTGGGTAGCAAAACTGAAAGTTTCTCAGGTTTGTGAAAAGGTTGAGAAAATTTAAACCAAGCCTATTGATTTAAAAATTCATTCTCAAAAGTTTGTTAGAAGTTTGAGAAATGATAAAATGTTTTATTGTTGGTTCTATGAGATATTTGATAATTTGTGTTCGAACTAAAAAGCCAATATCATATGTTTCTCAATATTTAGAAGATGGTTCTTATTCTAATCAGTGTTTTTCTCCAAAGCAATGGGTTTGCAAGGTGGCAAATTCTCAATCTCAAATGGGTCCCTAAAATTTCATGTTAATTATTGAAGTTTTATTTGATAGGGAGCTCTTATTATTGATGATATTTCATTTTATTGGTGGTTAAATGTGAATGAAGCTAAGTAGGATTTGTAGACTTGTGTTTTGCTTTATTGCAAGTTTAGATTCGTAGATTCAAAATCAAGTTATCTAAAGAAAAGGTCTTGTGGTTGTTGACTTGTAACAACTGTATTTTTCGCCTTTCTTACTTCATCAGAAAAAACTAATGAGTCTGTATCTCATTAAATGCTGATGTTGCATTGTCACTCATCAAGAAGAAAGCGATGTGTCCTTGAATGCTTTATAAACAGTGACATCCATATCAGAAAAAGAAGAAGGAAAAAAATGGACAAAATACATGTGACATCTTTTTCATTTAGTTCTGGCATTGACTTTCAGAAATTGATTGGACAACTCTCTGAAAAGGAAAAAGTGAAATCATTTCTGCAACTGTTGGCCAAATGGAGACGGCAAGAGATGTGATAGCTTAGAATGGTGAAACGCATAAAGTTGGAGTCTAATGATGTCTTGGATAGCATGTGTTTCTCCTAAAGAATGAGACTGTGTATGTTGTCTTTGTAACTCATCAGAAAAAGTGTGTTCGTTCAAATGTCTCTTAGGCTAGGCAGAGTGGTCTCGATGGAGTTCGGCAATTGCCGATGTGGTGTTGAGAACACCCCCTACCCCACCTATTCGGTTTGCTCAACTCGGCATGGTAACAAAGTATATGTTTACCGATGAGTTAAAAAGAGACTTTGAATTTGAAGTCGCAATAATGGTTCCTGGAAATTCTCTTTTGCTACACTTTCTACTGCAAAATTAAAGTGGAGAATACTATATTTACCCTCCAACTTTATAAAAGTTTACATTTGATTTATTCCTTTTGATATTTAATACATTTATTAATCCAAATAAATGTATTCTATATGAGTTAGTTATTACTATACCCTAAAAATATAATTTTATTTTATAAAGTTCATAAAATATAATAAGTATCTTTTATTCTTTTACCTAGAAATTTCAGTGATGCCCTCAAAATAAATTTTATTTATTGTTGTTATTTTATTTTTTGCAAATAAATAATATTTTAAAATGTTGAATTTAAATTGAGAAAAAGTGTGGCAACTTACCACCTAAATGCCAAGATAATGAAGAGTGTGGTAAAAAATGACATGCTGCCTTTGTGGACTCTAGCAAGTGTGTCACCACTCCCTCTAACCTTAGAAAATATATATGATAGTTATAGGAAAGGAGACAATGGAAATAGTTATGATTGGTGTATTAGGAAGTTAATGTTGATGGTTGTGTCTTGGAAAGAGTGCTCCAGCTCTTGCCTTCTTATGTACCTGAAAAAGCAAGCATTAAATGCTATTGTTTGTATCAAAATCACATGTCCTAAAGAACGTGTATCGAAGTTTGTGAAAGCGCATGAGTTACCGTATGCGACAGTTGAAAGCATGTCTAGAATACCGTGCCCGCAGGCTTGAAAATTCAAGTCCGAAAAAGTTGTAAAAGCATGTTTGGGACACCGTCTACAGCTGGAAAACACCTCTTATAGAGCATGTTTCACAGAAAAAGATTCTTTCGGGATATATTTTAGTCTCACATTTTTAGAGAATGTGTGGGTGTCGTAAGTTATGTCTAATATCAAGAAATATCTGCGAACTCACTGACAGGGCTCGAATCATTGGTTCGTAGTTTTGATTTCATACTTTAGCTATCAGAGTTTTGACTCTCGCACTTTGAAGATAATTTTTTCGCAACTCTGAAAACTTCATAAAACTGTTCTCACTGTCGTTTCTTTTCTATTCTTTGGAACAAAACACTCAAAACCTTTCGTAGTTTGTTTTCTTCTCTTTTCGTTTTGTCTGATTCTCAAAAACCCAAAAATCACAAAAATATGTTTATCTTCTTTCTTTCTTTTGAAGCCTTGGAAAATCAAAAATCCAAATTGAAGTTTTGCTTGTTTTCATTTTTGTATCAGAAAAACCCTACAAAACCGAAAAATAATGTGTTTTAGTTTGTGTTCTTGAAGGTTACTATCCATGTGCGAACAGTCGCACCTCATCGCAACCGGTTACCATTCAACAATGAAAATGGTCTTACATCTATAAAGTGACTTCTCATATACAAAGATGACTTCCTATTTGCGACAACTACTGTTCATATGTGAAATATATTGTTTATATGTGAAATTTATTGTTCATATGTGAAGAGAACTACTCCAACTACAAACGTGGGTCCTCACATGCAGAAAGGGTGTTCTCATGCGAAACCATGATGGTTTTTGTTATGAATGGACGCAAACATTCGCAATGGTCGCAGTTTATTATTTTTACCTTCGATTAAAGCCTTTATCCAATGGTTCTTTTTTTAGATTATTCGTTGGATCTTTGAAATTTTTGATGTTTATGTGAACATGTGGCTACAAAAGTGTGATGTTGCAGTGTCAAAGCTTATTTTCAAGAATTATTGTAGATGATTTCAAATCTAATGAGTTTTTAAGATCCATGTTAGCCTTTGGAAATCTTTCATGTTTCCTAGTCATCTCTCTCATTGAGATGTTAGCTAGTGAGATTGATACGTCTTAACGTTCCAGATCCTTTCCATAGAATTTGTTGAAGATTCAAGGAGGAGTTTCAGTTGTCAGATCTATATGCTTTGTTGATGATATTTTTCAGATCCATTCTCTATCTTTAAAGAACCATGTTCTGATGCGTCTCACAATTTAATGGGGAGAAATGCCAAGAAGATGTAAATCGTGATCTTCATCAGTTTCAACATTTAGGGGGAGATTGTTGAGTATGGAAATATTGAAAATGAAGTTGGTGTTTATGATGAAGGCTATGATTGAAGACTTTTCAAGTGGTTTCTTATTTTATTTGACATGTGATATATTTAACCACTATAAATATAGCCTTTAGCTTAGCTTTTTAGGTAAGCTTCCCAAAAACTCCCATTCTATATCAATATTCATTTGGTTGAGAAAAACTAAAGTCTCTTTGTATGTTTTGTAACGCCTGTGTTTCCGGGCTAGCCATTTTTAGCAATGTAATAGTCTAGGTTAACCTTTGTAACCCGTTTTGAAATAATAAGAATGTATTATTTGAGTATTATGTGTTTTGTGCTTAATTGCTTAATTATGTGGTCTGATTAATTAAGAATAAAAATAAGCGTCAAAATTTAAAGTGTAAAATGAACTTAAAATCTTTGGTTAATGTTGTAGTAGTTGAAACGAGGTTTCCGAATATATATAGAACGCCCAAATCTAACTTCGTATGAGGAAGTTATGATTTATCGAAGTTTCGACTTAGCGGTGTGCAGCCTGAAATACTCGATTTGAGATCGAGCGGTTTTTAGCCGAAACAATCTAAATGAGAATCGAAGATCTCATTGTTGGTATCGAAGCGATAAAAAGTTAGGCGAGAACGGACGTCAAACGAAGAAGTTATGAATTTATAACGAAGTTTTTCTGTCGTGGCCTATTAAAAATAAATAATAAAAATAAATTCAAAATTAGCCGATGGAGTCTAAACGAAAGTTGTAGAGCGTAGTCTCACCTTTCCGTGGATATAAAGAACATCGAAAACGGAGTTCGTATGAAGAAGATATGAATTTCCGAAGTTTATTAATCATTTTGTATTTAAATTAAATCATTAATTCGGAAGCATTATCCGAAGGCGAGTCATCGATCTGATCCGAGGTACGCCCAGCGTACGCGAGTACGCCCCCGCGTACTCCGAAGAGTGTCGACACTTCGGGTGACGCATGCAGTGACGATTTCGGAAGCAGTACGCCCTGCGTACTCCGAGGCTCCAGCCTCCTATAAATAGGATGCGAAGGCAGCCGAGTCTTTTGCCAATTTCTTCTCTTCTCTCTCCCGTTCTGCATCGTCTTGGGTGCCAGAAATACCCTGAAGCCCCGGTATTATTCACTAGCCCCGAGGCAAGTCGCAAGATCCCGAAGATCCCGAGAAGTGCGGTTCCCGAGCCGAAGCTCTGCCCGCGAGAAGTTCGATTTTTGTGGAGATCTTCCAGATCTGCTGTGGATTACTACTTCTGCAAGTCGTAGTGATGTCCGATCATCTTCTGATCAAGTGAGTGTATACTACCTTTCATAAACACGATAATAATACAAGTGCGGTTTGAGTGTATTAAGTAAATTGTGGTTTATATGTGTGTGGGTGCAGTTACTTTCTTCTAACAAGTAACTATGAAGTATTTTATGTGATATACTTGCTATGTGTATATTTTGTGATTGTATGCGTGAATGGATATTCACTTTATTCCATCTCATAGATCTGAATTGCTTTCTATGAAATACGTGTTATGTGGTATGCCTCATCTGTTATATGGAATATATATTGAATGAAAATGATATACAGGTTTTAAACTATGTATGAAAATATATTCTTATCTACTAATATGTTGGGTAGAACATGGGTAGATAGTTGGTGTGTAATAAACAGATGAGAGGCCTCGATGTTGTTGTTGTTGTTGATCTAGTTATACAGCGGAGTATGGATAACGACCACGGACTCTTTCTAGACAGTCCAGTGGAACGCTAGCAGGTTCATAACCTGTAGGTGTTTTGAACGATGTGTTCACCGGTGTACTCTATCCCCCTCATGGTTGCCTTTAGGATATCTATTGTTGAGGAAACCCCTTCGCAGTGATGTCCGTCCCGATGAAAATCCTAGATTAGGTCCCTTGAGATAGTTGTTGTTTTAGGGACGTAAAGTGAGGATAACGGGAATGGGTAATCGGGATAGTGATTGGTTGGTGAAATTAAATATAACTTATTTATTGTGGGTTGAAAAACCTATATGCTCACCAGGCTCCCAAGCCTGACCCACTCAGTTTTATTTGTATTACAGGAAGTGGCACAAGGGCGTAAGATGGATGGATCATCTTGTTGTTTTGTTTACAAGTCTGTATATGTATATATTTGTTGAATGACTTGTAATGTTTATCGTTTATGCTTCATGATCTGTATCGGAACATGACATCCCGAGTTTTGATTATATAATGAAATGCATCTCTTGATGAAATGCTTTGATAAATATTATTTTATCATGTTTTGTTTTGGGAACAAATTCCGCAACTCTTTCAAATCAAAAGGATTTACTCTGAAATTATTTAAAAGCATAAATGAAAATCGGTCTTTTCTGGCCGAGATTTTGGGGATGTCACATGTTTCATTTCTCAATCAATAATATATAATAGCTTTGACTAGATTACTTACATTTGTGTGTTTGATTCATGATTCTTATTCTTATTCCACATATATCATTTCATTTTGGGATCAACATAATGATCTCATCAACATAGGCCAGTGGGTAGATAAGAGTATATATACATGTAAACACAAACAAAGAAGTATTTACATGGTTACAGTAGAATCCAAATTTATTCAAAAAGGTACTCATTGATTGAACCAGACTTGAGGTTATGTTTAAGAAAATGTAGGGATTTATCTAAGTGAAAAATATGATTTTAAAAGTAAGGCTCGATATATCCTAATGGTTGCTCCATATAAAGTGTTTTAGATAAGTTACTGTTCATAAATGATTATTAATATCCAACTGATGAAGAGACCAATTTTTTGTAACTACAAGGAACATAAAAATCCTCATGGTATAGAATTTGAAGACATGAATAAATGTGTTTCTATAATCAATTTCAATCACCTGGGTAAATCTTTAAGCAATTAGAAGCACTTTGTAGCGATCAATAGATCCATCAAATAAGTGCTTAGTATGAAATACTCATTTATCCCCAACAATACTGCTTTCAAATGCTCGGGAACGTATGCCTAAGTTTTATTAGAATGAAGTGTTGACATTTCATATTCCATAACAAGACCCAAGTCAAATCTTTCACAATGAGCTTAAATCCTTTTGGATCCCTAGAAGTAATAAGCACTTGAATAAGACTTGTGGTTTTGATATTTACAAAACTAGCCAACTTAAATGTTTTATGAATACCATAATGACTACTACTAGTTATTGGGTACACATGTACAACCCTAGACAAGTTAGGTGGTTTATATGGGTCAATTCAATGTTGATCAAAAGGCGTAGAATATGCAACTAAAGTCTGCTTAGAGGGTGACGAGGCAAATTTTGGGTTGAAACCTAATAAGGTGCAATAGTGGGCATGTGTTCATCGAGAAGGAATGAATATTCATTTTGACAAGGACATAAGTGGAAGGTAGGATCTTTAGTGGCTAATGGACGTTGTTCTAGGATGGAAAGAATGGAGGAGACAATATCAATAGTGGTAGGTTCTAATAATGTGGCAACCAAAAGGTTTTTTATAGAAGATGATGTACCAATCAAAGAAAATTGGTGTTAAAAAAAATTAACATCTTGAAAAGTGTAAACTCAAGATGTTGACTTGTCAAGACAATGCAAGCCTTTGTACTGGCTACTATACCTAAAAAAATTACATAGAACGCTATGAAAATCAAATTTATCTTTAGTGTAGTGTCGTAAGAAAGGAATACACGATAACCACATGGATGAAAACTCATATAATACTTCGAAATTTTAAATAGAAACTCAGAAGGATAATTCCCCTATATAAATTATATTAAAAGATGGTTAGTTGTATAAGAAACAGTGTTAAAAGAATCAACACTATTACGTGTGGAAAGTGTTAAGTGAAAGAGCATTTCAAGACTCATTTCAGTAGTGTGACTATGTTTTTGTTCAACTCGGTGATTTTAAGTAGGAGTTTGAGGACATGAGATATGTTGGTAATACTATATCAATAGAAAATTTACTTGACCTTCTGATTATGAAATTCAATTACACCATCAGTTTGGAAAAAGTATTTGTCACACCCCAAAACCATTGAACGGCGGAAACGTTCTGGGGCGGAGGACGTCATGTACAGTATCACAACAATGAAAAGTAGTAAACAAGCAACAACATCATCCATTGCATTAATAATATAACGTTAATACAAGTGTATTCTGATATGTATAATAGACACTAATGAATAAATCAAAATGAAAGATGAGTCTTGAACGAGCTCCATCTTCCTTAATCCTTGCATTGGTACCTGTCTATGATGACCTGAGGATACAAGTAATTTTGAAAGAGAGTATCAGCTTTAAAGCTGGTGAGATCATAAGTATTTTAGTGTCTTAATTTGTATGAAAGTACTTGTATGTATTTGAATGTAAGTATCTGTATGTATACTAATAGTAAGTATTGAAAATGTAAATGAACTGTAGGTATGAAAATGTTTGTAAAACAACTGTAAACGTTTGAAAAGCCCTAGAAATCCCTATGATTCTTATTAGTAACAAAAGGAGTCTTCTACCAAGACTTAACTGATCTCAATGTAGTCTTCTACCAAGACCTAACTGCTCTGCATGTAGTCTTCTACCAAGACCTAATTGTTCTGAATGTAGTCTTCTACCAAGACCAAGCTGTATTAGTATTACCCTTTGGAACAAGGGCAACTAACAATGTTAACCGAAGACATCCGTAGATGTACATTTACCTCTGTTGCTAACAGCTGGGTATAGGAATAGTCAGTCCCCAAAAGTATACCTATAATGGTATCAACCGTTGACATCCGTGGATGTGCTTTTACCTCTGTAGCTAGCAGAGATTTTAGGAATGGTCAGTCCCGCAATGTATCCTTGGGTACTAGGATATTAAATCCATTCTATCTCGTCGATTATGTGATAGAATCACAAGGTAAAGATAAGAATGAGGGTTATATAACAGAATCTATACATATAAAATGTACTAGTAATTCTTGTAAGTGTACTCATGTAAATATGATCATGTGACCATATCTATGTAGTAGTATGGTAATGTACTGTAATGTTCTAGCTAGTATTGTACGTGCTCTCTACCTAGCAAGTATAGTAATGTACTCGTTCTAGTATCGTTGTATATGTTCTCTTTCTAGTATAGTTGTATATGTTCTCTCTCTAGTATAGTTGTATATGTCCTCTCTCTAGTATAGTTGTATATGTTCACATAGTAGTAAGTATCGACTCATGAATGAATTGACTCATAGTATGATATTGTGTTCTAGTAATAGTTCTAGTATCTTCCTAAACTACCCATATGGTAGTTTACTAGTAATTTATCTGGTATGTATGGACATGGATGTATACCCTTGCTACCAAGGGCATGGGATGAACTGGAAGGACCTTTATGACTATATATGTATATATGTTATATAACAAATATTTAAATGACCTCCGGACGAGTACCCGATATCTTACCAGACCACATCTCAAGCGCGAAAAGGAAATAGGGTGGATAGCCGTCCTAAGTCTTTTAAACATTTCTTATATAACTATACATATAGAGGCATGCAATTTATAATATAAAAGCATAAAATAAGTTTTGTAAAACCTTTGAACATAATTATTATCTAAGAAAAGATCGACTTGATGTCAATTTATAAAACGTTTTGAAGGCATGGGTTTGATAAAAACAACTTTAGTATAAGGAAACTTTTGTTTTAATCACAATTGTAAATAAGTTTGAAAAGTAATATTCAGAGTAAAATGTACAGAGAAATAAGGAGTTTTAAACACATAAAGCGTTTATGAAAAACATTTGAAGGAAACTGTTTAGTAAAACGGCTAATGAGTAGCCAATCATTTGAATGCTGCTTATTAATCACATGTGATTGATATAATAATTAGCATAATTCTACTTGTATCCTCCCCCATAAAACATTTAAAAATAGTTTAAAACATTGATTAAGGGGTATGAACTCACCTATAGTGATTGGTTCTGATGAAAACGTTGGATCAGTTGCTAAGTACCAAGTGGTGGCTTGAGTACACACATGAATCCTATTTAGCATATATTGGCATATATATGAATATAAGTAGTGTTATGAACGACTGAATAATGATTTTGGGACCACCTTAGGGACTAGTAAAGACTTATAATGAAGTGTTACAATCATATATGATTGTATGAGGGTTTATAAGGCTATACAAGAGGGTGTATGGCCAAAATACATACTATATGTGTGTGTGCGGCCAGGTGTGCGGCCTAGTGTGCTGCCAGCATATGTGTGAGGCCCTGTGTGCAGCCATGTGTGCTGCCAGATGGTGTGTGCTGCCATGTGTGCGGCCAGATGGTGTTCTTGGTGTTCTTGGTGTTCTTGGTGTTCTTGGTACCTTGTATGAAGATCTTCAAGGAGAATGGATGATACTTGAGAGGATTTCGTGTTCTATGCTTGAAGAAGTTAAGGAAGTGTTCAAAAATGATTTAAGTGTGGTATATATAGGTGGAGTGTGCGGTTGGGAAAGGTGTGAGGCCACAAACACATGTGTGTGGCCGCACACTCCATGTGTTGGAGTGTTTGGCCTCTTTTTGATTCCTACACTTTGAGTTAACCCATTTCCACACTCCAACCTTGATTATAACACGTTTAGAACGCTCCAATAGACCCTAAATGGTACTACAAGATAGCAAAACGAGTCTATTATTGATAAGAAATGAAGAATGCAAGCTAGAAATTTTCGGGTTGTCACATCATCCCCCCGTTAAAGGGAATTTCGTCCCGAAATTAGAATTTAGACAAGGAAGTAGGTACGAATGATCGAGTCATGAGGAGGAAACTTTCTAATCGATTGGTTCTAGCGCTCCTAAGTGAAATAGGGTTCTCGGTTGGTATCACAACGAACCTGCACTAATGGGCGGTGACGATGCTTCGTCCGCTTGACCTCTCGGTCGAGGGTCACTACGGTTCAAATATAAAGGCATGGATCTCGACGAGTGGACTTACAAGATTCCTAACGGAAAGGTACGGTTTCACGATCGAGACGCGAAGAGTAGAATGTACGCTACTGAGTTCACGGAGTAGGTCTAGTTTGTGCGAGGCACAGGACCGATTCTGATAAGAATCTCGGAGGTCCTAACTATATTGGATTTAGCTTTCCACACGATCCGAAGCGTATTAAGTCATTCCCAGAGTGAGTTCTCCTAAGGAACTTGGTCACTCACTTGGAATTCCAATGGTTTATTTTTCTTGTTTAACTTCCCAGACAAAGGCCACCCCTTTTTGGGTCAAAGTCGTACGGTTTCTTGTGATTTGTGAGGGTTTCTGGATCAACTATGACAGTAGGTCTGTAAGACCTAGAATTTGGTGGAAGACTGTCGGCGTCTCTGGTGTCGTCAAATGCTCAACGGTATTGACAAATTGAAAAAGTACTCAAAATTTCCCACATTACTATCAGTGTGTCATAGAAATTCGACTCTTCAATTTCAAAACTCGTGCCTAGAGAACTTCACTAAAAGTTCCTCTGTAGGAAATGTTTCCATGGGTTTTCTTCTTACTACGAGGGTAGATAAGTAAGTCGTCACATGGAGAATGACAAACTGATCCAAGTAAGAAAGACGGACCCTACTGGTTTAGCTCATGAAAGCTATGGGCGTATTGGTCCTATCCGAAGGGTATCACTACGGGCTCGAAGTGTCCGCATCGAATTCGGAAGACAGTCTTCCGGACATCCTTCCCAAACACTCGGACTGGTGATATTTGGATCTCCGATTCATTTCTGAAAGTAATTATTTCCTTGCGTTTGCTCAAACATTTCATCTATGCGAGGCAGAGATAACGATTTCTAATGAAAAATCTTGACGGAGTCCTCGATATCCGAGGCACATACGATGCAATCCGTCAATCTTTGGGAGAATAAGACTGGGGGTTCTCCAGGGTGAGAAGCCTAGTCTTCTTATTCTATCGCTGTGCAGTTCGTTAAGTTGTTTGTACTGTTCTGGTATCTCCGTAAGTGTTTAGACTATAGGGCGATCTGTTTACAAGAGTCGTACTGGGTTCTAAGTTTGTTCACATGACGATGCGATTACTCATAGGCTTAGGCAGTTCTCCGTCCTGAAGTTCATATTAGGATTCATACCTGGTTTCACAATCACAATTTCGTGTATACGAGTCGTATATAATTAAGATTGAAAAGGTAGTCGAATAACTGATTCTTCTTTAAGCTCACATCCCATCGGGAAAAAAAATAGTTAAAGAGGAATCATCAATTCTAAACCTGTAGAACCTTGATTATATATCACTCTTATGCATACATTCCTCAGTGATAGATCAATCGTATAAATCCTTGGATTGAACTTGACGTACTACACGAGTGGTACTTCGGGGATTTCTTCGGAAAGAAAATAACTAAGAGGTACTCCTAGCATGAGTACTTCGGTGTTCTGATATGACGGCTTCGCTAGAAAAGTAATCTAGAAGAAAGAGATGTACGTATGAAGCTGTTTTTGTGAGGATCAAATTGAATCGAGTCGTTTGATAATGTCGGAATCATACTAAAACTTAAAGACATTAGATTTGAACATAAGACGTTTACAGACAAAACACAACCATGCAACCATGAACAGAGTTACGGTACTTCAGATTTACCACTAGACTATTGTTGCGAATAAGATATACTACAAAAGACAAGTATACACAGCACGAGCATCCCTATAAAGACAGGATGTGCGGCCAAGTGTGCGGCCTAGTGTGCTGCCAGCACATGTGTGCGGCCATATGTGGTGCCAGATGGTGTGTGCTGCCATGTGTGCGGCCAAATGGTGTTCTTGGTGTTCTTGGTACCTTGTATGAAGATCTTCAAGGAGAATGGATGATACTTGAGAGGATTTCGTGTTCTATGCTTGAAGAAGTGAAGGAAGTGTTCAAAAATGATTTAAGTGTGGTATATATAGGTGGAGTGTGCGGTTGGGAAAGGTGTGAGGCCGCAAACACATGTGTGTGGCCGCACACTCAAGTGTGTGGCCGCACACTCCATGTGTTGGAGTGTTTGGCCTCTTTTTGATTCCTACACTTTGAGTTAACCCATTTCCACACTCCAACCTTGATTATAACACGTTTAGAACGCTCCAATAGACCCTAAATGGTACTACAAGATAGCAAAACGAGTCTATTATTGATAAGAAATGAAGAATGAAAGCTAGAAATTTTCGGGTTGTCACAGTATTTTCTTTTTGTAACCTCTTAAAAATGGGGTTAAGGATGATATAGTATGCTTGTGTAATGAATCATGTGGATTTATATTACTAGTAAAGGATCAAGTCTTTACAATGTAATAAATGGGGACAAAAGTGGCAATTATGTCAAATGTGATCCATTAACCAAGTTGAGGAGAATTTTATATCTAAGCAAGTCATGAGATGTTGTAAAGTAGAAATTCATTGCAAAAAATATGTTTATTGAAGAAATGGATTAAACTGAAAATGCACGATTTCATTATGTTAGAAAGTGGGACAAAAGTATTGTATATCACCAAATAATGGTGTAAACAAGAAAATAAAGTGATGTAAGACTTTTTTAAATGATATACATATATAATAAATCTTTTAAAAGGTTTAATTCCAAATTAGATTGGATTAAGAGGATGATATGTAACAATCTTGAAAAATAGGTTAAAAGGGATAAAACATGAGAAGTGGTGTTAAGAATGTCCCACGAATTACATTATGGCGTAAAATTGGTTGGAACATGCTAAAATATTCATTAGGAGTAAAATAGTGTAGTTTGGAGACAAACATAAAGTTTAGCAAAGTAGGTTTCCACAATCGGTAATGGGAGAAACATAGATTGCTATATTGTGCAATCATGGAATAGAAACATATATTTAAAGAAAATTTAGAAATGTATTATTATACATGAAATACATCATAAAATATTGTTTATTTATGATTCAATATATGGAAGAGTTTTAGAAATACAAATTCAAAACACTAGTATTTGTATTCAGTTTCAATGTATGACATTCCAGATTTCTTGATCTTGGTGTCAATCCAAGTTAAAATAAGTAATTGGAAAAAATCAACTCATTTGGAGTTGAAATGAATGTGTTATGGTGATTTGAAAATGATATATCGCTTTGTTGTTGTGAGAAAAATGTTCAGCACCGTATTTTCATAGATGTATAGCTTGAAATATAGTGATTCAAATATGGAAATTTAAAAATAAATGTTTTATTCAACACAATTAGGAAAAATTACCAATTTGAATCAACCTAAACAGATATCATATGAGAAAGTTATGTGCTTCACAAGTTGAGGGTCATTTATGCTCGGTCCATGCAAGTTCAGTGGTTGACAGTGCAAGCTTGGATATAATGTTTTAAATCCTTACACATGGCATGTAAAAAGCATGAAAATTCTTGCGCATCCCATTCAAGCTGAAACTAACAAAGTTTGACTTATATGTTTTTATTCCAAAATATCTACACTTGCACCTGAAATTTATAAGGCTTTTATGTTACATCTTAGTACGAAAAGTGTGGGGGAAGATGATTTTTAACGAATTCAAGTGCTTCTAACAAAGATCACAACATGATCAAACCTCTACAAGATGTATTAAAGTTAAGTTCATGGTATTATTACTCTTCAATGGTGTTCATGATGAATATGTTCAAACCCTAATTATCGAAACAGTTTTGCATGCAGAAATCAAGAATAGTTCTTAATAAATGAAGTCGTAATAACAAGTTTTGGGGTGATAAATTCTTATGATGAATCTTGAAATTGTGTATTAAGAAAACTAAGGAAGAAAGGGTGCAACAAGCTTCAAGATAAAGGTATTGGACCCACATCTCTTCTTTAATTATGGAAACTAAGTTGTTTGGAACTTTTGTATGAACATTAAAGTGAAGTAAAAAATCTGAATTTTATTGAATAAATAATATATTTATGGATTAAAGTAAGAATACTTGATCATTAAGCTTGAATGAAGAATAATAAGCTTGAACAATTGACTATGGGTGAACTTAGGACAAGAAATATGGAAATTAGATTGATATGAACTATGAACTGAATTTTTACTTAACAAATGTTATGATAATGATTTATTACACAATTTATCATGAGGAAGTTAGAAATATGTGGTTACGAGCTCATGAATTATTAAGAAGAATGAAAGTGGACTTTAGGATGTCAATGTTTGACAAATAATCAAATATGTGAAAATGCTTGCATTCTTATGCACAATATGATTAATGTAAGTGCTATAAAATTTTGTTATGTAAAATCACAAGAAAAGTGAAACTATTCGATTAACTGTAAAAAGGGATATTGACTTTAAAAGGTCAGCCAATGAAGTTATTAAGTAATAAAATATTATTTATAATATCGATAAGATTTATAATGGAATTACTGTGGCAATAAACATTGTTATTGGTATGAATTGATAATGGATCAGTATATTGACAATTAATGGATTGGCTTGTTACTTTGCGAACAAGTGTTGACTAGAAAAATCAAATGTGAATGTATAGACTTAGCTTGTATAATTTCTTACAAAAAAATAGTTTCATCATATGTATCAATCACATTGGGGAATGATATGGGTCAAAGTCAAGACATTTCTATCAATATGGTATTTAGTACACCTTAGAGTTCCTAAAAGAGTGACAAAAATCTTATTTAATGAAACAATTGAACACATGTGGTTTATGCTCGTTCTTCTCGTTGTCTGATAATACTTAATGAATATATTGTAATTTATAACTTGATTTGGGACTCAAGAATTAGGTAGGAGACACTTGGGAGGTTTGGGTTAATATATCTTTAGTCCAATTTGGGGAACATGTCAGTTTTGTTGAAATATTGTTTATGCTTTTCATGTATTGAATTGTTAAACATTAAAAGGCACAACTTGGATGATACCTCCCTTTGCGAAGTAGTGGCCTATCCCCATGTGGGATTTCTAATGGGTGGGAAATGTTCAGGAACAAGGGGTTATTAGGAACAAGATTTGGATAAGTTTAATACAAGGGATGAAACGTATTCTACCTTGAGGTACATTATGTAAGGAGATCATATGGAAATCTTTTTGATTGGTTTTCTTGCTTTTCTAAAAACTCTATAGGAAAAGACATTTAGACTTAAATATGATTTGAATCAAACTTATCTATGACATTATCACCTTTACAATATAAATAAGAGACACATATTCCAACTTCAAATATAGGAATTTTGAAGGAAAATGAATGAAATCCATTTGATATGTGTGAATCTTATTTATGTTTCAAGATGATTAATGTTATTTTTGATAGGTTTTATATGTTATAATTCAAAGCATGAGGCGAAATAACTTTACGCTTAAGTTTACATCCAACCTATTTGGATCGAAGTTTTCTGTATTAATAGCAATAATCTATGAACATCAAGAACCCTAAGGATGCCCTACAATAATCGAAAATTACAAGGGATTAGGGTTTACATACCTTTTGATTATTATAGCAATTAATCAAGTTAATTCCTTTCTTCAAATGTCTTATAAAGCAAGCACCAAAAATCCAATGCCTCTAATGGTTTGTACTCAAACCCTGGAAATTAGAACATTTGAGGAGAGAGGAGAGAAGAGAGAAGAGTCGGAAATTAGTTATTCCTTTGGTATATGTGGTGGAATAAAATAAGGTGCCAATGGGCTCTACTTATAGTTGATACAAGGAACCTTGGAAACCCTAATTTGAATATAATACTATTATTTCAAATTTGTTAATTATCCAACTCCTTAATTATCTTTAAGAATTAATCTAAAACCCTTACAAAACTCCCAAAAACCGTCCATGACCCATTGAAGGTTCTGAAACCTCTCTTGTTCAACTATTGAATAATTACATCTTAAGTCCGTGCATTTTTAATTAATCTAATTAATCACAAAATTAATTCCAATTAATTATTAATTAAATATTCTTATTTTTAATTAATATATTAAACTCATAATATATTAAAAAATTATTTATTGCTATTTATTAATCATCCTCTCTCTCTCTCTCTCTCTCTCATTCTCTTTCTCTCCAAAAGTCATTCTAGTCAATTACTAGAGTTGAGGGCAACCCAAAAAGGACTTTGCTTTTAATTCAAGTATAAACCAATTTAGTTATTTTCTTAGACACCTTAATCCAACAATTTTATCTAATAGTACAGAAAATAATTTCGTTAGGAATAAATTACTTAGTGATGTATGGCATCCTTTCAAAAGAATGTCTAGAAATGGTGAAAGATAACTCATGAACTTCATTTAACAACTATAGTAATTGTATTTATATTTTATATGATAAAGCATAAATATGAAACATTTGAACTGTTGAGGTTGTTTCAATGTGAATTTGAGAAACTACTCAACATGACCAATGAAGGAATTAAAACGTGTTATGGAGAAATAGAACATTATTAGATATGGTTCACTATGTGATAAATAAAGGTACTATTCCTTTATTTTATTTTTTTTAGGGTCATACCTTCCTCACTATCACATATTTTGAATATAACACCAACCAAGAAAGTCAATAAAACACCTTATGAGATTTGGTATGGAAAGGTTCCATCCTTATCTTTCTAATAAACATCTACCCAAGATCTATTGAATGCATATTTGTAGTATATTCTAAAGATTGTTTAGGTTGTTACTTCTACAATATGATCAAGAATAAGATCTTTATTTCTCGGAAATCGGATCTCTTAGAAAGAACGTTTCTAGTGGAAAAATCATGTGGGGTCATGTGGAGCTTGAAGAAGATCAAGAACCACGGCCAGATGTAGAAAAGTTTGGCACTAGTGCTTAAAAAAAATTATTGAATCTGAATAAATAGTTGTTCAGGAATCGAAAGAAACAAAAAGTGCTTATAGAATTAATAGAAATCATCAAGAACCATAGAAATATGAACTTCTCATTGACGAATATTTTCTAATGGATTATGATGAACCATTCAACTACCTGAATGTTATGTTAGATTCTGAATCTGATGAATAACTTGAGACCACGAACACTGAGATACAATCCATGTATGATAATCAAGTATGGACTTGATTTATCTTCCTCACCATATTAAGACAAGAAGGAGTAACTGAATTTTCTGGAAGAAAACAGACATGGATGGGTACCTACATATATTTAAAGCAAGACTTGTCACAAAAGGTTTTAATTAAACTCATGATATTGAATATAATGAAACCTTGTCTTTGATTTTTATGATTAGATAAATTAGGATACTATTTGCTATACCTACATATTGTGACTATGAGATACGGAAGATGGATGTCAAAACCATTTTTCTTAGTTGACACTTACTTGAATATTTCTATAAGTTTCAATATGAAGGTTTTGTCAATCTAAAACATCCTAATGAAGTATGTGAGATTTAGAGATCTATTTATGGATTTAAAGAAAATATATCAATGTTGTAATCTTCATTTTTCATGAAAATATCACAAAGTGTGGGTTCATCAAAAATGAAGATGACTTTTGTGTTTTCAAGAAAACTCGTAGGAGCATAGTAACATTTATTTGGATAATGTACGACACATAGGAAATGACATTTTGACTTTACAGGGTGTTACATCTTGACTCGGGAAGTATTTCTAAGTGAAAGATTTAAGAGAAGCAAATTATATTTCTCGGAATAAAGATCTATGGAGATGCATCAAGGCGATGATAGGGTTAAGTCTTAATGCATATATTGACAAAATATTGAACGGGTTAAAGATTAAAGATTCCAATAGAGGATTATTTCCAAATTCCACATGGAAAGTTTTTGATCTTATCTCAAAAGGCCTATCACAAAATTTGAGCTAGACAAGATAAATGGTATTCCATCTTCTTTGGTAATTGGATCCATCACTTATTCCATGTTATGCACAAGACCAGATGTGTGACATTGTTTTAAGCATGACAATACGATACCATCACGATACAAGGGAAAAGTCATTGGATGATTATATAGGACATTCTAAAAGTGCATGCAAAGAACTGAAGAATATTTCCAAGTTACTCTGCTTAGAAGAAGATTAATATGTAAAGTGTTACATAAGATTCTAGCTTCCAAAGAAATCGAGATAATTGTAAAATCACAATCGGGTTGTGACTTCATTATGAATAAAGAATGAGTTTTTTTGGAATGAGCTCCAAGAAAAACATGGTTGCACAATCTACTAGAGTATAAGAATACATTGTTGCTTCCAGGACCGTAAGTCACATCAGAATACCAATCATGTTCTCTAGAGATTTAAATATACTTAAAATTAATTTAGATAAAGATATGATTGTATTTTCAAAATTATCACATATCATAATTTAGTTTGACCTGTTCAAAAATACCTTCAATAAGTTAAGCACAAAGGTCACGCTTAAGCAACATGAATTCTTTCTTTTAGTAATGGGATTTGATTTGGATTTAGTATTTGGATATTGGAACATCGTAACAACAACTATTGTATTGTTTTAATATATTAGGATATGATCTTTTCAACAATACTTGTGTTCTATATTAATATATTTAATCCATAAGTCATCTGGTTATTCTAAGAGTTTCACAGTAGGTCATAGTTACAAGAATAACTTTGAGGTTAGACTAATATGATTTGGATTGGTTGACTTCATATGATGAATATGGCAAAGGGTTGAAACCAGGTTCATAGGTACTTGTTAGAGAATAAGTACTGGACATGGCCCATTTTTAAAATCACCTCATGGATCCCTGTCATGAGTGATATGTGATAAAGGTAATATATTTACATACGTATACTTGAGATGCATATTTGCGACTTAAGTGTATGGTATGTTATAATTTGATATAGTTAAATGTTGTTCTTTAATGAGATAGTTATAAAGGCAAGGCTCATTGGAGGGATTGGGCCCAGTTTAGCAAATTGGACCATTAGTGGGCTTGAGGGGTTTATCTAGTGTTAGGCTTGCCTTCAAGATTAGAGATTTGGGCCTCTAAAGAACCCACGTATCATTGGGCCTTGGTGGGCCCAATGGGTTTTCGGTTATTGATAGGATGATCAGTGGTCTGTCTTGGAACCTCTGAGTGAGAGTTGGACTTAGTTCCTAATTGTATTAATTGTGGGTTGGCACAGAGTTAGTAGCCGATGCGTAGCTGCAGCATTTGTAGGGGGGCATTTTATCATCCGAGGTGAGTCTTCTAACTATACGTTACCTAGAGTGGTATTTATGTATGACCGGAAGGTCTTATGTGCTTACTTGAGTTATGCATCTTGTCTATGTGATATTATGCTATGAGTTATTTTAGACCAGACCAGAAGGTCCAACGATTTATGAGGTCGGAAGGCTCAACCAGACCTGACCGGAAGGTCCAACGATATATGAGGCCGGAAGGCGCAACCAGACTGGACCAGAGGGTCCAACGAGCTAGACCGGACCTAAGGGTCCAACGAGCTGCAAGACCGGAGGGTCATCATGGGTAGGACCGGAAGGTCTACCAGAGTTGTGGAGCCGAAAGGTCCACTGAGACACATCGACCGGAAGGTCTCGTATATTCATAGCCTCGAGTGGCTAGTTATATGTATGTGGTATTTCAAGGAACTCACTAAGCTTCGTGCTTACCGTGTTATGTGTTATGTGTTTCAAGTTTTTCTCAGAATCACGGGAAGGTATCGGTTCGATTGTACACACCAAAGAAGGAGTTGTGATTTGAGGATCCTGGATTATTATTAATTAATTATAAAGTTGTGCTCTGTAAATAAATTAAATGAGAATTATGTGATATTTAAATGAAAATTTTGTTTGAAAATTTACTGTGTTACAAGTTGGTATCAGAGCCTTGGTTTGAGGGATTCGGATGCACCTTCAGGTGTGTTTGAACTCAAACTAAGGATTTGAGAAAGATTTTCAAAAGTGATAAATTTTTCTAAATGAGAAAGAGTTTAAGAGAAAATGAGTTAGAACAGTGTGTACAATCAGTCAGAGCTCGAACGGTGATTTCCCAAAATACCCTTACTTTTGTGTTATGAGATATTTTATTAGATATTATGCATGCTAGAGATAGGCTACATATTTCATATTTTAGGACTAGGTGGCCTGATTTGTGATGCCTTAGCCTAGGAGTTGCTGCTATCTGTGATTTGCTTTTGAGTATGTGCGGAGTAAGAGTATCCAGCAGGAATCCTTTTTAGAGAGGGATTTGAGTAGAGGAGTAATCTAGGAGAGATACCTAGATGAGCATTTGACGAGTCTACTGAGAGGGTAGTCAGATGTCCGTGTGGGGTAATGTTGCTTGAGTTCCATGGCATCCTTCGAGTATGAGGCGAGCAAGTGGTGTAATAACCTAGACGGGTTTTATGTGCTGGTGGAGATTACCCGATGCCCGAATGCTGCTTGTTGTGTGCTTTGTGGAACTCTCGATGATGGGAGTCAGCTACTGATTGAATATGACGATATTCAGGAGGTAGATGGTTGGCATCATAAGGGGTTCTTCAGCAGCTGATGGCAGGAAAGCAAGAGAACCTAGGAAGAGCCTAGGGAGTGAACTTAGTCAGATGAGTACGCTGACAAAGGAGAGTATTCGCTAGAGGGAAAAATTATATAACGAGATTGGTGAACGAGATGTTTGAACAGCTACTTAGGAATTCTGGGACGATCCGTGTGGAAAGTATGGGTAGATGTGGCAGGTAATATGGGCCCATACTACTGAAAGTAGAGGGCCCATACTTGAGAAGAGAGAACACGGTTCGAGTACCATGATTCATAGTGGATTGAGAAGAGAGAACATGGTTGGAGTACCATGATTCGTGGTGGATTGAGAAGAGAGAACATGGTTCGAGTACCATGATTCGTAGCAGATTAAGAGGAGATAACATGGTTTGGGTACCATGGTTTATAGCAGATAGAGAGGTGGCCACATGGTTCGAGTACCATGACTTGTGGCGGTTAGTGCTTCTGGTCTTACTAGTTATTCCGTTGTGATTGGTTAGACTGAGATAAGATGTGAAAAAGTAAGGGGCCAGAGGGCCATGTTGAACGAGTTTCAATGGAGCATACCTTGTGAGGGAAATCGAGTTAGTTTTCAAGGGATTCTTGGTCAGATGCCAGTTGGAGTCGCAAGACTCAGAGATGAGTAGAAGATGGTGCTTTATGGAGGATTACGGTCTGAATTGAGCAATCGGCCGATAAAGGAGATGTCACTTTCCGTGACCAAAGTGCGCTAATTTCGTTCTTGTGAGAAGTCTAAGAGATAATGAGTTTTTGATTTCTGAGCTTGAGTTTAAGCTTTGAGGGGAAGCATTGGATGCGATCTCTCACCAGAGTATCTAGGCAGTATGTCTACCGCAAGGTAGTATTATAGTAAGAGAGGATCATCAGTGGTGACTGAGTTGATCAAGGGCCAGGACATACCCTATTTGAGTATAGTAGGGCATGTGTTAGTAGCAGTGTCAGGAAATCAACAGGAGCATTTTGGGACAGTGTCTTTTGTTGCCTAAGTTGTGTGACGGTTATGAGAAGTGAGGTCTCTTACTTTTATGATTATTCCTGCATTGGGAGGAATTCAAGACTTTTGGCCAAAGATAAGATATTTGGATGTTGCTTGGTTCCATTGGGAAGGTCCTTAAGTGATTGTGTAGTACGATTCAAAAGTCAAGTGTGACATGTCTGGTAAAACAGTCTATGGAATAGATTGTTGGCATGCCAATCGGTGATGGTTCGAACCCTGAGTAGGGGAGAATTGGGCATTCTATTGGGTGGATTATCGATCTGTTCAAGTGCGGTTAGAGAAATGGTTAGTGAGACCTATGGTATGGACACATGAGGACAGGGTTATTAGTGGTCGAGACGAGGGCAAAGCGAGATAACGCATGTTGTATGTGTTAAGGAAAGGATGAGTGTCCCCACGGTAGGTGGACGTTGGTCGAAGACCATGTGGTGGCTCGTAAGGATACTTTCGACGGTTAAGAATTTCTAGTTAGGCATGGGTATTCTTGTATGGGATTTTGAGTAATAGAGGAAGGTGTTTCGGATGTTCATCGACGTGTTCTGAGTCGTTGACGATTCATCCATGTTTCGATTGAGCGTTGAAATATTCCTAAGTTACGTGTTGTGTAAGCTGAAGATTAGTAATGGGATTCGGAAGGAATGCATTAATGTATCGGTGTATGTTGCCGTAAGTAGGAGATCAGTGGTTGAGACAGGACATCGTGAGGTTCTGTGATGGTGTACCAAGGTATCCGAGTATGATTTTCTAAATTTCGGATTATTTTGAGAGTTGAGTTATGAGATGGTGAATGGTGTATCAAGTGTTTACAGTTCCAGTGCGAGCCCTTTCAGCTAATTGACATCAAGCGGGATTATCTGAGAATATGAATTGCAGCAAGGCAAAGTGTATGGACATGGCGGTTGTCGTCAGGAGTAGTGATGCATAATTTGGGTAGGTGTGTGTGTGCACCTATCGATATGGGACCGTGGAGCATGAGTTAATGATCGTAGTGTGGCATCGACCTGAGGATGAGGTTATGAAGTGGTAAGAGCAAGTACGGTAAGACTGTAGGGAGCTGCAGTCTCAATGAGTTAGTGCAAAAGGGTGTGGTGATGATACGGGGAGCTGTAGTACTCACTATTTAGTGAGAGGTTGTGGTGATTCTACGGGGAGTCGTAGTACTCACTATTCAGTGAGAGGTTGTGGTGATGCTACAAGGAGTCGTAGTAGTCACTATTCAGTGAGATAGAATGTTATGATATCATGGGGAGCCATACTATACACTAGTCAGAGCATCACGCAGAAGGGTATTAGGCTTGGGTAGCCCTAATGATTGAGTCTAGGGAGCCTGGTGGTTGGACAAGGGGCGAGGCCAAGGTCTTCATATTTTTCAGGAATCTCTGTATTCTGAGTTGAGTCGTGCTTATCACAACTAAAGGGAATTGGAGAAGTGGTGTACTCATGGATTGCGAGTCTTGGGTCATGAGTTGAGTACCATATTGGAATTGAATGGACCCAATTATGTTGTTGAATCCAACTCTAGAGTTTGAGTCTAGATTCGTTCGTGTGTTTAGTAGGCAAGATGAGGTTTTAGATTCGTAGATGGGTTCATTTTGAGAAGTATTGTTCTCCATCATATGTGTTAAACCAGAGTGAGTTAGCTCGTCGGTATGGGAAGAGCCACAAAACGCATGGAATCAATGGTTAGTAGACGGCAGATGTCGAAGGAGAGACGATATCAGATAAATTGTAGTATTTACTTGGGATAAAGCGAACTATGTGACTTGTGCGTTAGGATGAGCTGAGGTAGCTATTGTGGGCAGGAGGGTTGTAAACTTAGCATATTGGGTGTGCAAGGGGGTAGCTGTTGGAGGTTAAACCGTTGGGTCGGGAGCTGACTCGGAACTCAGAGTTCGAAGTGTTTTATCCAAGTCTGTTATTCGATGAGCGATTATCCGGGTGATATTCTGCATGGGCGATCTGGCGGGGAGACAGACCACTATGGTCTTCCAGTTTTGGAAAGTTAGAGTGGATACCTCCACGGGAAAAAGGGGTCCGTCCTTCTTCGGTTTGGGAATTTCTATTTGGTTTCGGATGTCTTACGAGAAGGATCGTTGAATGTTAAGAGATTTTCCGGTTTTGCTTCTCGGGTTAATTGTTTTGATCTATGCAAAGAAAAAGAATGATTTCGAGGGCGAAATCTAATTTAAGTGGGGGACAATTGTAACATCCGGTTCCAGCTTGTTTTGTGAATTAAGACTCGTGGGACTTAATCCGAGTATGAGATGGTTTTGAGGCTTTGAGGGATAAAGGCTTAGGCCTTTTTGGGATATGGGTAAGGTAGGTTGTTTGACGTCACACCCCTAAACCGGAACGGCGGAAACGTTCGGGGGCGGAGGACATCATGCTCAGTATCATAACTATAGTGAAGAAAGCAAACACAACCATCATAAATATAATTTAAAAGGTTACGTCGTTGCAAAAATACATGTTTCCAAATAAATTACATATGATGTCAAAATAGTTCAAAAGAAATATGTGCCTTAGCGTCTTGCCTTCACAAATATTGTGGTTACCTGTATTACTGAATACCTGAGAATACAAGTTGTTTTTAAAAGAGTATCAGCATTAAAGCTGGTGAGTTCATAAGCAATTTATGAATGAAAAATGGATGTTGTTCCTTAAAGTTTGTACAAGTTCGTTTCTAGAAAATCCAATATTTTCTAAAAGGTTTGTTGTAGTCTTAATTGAACCAAGACATAGTATATGTAAGTAAATCATCATACTTATGTGTGGTCTTATATTTCAATAAAACTCCTTTTTGTGAGATCCTTAAATTCCCATGAACTGTGTGTTTTGTTAATTCCTCATGTGAGTTGTTATAGCCATGCTAAGACTCGAAGACGTCGTACTCAACGTTTTTCAAGCATCAGAATGTTATGACACTTGTCACCCCAGACCTGCCGGTCTAGCTGTTGCAACCAGCTTAGGTGCGGGTTTGTCAAACTCAATATAGATCTATACACAACTATCATGCTCTCCCTCCAAGAGATTCTGATTATAACTACTGAATTTTTCTGTGGTACTTAAGATTACCGCGAACGTGAATGTCTCACAAATTTATTCACTAACAAGTTCATGTTGTTTGTAATGAAATACCCGTTTTGTAAATCGATTGTATTACCATTTCTTTGTAAAATGAGGTGTTCAAACTACACCTATTATAGTTTATCAGTTGTGTGTTATGATTTAATGAAACATTGATATGCATGAATTTGTATTTCAACGAAAATGACAATGAAACTACTAAGTGTAAATCTTACACACCTTGCTCAGCATGTTACAAGGTGTTAATAACTCTTAAACTTGTGTTTGACAGTTTTACCCTTAATTGTCACTATTTTAGAATATTTATAAAAAAAATCATCGTAAGTCGAAAACTAAATCCGTAAACTCGAAGAGTTTGGAAAAAGAGTCTAATGTGTTCATAAATTTTCCTATAATTTTTGGTGGTCTCAAACCAATGTGAAAATGTTCATCTTCACAACCTAGTCCGATTTCGCTGCTGCAGTGATAGGCAGTTTTGTAAAAATCACCATAAATTGTAGCAAAATCTTATGGAGATGTGCAAGTAGTCATTTTAAAGGTATAAACCTAAAATAGTTTCATATTAAACAGTTTTGAAAAATATTAAGTTTAAGTTGGGTAAAACAGTTCGAGAATAGGTCACAACTTTTCTGTTGTAAGCTGTCAAGTTAAGTTCAAATATGTTTTGGTGTTTTAACTTGTATTCCCCCTCCCCCCCCCCCCCCCTGAAAACTAAATAAAACTGGAAAATGTTGGGGTATGAACTCACCTTGAGTGATTTCTTGAAGAGTGGAAGGTCGAAGACGAGGAGTATCAAGTCAAGAACACTTGATGAACACGTGAAGTGTTGGATGATCCTAAGAACGATTTTGGTGTTAAATGTGTGTAGATGATTCAAGGGTGTTATGAAAACATGGAATAACACTTGATTTTAGATAGAATACTTACCAAAAAGTGAAGTAATAGCTCAAGAACACTTCCAAAAAGTGGCTGGAAGTAGAGAGAAAAAAAAAGGCTCTCTTAATGGTTTGAGAAGTGTATAAGTGTTTAAGAATGATCAAAGTGAACCAAGAAATCCTCCTTTCTTTATATAGATGTTGCTGGAGCAACTTGCAAAGTTGAAAGGATGTTTACCTTGGATTGTGTGATGTAGATAGGGTTGGACCAATGAGAAGATGACACGTGGAGACAAGTGGGCACACTTGAACCACTTGTAGTGTAGGATACTCTTCTTAATGTAAAATAATGATTTATAATTAATAAATCCTTGAGAAATGAATAAAATATGAGTTTAAGGAGTTTAAAATGATAAAAATATGAATTTGATGAAAAATCCCCGTCAAAAACGGGCTTAAGAGGTGAAAGTAGTCGAAAACTGGGAATTTGGACCGTACCTGCGAGGTTTGGTCCTTAGGAGGTGAGAACCGAGAGAAGGGAGAAGGAGGAACCGAAAGGGAGGATTGGGTCCGAAGGGAGGGTCTCGGGTCCGAAGGTGCGAGAGGAGCGAAATGGACCGAAGGCTCGGTTCATTTTGGGTGCAAGAGGTTCAGTCCGAGATGGCTAAGTTCGGTTCTGTGACAACCCGAAATTTCCATTTGTACGAACATTATCTATTCAATAGAAGCTAGTCCAGTTTCAGTGAGTTTCAGACTTTTCCGAATAAGTTTGTGTACATTAGGGTTTACGTTTAAGGAGATATCAGGAGAGTGGATGCTCCTGGGTTTGTGAAATTTGAGCATTCCAAGTTTCATAATGTTATCGTCCAAATTCCAGAATAAAAATATTTTCTGTCAAAATATTTCAGGACTATAAATAGATTTCTGAATTTAATTAATTCATTATTCACAATTCCAAATAGAGAAAAGCCATTTTCTCTCTGACGGATCTTCGGGTTTTCATCCCAGATTGTGAGTCTACTTCCCTAGATGTGTTATATTACTTGTTATATGCTTTATAACATCATTTACATGCCTAAAATACAAGATCCGGGAGCTTACGGCCCAAGAACGTTCTTGGGGTGTAAACTCCAAAACAGGGCCTAAAAGCTTCCTAGTCCCGACTCCTTGTTAGACAGCTAGTTTAGGACTTATTGTAGGATCTTTTGAGGCTAGAAATCAATCAAGAGCCACTAGTTATAGGAGTTTACGGCCAAGGATATCTCTTGGGCCGTAAACCCCTTTTTAAGGGCTATAAGTGCCCTAAATCTTCCCTAAAGCTTAAAGACATTTACCCTCTAATGCTTGTAACTAGTTTGGACACCAAAACACTTCAAAATCATGGAGTTTTAGGAGTTTACGGCCAAGAAAAGCTCTTGGGCCGTAAACCCCTTTTTCAAGGGCAAAATGTACCCTAAACACCCTTAAGGCTTTAAGACAATTAACCTTTGATACTTAGGACTTGAATGGGGAGTAAAATGCATCAAAATCATCCCTTATAGGGAGTTTACGGCCAAGGAACATCACTTGGGTCGTAAACTCCAAGTAAAGGCATAAATGTGTGCCTAATGTCCCCTTTAGCCTAAATCAAAAACATAGAAGCTATCCTACATGTGCAAGTGACTTAAAAGAATTAAAACTAACACCCCATAGGAGTTTACGGCCGTAAACTCTAGGGGATATGGTCATTAGGCCGTAAACTCCTCTATGGAGCATTCTAGGGCCTTAATCTACTTCAAGGATTATTCCAACAAAGCTAGGCTTATTCTAGGATCAATATAGCACTTCAAAACACCCAAAACCACCAAGTGAGGAGTTCACGGCCGTAAATTCATGGGTTCACGGCCGTAAACTCCAAAGGTGGGGTTTGTTGGGTGGTAAGCTCATATACAAGGCCTTTTGATGCTTCAAACCCTTTTTGCCTTGTCCCGTATCGACTTAGATGCAACCCTTAGGACCTTTAACACTTATGCAAAGTGTTTTTCATGTTCCTAATTGTCATAACTTATTTTATTAAGTTATTATTTGGCTAATTAGTTATATATATGCTCATTATATGATAACTAGGCTCGTGCGTGTAAACAAATCTCCGTTTGCCACCTAGCACGGTATCCGACACTGCAATTCAAACAGCTCACCACAGGTGAGTTCATACCCCTTTAATCAACCTTTGAAATGCTTCTAAATGTTTTAAATACTTTATGGGGGGATACAAGTTAAATACTTATAGTTATTGCATCAATCACATGTGATTGCATTAATCACATGTGATTTATAACTAGAAAACCAATGATTTATTCAAACTGTTTATCAAATTATTTCGCTTCAAATTTTTTTCACTTCAAATTGTTTTACAAACTCTTTTACTTATCAAATGCTTTTATTAAACTTTAGTTTATTCCTTATAAAATTGCATGCCCATATATGTACAGATATATAAGTAATGTTTAAAGGGCTTAGGAAGGCCATCCGCTCTATTTCCTTTTCCTCGATTTGGATGTGGTCTGGTGGGGTTTCGGGTGACCATCCGAGGGTCGTTTCAATATTAGTTATATATCATATAGACATAAAAGTACTTCCATATTCATACTTATCAGTACATCAATAGTTAGTTACCATCGGGGTAACACAGAAGAAACATATACAGCTATACTAGAAGGAGAACATATACAACTATACTAGAAGGAGAACATATACAACTATACTAGAAGGAGAACATATACAGCTATACTAGAAACAAGAACATATACAACTATACTAGAAACAGAACATATACAACTATACTAGAAGGAGAACATATACAACTATACTAGAAACAGAACATATACAACTATACTAGAACGAGAAACATTTCATATACATGAACACGTTAACCATTATGATCCACTGTGTCAGAGTATGCCTTAAATGTCATGGCCCGAGTTGTAGCCAGAATTCTCTTGGAGGGAGAGCGTGAGTTTGCATATAGATCTATACTGGATTGACTATCCTACACCTTGCTGCTAGCTACAGCCGGACCTGCAGGTCTGCGGGTGCCAAACGTCATTCCGTTATTACGACCATTCATTATGTCGTTGTTACCAGTCGATAGCATGGTGCAATTTATCACATTATACCTTAATATAAATCCGGTTTAAGGTAGTTAGTACAGCGGTAGTTCCTATAATACAAAACTACAGTACTACAATGATTTACCCATTACATATTTTAGTGATAACCTCACTTAAACATTAATGTACAAACTATATTTTGTTAAATGATAGTTACACTTGGGAAATTACACACTTTTACAACAAACGAGCATACAAAACAGTTAAGCCTTGGTAGAAGGTTACTTTAATAGAAAATATAGGATTTTCTGAGAGATTCAAACTTTTGCAAACACTTACTTACATTTTTACAAACTTATACATTGAGACAGGTTCAAACATTTTTGCCAACAAACATTGACACTAAAATACTTATGAACTCACCAGCTTAATGCTGATAAACTCTTTCAAAATAACTTGTATTGTCAGGTCATCAGTAGACAGGTACCGAGGCCAGCTTTTGAGAAGATGGAGCGTATTCAAGACTCATCTTATTATTTTGATTTACATTATTTTGGTGTCTATAACTGTACAGAACACGCTTGTATTAAAATTATATATTTAATGCAATGGATAATGTTGTTTGCTTATTTACATTTACTGTGTTGTGATACTGTACATGACGTCCTCCGCCCCAGAACGTTTCCGCCGTTCTTGGTTTTGGGGTGTGACAGGTTCTGTCAGTTCGGTTCGGTCCTGAGCAGTTCGGTCCTAATAGGAGGGTTCGGCTCTAATAGGTTCGGTTCCTAAGAGGGTTTCGACCCTATTTAGCCGTTTTTCGATATAACTCCCCGATTCAAGCGGTTTTTGGCCAAGTTAAGGATCGGGTTGACCCAGATGACTATAAAAAGTTGAGAGAGATTTTGAGAGAGATTTGGGAGAGATTTAATTTTAGCCATTATTATTGTATAACCTCGTAATGCAAGGTTCGTGAACTCCGGTATGCTTCGTTTATGATTGTTTTAAGTCCCCACAAGGGTCCATAGTCGTGTTTTGATGCGTTTAACTCCCTTCTTAGGGTTTCACATTGATAAACATGTAGATTCTCCGAGACACTTGAATTCTTGACATTACAATGCACATTTTTATACATAGAATAACTTTTTTCGTACAAGTACTAGTTAAGTTAGACCAATTTGACTTTGACTTTGACTTGTTGACTTTGACTTGAATTTGACAGTTGTCACATGTGATAAAAGAGTTTGGTTTGTGCTTTTGAGCCAAATGTATTGTTAAAGGCACTAGAAGAATAAAATTGATAGAAGTGTAGAGTTTCTCGAATATAAAGTGCGTCGGAAATGGACATCGGGTAAGGGAGTCATGGCACCTGCAAGTTATTGGAATTAATGGTCCCTTATGGAGAAAAGTTGGCATGGAGGACCATGCATGCAAATTGGAACGCGTATGGGTATTCCCAGCGTAAGCTGGGTTACGCCCAGCCTATGATAGGAAAAGATCGCAGGTGCCTTCTGGAGTACGCCCGGGGTACAGGATGTACGCCCGGCGTACAGGATGTACGCCCAACGTACGTCAAATGTCCAAAACCCCTAATTTTAGGGTGTGCCACTATATAAAGAACATATTGGTTCAAGCCCTAGCCTCTTTATCTGTTCCCTTACCCTCAGATAACCCTAGAACGCCTCATCCCCTCATTCTTGAATGATTTTCTCCTTAAGAAGCTCATTTTGGTGCTGTAAACTTGGAAGAAGGAAAAGAAGAAGTTGGCAAGGGATAAATTTCGAAGTTGGAGCTCATAGATCTAGAATAACATCATCATTTGGGACTCTTTGGAGGTATAAAGTCCATGACTTTACTTAAGGATGCACAGATCTAGTTTTGGAGTCATTTTGGGTCCCAAGATGGGACCTTTATGATGAAATCTCATTTCTGAGCTTAGGGTTGCCACCCTCAAGGCTAAAAGTGTTTCATAATCAATAAAGTTTCGAACTTGCCAGTCCATTCATAATCATGCATGAGATCTAGGCCTCTTTATGGAAGTAGAAGATCATTTTTGGAGTTTGAGTTGTTTGGGCCAAGTAAAGTCACCAAGTTAGTGACTTTATGGAATAAGACATGGAAAAGGACCTGGATCTGAGTTTGTAGCCTCTAGAGTGGTGTAATAAGTGCTTAATGGAAAAACGACGTAACAGGGGAATTACGCTAAGCGTACGTGCAGGTACGCCCAGCATACTCACCATCTTGCCGGTACACTTAGTGTACGTAGAGGTACGCCCCGCGTACTATGTCAGTATGGGTTTTGTGTCTTTGGGCCATGGTTGGGCCATGCCTTGGGTCTTTAGGCCTTTTGGGCCATCATAAGTCAGATATTATGGGCCAGAGATATTTTTGGGCATGATGCAAGACCCATTGGAGGGATTGGGCCCAGTTTAGCAAATTGGACCATTAGTGGGCTTAAGGGGTTTATTTAGTGTTAGGATTTCCTTCAAGATTTGAGATTTTGTCCTCTGAAGAACCCACGTATCATTAGGCCTTGGTGGGCCCAATGGGTTTTAGTTTGTTGATGGGATGATCAGTGGTCTGTCTTGGACCCTCTGAGTGAGAGTTAGACTTAGTTCCTAATTGGATTAATTGTGGAAATGCACAGAGTTAGTAGCTGATGCATAGCTGCAGCATTTGTAGGGGGGTTGTTTATCATCTGAGGTGAGTCTTCTCACTATACGTTACATAAAGTGGTATTTATGTGTGACCGGAAGGTCTTATGTGCTTACTTCAGTTATGCATCTTGTCTATGTGATATTATGCTATGAGTTATTTTAGACCGGTCCGGAAGGCCCAACGATTTATGAGGCCGAAAGGCACAACCAGACCAGACCGGAAGATCCAACAATATATGAGGCTGGAAGGCTCAACCAGACCGGACCAGAGGGTCCAACGAGCTAGACCGGACCTAAGGGTCCAACGAGCTGCAGGACCGGAGGGTCATCATGGGTAGGACCGGAAGGTCTATCAGAGTTGTGGAGCCGGAAGGTCCACTGAGATACATCAACCGGAAGGTCTCGTAGAGCCATAGCCTAGAGTGGCTAGTTATATGTATGTGGTATTCTGGGGAACTCACTAAGCTTTGTGCTTACCGTGTTATGTGTTATGTGTTTCAGGTTTTTCTCAGAATCGTGGGAAGGTACCGGTTCGATTGTACACACCAAATAAGGAGTTATGATTTGAGGATCCTGGATTATTATTAATTAATTATAAATTTGTGCTTTGTAAATAAATTAAATGAGAATTATGAGATATTTAAATGAAAATTTTGTTTGAAAATTTACGGTGTTACATAATATGAACTTCACAAGAGATGTATGTATACAATATGGGATTTATTCATCTTATGTGTTAGGAGTTAGAAATATAAGGCTCCTTACTAATATTTGAACAATAGATGAGACTGACTATGATCCATCTCTCATGTTTAACATGATGTCTATGATAAATTGATAACTAATAATTTATTGTGTACATCAATTGAAGTTGTGAGATTTTAGGAATTTGATGTTGTTTAATGTAACATCTTCGTGTGTTTTTGTGTAGTAAAATGTTGTTAGACGTTCATCACTGTTTTTATCACTCTATAATGAATCTTGTGCAAGTGAGAGATTTTTGGATCTATACTCAAAAATCATTTGAGAATGATATTTCCAATAACATATGATCGTATATGGTCACACCAACAACTATACATAAATTGAATATTTATAAGAATTTGATTAATTCTAAAATATTTATAACTCCTGCAACTAATAGGAAAATAACATTTTATGAAAATAATATTTTCAAAGGTAGTTTCAAATTTTATATACCATAAGGTATATTATGTGTGTATATATATATATATATATATATATATATATATATATATATATATATATATATATACATCATTTTGTACTTTTGGGCTTATTGTTTTGCATCAAGGGCTCAGTCCTTAGCCCAATTTTGGTTGCCGGTTTGGGCCTGTCCAACCGTGCATTATTTTACTCTAGGGTTGTAGTATTTAAGGTGCATGCATGCATCATTAGTCAGTAACGCTTTTATTATTTTTCTCATCAGTATTGTAAACCCTAGTTCGCATCTACAGTGGAAGTTCTTCATCGATCTCTGCTGAGGCGTGACTATATTTGAATCATAAGCTTTACATTGATTCCATATTGTGTTCGTAATCGTATTGTGTTTGAATTGTTTGTTTTTCATCAATATACGTATGAAAGATCTAAACGATCTGAAATTCATTCTCATCAATTGGTATCAGAGTAGGAGACTGTGTAATTCATACACATCTCTTCTGTTGAAGAAGTTATTAGGGTTTTTCCGCATTGATTAATATTAATTGAGCCGTCACTCCATATTGGTGTATCTCATTAATTGTCGATCTTACTCTAACAATAAATTACAAGTCTGATCTTAAATAGATTATCGATCAAACTTCATCACAATGTCCATAGATGATTCGCGAACTAATCCAATCAACATTTCCAATAGTATTAGATCAACGACAAGGATTCCAATCTTATATACTCAGGATTATGAGGTTTGGACGCACCACTTCGAAGATTACGTAATTGGCTCAGAAGATAATGGGTACTTGATCTGGGAAGCAATCACAGTTGGCCCATTTTCCCACTAAAGCACCTCAAAGATTGTTAAAACTCAAAAGGAGTACAATCAGCTTGTGAATGATGTGAAAGACATTCCTCAAGACGAGAAAGAGAAGTTTCAATGCAACATCAAGGCCATAAGAATGATTAGGTTTGCTTTGCAGTCGGATACGTTTCGATTGGTGAGTTCTGGCGCTAAAGCTAAAGAGATATGGGACAGGTTGAAAGAATTGTTTTCCACTGATGAAGATCTGGAACATTTGATATAGACCTTGCTGGTTTCTGAATTTGGTGATTTCAAACAGAAGCCCAAAGAGAAACTCGTTCAGGCTTTTGATCGGTTTAATCATCTTTTAAGTAAGATGATAAAGCAAGGGATCGAAAGGAAGGTTATTGAACAGAAGGTTACCTTCATGAACGGTCTTAGACCCGAATGGATGGCAGTCGTGTCCACAGTAAAGGCACACGAACAGTTAAAATCATACTCTCTAGCAAAACTGGTGGGAATTCTGAAGTCCCATGAAAGTGCAGTGTCAAAGGAAACGAGCGTGGTTTCCAGTTTGGGTTTGTTAGCTCTTGTTTCAAAAGGGAAAAGTGATGTTGAAGAAGAAGAAGAATTAGATCTTGCTGACTATGATCTAACCGGTGAAGAGTATGCCTTGATGGTTTCCAACCCTAGAAAGTTCATCAAAAGAAAGTTCCCAGCCAACAAGAACCGAAACTGGCAGGGAAGTTACAGTTCCGAAAAGGTGAAGGAGGAACCGGAGATAGGTTCGAAGTCGGAAGAATCCAAGATAGAGGCGAAGAGTGGTGGTGACTCAGGATTTGATTGTCATTACTGTGGAGGCAAGAATCACTTTGCGAAGGACTACATGCTGAAGAAAAAGGCAGAAAAGATTGATGAGGATGGTGAGGAAGCGAACCTCTTGAGACGATTGGAGGAGATCAAGAAAAGAAAATCAGCAGCTAACAATAAAACCATGAATGCTTTGATTGTACAGGATACAGGTAACAATGATGAATTCGGTGGAGTGGAAGTGTGGTCCACGGATTCAGAGGACGAAGAGGTAAGAAAACCGACTCATGGCAAGGCGATGTTGGTGAAAGAAGAATATGTTGTAGGAAGGTGTTTGATGGTGGCAGAAGGAGTATCTCAGATGAGAGGATATACTACAGATGGTGGGCTGGAAGATGAGAAGGAACGAGAGGACATGTGTTTTGCTGCGAAACCTGTCAGTGCACAGATCAACGAATGTGATGAGTTGATCAAAAAGGTACAAAATATTCTTGGTTCTCTGAAAATACCTGTTACTAACTATGAAAAGGAACTGAATAGCTTAACATCTAAAATTTCTAGTATAATTTTCTTCCAATCGGTTTATCTTTAGTCATTATTATAGGTTATATTGAGTTTGATATTCAATTACCTTTTGTATTTAATCTAACTTATGATCATACTTTTTAAATCTAAATCATACCCATTCCCTTTGAATTTGACACCCGTTCTTACCAAAGCTATACTACTACCGATTAGGTTCACTTCATAGTTGTATAACATATCCCTAGTTGAAGTGAATACGATTTTTATAAATTTAAAACAAGATTTGCACAGATAAAGTTTTGGCTTCTACCATGGTTGGTTCGCATCGTATCACCACTCAATACCACACTCCAAAACGTAGACAAACAAATCTTGTCCTGACTCTATGCCTCCATCATAAACTTCACATCATATCTGATAGTAGCCACTATAATTGTCTTATTCATAACACTGTTTAACTACTTCAAGACATAATGCTCTATTTACTGATAAGCTAACATATATATATATATATATATATATATATATATATATATATATATATATATATATATATTAGTTTGAAGGGTATACAAACTCAATCATTTTCAATATTCATATAATGATGTCGATCCTTGAAGTGACATGTTGAGGTTGGTTTAATCCAATGTTCACCACCAATAAGTAAATGTGAATTTGGATCTCATTAAGACTCATATTGATTCCTACGGATATTTGACAATATTTACATTTGTCTTCATTTATAGTTATTCATATGACATGATCGAATATGGATGTTAATAACAACCAACTCCGAATCATGTATTAAACATGCGATCAGACCATTTTGTTATAAAACAGAATGTTAGAATTCAGTCGAGCCGCACATCCATATAGAAAACGAGAGGTGACAAGCATGTGGATTATTCACACAAAGTAACGAATAAAAATGTTATCAGGCAGATTGACCATGTCTCAGTTTTAATCATATCTTACTTTATGGTACTCCAATTGACATGATGCAAGATATTTTGGAAAGAATATAAAATTTCTAAAACTTGTATGTTTTGAGTTGCTACCATTATCATCACTGAATATATCTTGGAATCCAAGCATCCTAAGGAGTGTCCTGGGACATCATAGTCAAATTTGGTCAAGTTGAATGGTCAAATTCAACAAGAGGAGCTAAGGAAAAAATCTAGATCCCAATTAGTATCCTGGTGGACGTCCTAGGACGCCACAACATCTTAGTGTGTTTTTCTTGAGAATTTACATTTTTGACATAAAATAATCAAGTATAGATGTCTTAGGTGTCATCCTAGGATGTCATGGAGGATGCCTAGGAATTTTTTGTAGTTGTCCCAAAACATAATACCTTGCCTCTCTTTCCATATTGGAGATGCACTATAAGATGAGAAGTTTGCCTCATCATTTATCATCAATCCTTGAATGAGAAGTATGCTTCATTCCTTGAACGAATTTGCTCAATTTTTACACCCTCTATGGGTTCCAAAACATCCCTAAATACTTCTAATCCATCCATCTTGAGGATCAAAACCTCATTTCCTTGAAGATTGAGGACTTCTTTGAAAATCAATTCATCATTGAAAGCATGTTCATCCCCAACACTATGGCATCATCTTCATCGTTCATGAACGGCTAATTCCACTTGTGATCGCATTTGGATTAGGTTATATATATATATATATATATATTGGTTGGGTTTGTTTTCATTTTTTTGAAATATTTATGTGTATGAATCATTTGATATCTTTTCATTACTTGTTGCTATTAAATTGACCATCATCTTAATTGTAAGTAAATTCATAAGAAATATTCCTCATTGTGCCAAATCATCCATCTAAGTGTAAGTAAATTGATACGTAATCTTCCCTTCTATGCCAAATCATCCATAGTAAATGTGTAGGACGGCGGGTGCGGAAAAGCTTTGTTGATAACCAGATTTAGAGATAATTTGTAGTTGTTATGTCTATGTATCTTGAGAAAATTTAATATCTAATAATTACCCAAATGAATACTTAATTGGTTTAGAATCGAAGTCGTAAGCGATCACCTTTTCATAATATCAAAGAAAACTTGTTTTCCAGTTTTCAGTTAATTAGTTAATTTCAAACTTCTTAATCACTTGAAAACTACCTGTTAACCATAATCTCCTCGTGAATTCGACCATTACTTTTTCAAGCTTGTTAGGTGTGTTTAAGGTTATTTTTCATTGCATCAACGACTCAAATCAACATGGTAATATGGAACACAACATTATTAATGAAAACATTCATAACTTGTATATATATTAATTCATAATATGAATAAAACTACTTAATGTTATAATATCCAAATACTAAAATATTACAAATCAAAATAAGTTGTTAATGCAACGAAGTCCATTGCCTACAACATGATTATCATTATTAGCACAAGGTACGAGTTTTGTGCACATATATTTTAGTTTTTGATTTGTAATGAAATTTACATAGAATGTGTTGACTCCTCTTTAGTTAGACCATGGTCATATTAATGATAGTTTGATAATTGCATTTCCATATCAGACACAAATACGATCATAAAAAAGAAGCAATTATAAAACTGATTTCACATTCCAAAAAGTTGCTCACACCATATCAAAATCCATAAACAATACCATAGATTACACCCTCTCATAGTCCACAAGTGAAGGGCGTGTTTGTAACATGAAAATTAAAACTCAAAGCTTATTCATAGATCCATGGGTTAAGGCTGCTTGACCAATTAGCTGTTCCCTCGGGAAACCATAGTCCAATCTCCTTCCTTGCACTTTCAACAGCATCACTACCATGAATCACATTCCTACACACCCCACAACATAATAAGTTCATATTACAAATTTCTTTTTATTCTTGAAAGTAATATAACTAATTGTCAGTATCAGATGACTCACTAATCATTAGTCATCTGATATATCTAATGACTTTTAGTTATCCAATATCACATGACTATCGTCATTATCACATAATATCGGATGACTAAAAAGTCATCCGTTAAATGTTATGGTCAAGGTCATCTAATTTCAGATGACCAAAACATTTATCGGATGACTAACTTTTAGTCATCCGATATCATGACTCTAATTACTCCGTCATTATCAAATGACGGAATAAATAGTGATATCAAAGTCGGCCAATAAATGATTTGGTCGTCTTATATGAGATGACCAAAACATTTATATCGGATGACATGATAAGTCATCCGATAAGTGCTCCAGATGGTGTAGGATTTTACCTGCCAATGTCGATGGCAAAGTCACCACGGATGGTGCCAGGGGCAGATTCGGCAGGGTTTGTGGCGCCAATGATCTTGCGGCCAGTGGTAACGACATTCTTGCCCTCCCAAACCATGGCGACAACAGGGCCGGAGATGATGTACTCAACGAGCCCGTTGAAGAAAGGCTTTGAGGACAAATCAGCATAATGCTTCTCAGCAAAAGCTTGGTCAACAGTCAAGAATTTCAAACCTGAATCCAAATAAAATATATAAAGCCACTGTATTATTTTGTTACATAATATTTTGATTTTGATTATTTAATATTAGTTGGGATAGCGTGTTATTTTAATCTTCAAAATTGATTTTTGCTACATTTTACGAAAATTATATATTTACTTTTATTGGCATTTGAATTTCAAAAGAATGATTTAATGAATGTTTGTCTAGAATTGTCACCATTTTCATTGGCAACAAAAAGACAACAAATAATTATGATTATGAAATAATTAAAGCAAAAAAATTACAGTTAATTAGTAAGTTTTAGAATTATGACTATTAATTGTGTCCAAGATTCATTTAAAAATGATCACAAAAATGACCCACCAACAAGAAATTATTGAAACCGATAAAATTATAATGATAAAAAAGAATGTAACTTCAAATTCAAATCTAGCAAAAAGAAAAAGGGAATTTTGTAGTTGATGTGGGCAATCAAATTGGAATAAAGAAATTTTAAAACTGATTTTGATTTTGATGTTTTTGATCCTTGTTGACCAAAATAAAAAGATGCAAAATCACAAAGAATCAAAAAAAAAACAAAAAACTTCAAATTCATAAATCCTTTGAAAACAAACATATAACAAATCCCTTATTAATCACCCTAATTGGGTACCATTACTTCAATTTTCAAAATAAAGATCAAGTAAAATAAAAATAATTGAATGATTTAATAGATTTTTTATCTTTAAACAAAACCCTATTGCCATGATTTAAGGGCCCATTAATTCCTTATTACCTTTAATCTTGTGTTTGTGTGTTTATAGAATGAGAGTTTGACCATGTAATCAAGTAAAAATTGTACCTTTCAAGGAGAAACCTTTCTTCTCAAATCTGCCAATGATTTCACCAACCTAAACAAAATCAAAGTGATTAGAACTTCTAATTTACAATCATGAGTCTAATAAACACAAACAAGATCGACTATTTGATCAGATCTAGAGCAATTATTACATCGTGCAGTGAGACTGTGTTCTTAAATCAAGCAAACTTCAAAATTCTTACTAAATAAGAAGTTCTTGAACTCCTTTTGAATCAACATCTAAACCCAAATAAACTTAATTATCATCGAAACACATCCAGATTCATCGAAAATTAGAAAAATAAACTCGAAACAGAGATGAATAAACGGAAGTTACAAGCAACAAATCTATATTTTGATTTTATAAATAATATTCCAATATTCACGAACCCACAAACGGTTTCGTCGGAATCTAAAAAGGAATCTAAAAAATAGCAAAAAAGCAAAAAGATTTTTAGAATTCAAGTCGAAATTCTAGTGAAGAAGAAGAATAAAGTGAATGAATAAGACTTACAAGGCCTCTTTGAACGCCATCAGGCTTGATCATGATAAAGGTTTGCTCCATCTTTTGAGTTTTTTTGGGTATCTTGAGAATGGACAGCGATGAGAGGTATACGGTGATGTGCCGACGAAAAAGATGATTTATATATGGGAGTGGTCCGCCGTGAGTCGTATTAAACCCTAACCCTAAATACCAGGAATATTCTTCTGTATTTTCACGGTTTTGCCCTTATCGACCAAAAATTAAGCGATTAGATTTCAACCGATCTATCCGTCAAAAACAATCCCATGTTTGAAATTTTAAATTTTAATTGGATTATTAAAGACAAAATTACAAAAATGGTCCTTGTGGTTTGCCAAAAGCAACAAACTTAGTCCCTATCTATTTTTTTTTTATGTGTTTGGCCCTTGTGGTTTGTAAAAGTTGCATTGGAGGTCCTTTTTTTTATAACACCGTCAGTTTGTAACCGTTTGGGGTCATTAATGTGGGGGTATATTCGTCTTTTTATGTTTGGCGCTCATTTAAGATGGAATTAAGCAGTGATATGTCATTAAGCTATCCTCTGATTAACCAGAGTCCAAGAAACCCCCTTCATCTCCACTTCACTTTAGCTTACTGATCATCATGATGATCTTCATCCTTCATCTCTCGCATCCGATTTTAGGGTTTATCAACTAAAAATGGTACTGTGTATGTGGAATTTACGTGGTCCTCATACGATTGCACCCGGCCTTGATAAAGATTACAGTGAGTTGTTTAATCTTTTGTTTGGTGTTTCTTGGTTTGTATATTCAAAGCTCATCGATTTTTATTTTTCAGATGGTCACGACAATTTCTTCACTTTAAAGATACATCATGGTGGATTTTTTACAAAGTTCCCTGGAAGAAAGTACGTCGAGGGAAGGTTGACATTCTTTGACTTTGTTGACATTGATCTTTTTTCAGTTCATGATCTAAATTACATGATTCGTGAGATATGGTATTCTAAGGATGACACAATGTACTATTATAATAGAATTCCTAATCTAGACTTAGATTTTGGATTGAAGGATCTCGAAAATGATCAAGACATTATATCTATGGCTCAATATGTCCCTCAAAACAGAGTGATTGATGTGTACGTTGAACATGGTTCTACAAGACTTCACACTTACTTCATGTCCCCAAGTAAAGTTGTTATTGAGCAACTTGATGATGATCCTTCTCATGAACCTAATAGGATTAGGCCCAAGAAGAAAGGAATTGGTTCTTGTAGCAAGAAATTAGACATGAATGTCCCACTTAAAGAATCAGCTAATCAAGCACAGAGAGAAGATGGTGTGTATGATTTTTCCATGTCCATAGTTCCTTTTGAGCCAAACAAACTAGATGTGGTTAATGAGTTTAAGGATGATTCGTATTTCCCTGTACCAAAAGAAACTGATATAATGCAAGAAATTACAGTTGATATTAATTGTCAGGATCATAGGGAAATACTAGATGATTCTTAGCCTTTTAGTAGTAATGGATATCAGAATATGGGTGAGTTTGAAAGAAAGGTTGAAGTTGAAGAAGAACAGGATGAAGAAGATGCACAAGGGCATGCAGAGGATTCAAAAGGTGATTCAGAAGAGCATACAGAAGAAGAGGATGATTTTGACTACATTGTTGACCCAGAAGCTATTTTAGATAACTGGGAGGTTGATATGAGAGAGTTTAACAGTTGTGTCGATAAGGTTGAATGGTTTGGACAAGGACCAAACATATAATTAGATTTAAACCAAAATGATGATTTAGGTGTGATCAACAATGATGAGTTTGAAAGTGCAGGTGTGAGGAAGACCTAAGGAAGAGAATGTTAAAAAACCTGAACAAGAAGGTGCCTTGTTCTTCTAGGGTAGTTTATGTTACACCATTTTTTGTTGGTCAAGGTTTTAAAACCAAAAAGGATATACAGGGTCACATGAAGATGCTTTCAATAAAAACAAGGAGGGCCTTACACATGGCCAAAAATGAAAAACTGAGAGTAAGAGTAAAGTGTACAGGGGTGGTTCCAGATTCCACTGGTGGGGGGCCCTCTATTGTAAGTAAAGTAACATCGAAGGGAAAAACTATAATTTCACAAAAAGATTCTTGTCCTTTTACTATTCATATATCTATATCTACGGAAGAGGAACAATATTTGGTAAAGACATTTATTGATGAGCATTTATGCTTACAAAGTAGAAATGTGAAGGCATGTACATCTAGATACCTAGCAAGCACTATTCTCCAAAAAGTGGATTCCGATCCTCGCATCCCAGTAATAGCCTTACAGGAGGAGCTTCAAATGGATTTGGAATTAAGCATATTAAGAATGAAGGTGTTCAGGGCTAAATCAATTACAAAGGAACAAATTTATGGTGACTACGAAAGGCAATATAATTTGCTAAGAGATTATTGTTCGGAGTTACAAACCAATAACCCAGGTACAACAGTGAAGCTGGAAGTATGTAATGAACCAAATCTTGATGTTCAAACTCGTATTTTCAAGAGGATATACATTTGTCTTGGAGCACTTAAGTTAGGGTTCAAATATGGAAAAGGGGAATATATCCACTAGCTTATGAAGTTGTGGAAGCTGAGACAACAAGCTCATGGACATGGTTCTTGGAATGCCTTGGTGGTGATTTGGATTTGGATGCATCATGCAACTTCACTTTTGTATCTGACAAACAAAAGGTATGAATACATATAACATAAGTCTCTTTTAAAGCTTGTAACAATACTAACTATAAATTACATTATATGTAGGGAATAATACCTGCAATAGCAAAAGTGTTTCCAAATGCAGAGCATAGATGGTGTTTGAGGCATATGAGTTCAAAGATTTCAGTGCAAAGGCTCATGAATCAGGGTCAAGTTAGAGAGCAGTGGGTGGATCAAGTCAAGGTGGTGTGGGTCGATCAAGTCAAGGTGGTGTGGGTCAATCAAGTAAAGATGTAGTTGGTGGAACAAGTCAAGGTTCAGTGGGTGGATTAAGTGAAGTTGTAGTGGGTGGGTAAGAGCAAAGAAGATGAACAAGGGAAAAAGCCTCAAGTGTAGAAAGTAGGAGCTAAGTGAAGTTGGATACACATGAAAGCATGACTAATCAAGTTATTTAGCTACCTTTTGTTTAAGCTTATAAACTTGTATTGATGCTTTTTTCAAACATGTTTAATCTAGATAATTACATCTTTTTGCAACTACCTAAATTAGTGATGTAATTAAGTTGATACTAGCCATATTATGTTATGCTACATTTCTGGTTGTAATGATCAATGTGGTGACCATTTCCAGTTACTTATCATGTTTCGATCTTGTGTGTTTCTCATTCCATTCCATTGTTTGATAAATGACCAAAACTCATTCCATTCCACTGTTTAATAAATGACCAAAACTCATTCCATTCCATTGTTTACTTATAATGTTTTGATCTTGTATTTTTCTCATTCCATTCCAATGTTTGATTACTGGACAAAACTCTTACCATTCCATTCCAACATTCTTGATCAATGACAAAAAAACAATGCTTTATAATTACCACAATACAAAATACCATTAAACTGATTAACCAAAACCATACATTACACTAAGATTCTAATACATGACATCCCATCGCAAAATCAACTGGTAATATCCCATTCCAGTTCTATACACCCATCCGACATTATATATCCAAAATACATCCCAAAATACATTGACCAAATACATCCCCAAATCCAACTACTACTTAGTGCATACATATATAAACGAAAAAAAAAGAACCAAGTCAGAATAAGCATCCACTTCAGCTTCACGGCATTTGTATGAGCTTGACTCAACATCATTTAAACATTGTTCAGTTTCCTTAGCAAGCTAGGAATCACCTCCACAGCTCTATGACACATCAGATCGTCCACCCACCCAAGAAATGGACAACTTCGACCATTTTGAGCACAAGATCAGAATCATCTTCTTAGGTTGAGGTCCGTCTAAGATATGACTCTCACAGCAACACTTCCACCTGTACAAATCACCATTCTTGGAAGAAACGATAGCTTCAATTTTTCAGAGATGGTAGCTTGATTTTTCTGAACGTTGGCTAGGGCTTTTTAAAGGGGTTGGAGAAGGTAATGTGAAAATACCAAAATACCCCCATATTTTTTATACTTAATCACCCAAACGGCTATAAACTGGCGGTGTTATGAAAAAGGACCTTCAATGCAACTTTTACAAACCACAAGGGCCAAACACATCAAAAAAATAGATAGGGACTATGTTTGTTACTTTTGGCAAACCACAGGGAACCTTTTTGTAATATTGTCATTATTAAATGACCATGAAACTCTAACGAATAATTATATCGAATTAATGTTCGTTAGACATCTAATATTAACATCTAGTAAATACTAGGTGTGAGACCATGTGTTACATGAGTTTATTTAAAAAAATTACATATGAAATTTTAACAATTTGAGAAATTTGAATTTATAAGAAAAATGAGAAAAATTTTAAATTATTAAAATTAATGAGGCTTTAATATATTGAATACATTACATATATAAACCTTTTCTAATAAATATCTTAAATATATATTATCTTACATATTAAACATGGAATTTTAATTTAATAAAATGAAAAATACAATAAAATGACAAGTGGAAAATTCAAAATTCAAAAATTCTAGAAAGTGACATGTGTTCAAATGAAGGAGAAGACATATGGCAAAAAGATTTTGATTTATTAGGGACGATATAAATTTCATTCAATGTTATTCTGAAGGGAGGGTGTATTCACATTTACTACTTACATTTTCAGTATCACTGTGAGTTTTCAATTTATTTACTTTTCATTCACCAAAAAACAGTAAACGATCACCTTTTATTTCTCTTTATTTTTTTTCTTTGATATATATATTTTGTAGCATTAGTATACTTTATTGGTAGAGAATTAAAAACCATAAAATTTAATATAAAATTTAAAATATATTTTATAATTTTTTAATATATACATATAATCACATTGTGTAAACCGCACCCAAGGTGTAGTGTTCCTAGGTGTGGTTCGCATTTCCCCTCATCTTTCCCGCTTCATTCCTTCCGACCTTATATCCAATTCATATTATTAATATATCATCCAATAAATATTTAATTACCATATTAATTGATTTTTAAAGTTTAAACGGTTTTTTTCTATAATATTTTGGTCGAACTTTTAACATTGGTCGTTGAAGTTGGAGTATCATTTATTAGTCTTATTTAGCGTAAATGTGTGTGGTTTAGTGTTATTTTACTATATTTTGTTATTATCTAGAGATTGGATTAAAAGTATTTGGATAATAAATAATCAATCAAATATATTCAATGGGTAAACCCGATTCTATTTGATCGGTTCGGTTCGGTTGTATATAACGAATTGGATTGAATTAGTTGGAAAATTTTGACATTCAATAAATAATAATATTAGATCAGTTCTATCAAAAATCATTAGATTTGAACCGATGAACACTAATGTGTTTTTATGTGTATAATTTAATTGCTCAAGTTTTAAATTTATAAAACTAATTTCATCGCAACCAAACTATTAAACACACTAGGCAGTGAACCTAATCATGCAATATGATAGTTGTGGTAAGAGCAGGTGTCAAACACTAGGGGAACGATGGTGAATTAATTTGGAATTCTTGATTATAGGTTACACAAATCACACAAAAGCAATCAATAAGGGTTTTATTAAATTAAATCTCAAATATCCTATTAAACTGCAAATCTAGATAGACTGGCCGAAGACAAATCTCTTTAGGTACTTTGATTTAGATAAATTACATCTCAAAATAATGGCTAACTAATAATACAATTGATATTTATTCATTATTCACGGATTCCTAATAGGATTAACATCATGGTCATGCTACTAATTCTTTGATTTCAACACAACTATTAATTTATTGATCAAGTAAACAAACAATCATGCAAATTAGTATTTAGTTCGTATTAAGCAAGGTTTGATATTGTTTAACCCTAATTGTCATGGGAGTTAAATCATGCATAGAATGGTCATGTACTCATGCACACATATTAAAGTTCACCACTTTATTTCCTAACCTTAAGTCTTGGTCAAAACACTAGTCATAATCACCAATGATCACTGGACAACTATGATTCAAATTAACACAGACATATGGTCATCTAAACTCTATTAATTCAGCAATAGGGAACAAAGTAACAATCTTTAACACATATGGATATTTCAGTCACACTTGAAAAAATAAATTAAATAAAAATAAGAAATCTAAATATCAATTAAACCATAAACTCAAAGATTCATTCAATCATAAACACAAATGTGACATCCCCAAAATTCACAGCCAGAAAAGACCGATTTGTTTATTCTTTATTTTAAAAATTAGAGAACCCTTTTAAAGAAAAACGTTGCGGAATTTGTTCCCAGAAAAACATCATAAATATATTATAAAAGCATTTACGAAGAAATGTATTTTGCTCATATTAAAACTTTGGGATTTCATCATCGATACTGAAACATAAGCATAAACAGAACTTATATTTATTTACACTAGTGAACTACATCTCCTTTAAATATCTCAGTATAAAGTAGCTTCGTACCGACATCTGTGATACAAATAAACTGAGTGGGTAAGGTTGGGAAAGCTGGTGAGTACATAGGGTTTTCAACCCACAATAATATAGTTATTATGTTTCATCATCAAACAATTAACCCAATTACCCATCCTCACTGTCTTCTTTATTTCTTAAGGATCTACCCTACGAATCATCTATCACTCATTCCTAAGGATTCTTCCTAAGGAATAGGCACGAAGTCCACCGTCGCCAGGGTTTATACAACAGGCACTAAATCCATAGTTGCCAGGGCTCATCCAACGGGTGCTAAGTCCATAACCCTCATTTATCGACAATATTATTTGTGGGAGTTAACCTGAAATACATGTCAATGGGTTTTTAGAGTACATCGGGTGAACATATCGTTCACAACACCTACAGGTTGCGAGCCTGCTACTGTTCCACTAGACTGTCTAGAATAGTTCGTGGTTATCATCTATACTCTACTAGATGACGGGGCCATCGCTTGGCTCATCGCTTCTCACCATATTTTACCACTCATATATCATAGATCATCTTTCATCGCTCATCATTTATCTCATATTTAATCTACCCATCTTTTACACATCCTAATTATAGGTATAAAATACATATATAGTTTAAGACAAATAAAACATGTATATTTTTGTTCATCCAACATAGATATCAAGAACACAGATAATATGCACACATAGCACGTAATTTATATAAAATACTTCATATCTATGTGTAAGATGAAAGTGACTATGCACTCACCTTAGTAGCGTGAGTTGGTAGAATCTAATTAGAAACAGTCAGCGGTTCGTGATCGTCGGGCTCAGGACGCGGAACGGCTTCAACAAACGAGAGAGAGAGGAAGAAAGTTTAGGTGTAAGGAATGAAATGGTCAAATTGGATATTTATAGGCTGATTTTTGGCCTCTCACATCATGAGAATCAATGATCACATCGTGAGCCATGGCAGTATCACCTTGTAGCTTCACCATCTACATTTATAGCTCCGAAACGTCTCCAGGCAACTTCTCACGTTGTGAGAATGATATGCTCACGTCGTGAGTTTCCAAGAGTCATCCCGTAGACTTCACATGTGTTTTCTAGGCTTGATTAGTGTTTGTTTGACTCCTCACGTCGTGAGAACTAATGATCACGTCGTGAGTCCTGTCAGATTAGGGTTTCTAACACATGTCATGCTCTCAGACAGCTGTATCTTCGGAAGGTCATAAGTTTTGCATACGAGCTCCATTTTTGACGTTCTTTATATGCATGCGTAGGTGGAGACATACTCTAAAACTTCAATTTAGACCCCTAAGGCTAACATGTATTTATCTTAAAATCACTTTTTATGATTCCCGGTGTCATGCCGGTTTTGTCGCGAAACTTGACAGGTCATAACTTCTTCATTTTAACTCGGATTTCAGTGTTGTTTATATGTATGAAAACCCTGTGACATATACTAAAACTTAGTTAAGATTATTTATTATAAATAATATTCTATAAAAAATTCATTTTTGACGTTTATTGTCTCAAAACTGACTTGCCCGAATCTACGGGCGTTACAATTATCTCCCCCTTAGGATGATTATGTCCCAGAAGCATCAAAAAAACTGGGCTTGTATAATGACTCCATGTTTTGTCTCTTCATCCTAGGCAATAACCGTACTTCTATGTTCCTTCGAATGAGTTTCTAACTTTTGGACTTCTTGGCTACATGTGATGCTCAATCTTGCACCCGCTCTTTATCCTATATTAGACTTTCAATCATAACCTTTGAGTTACAAAATCGATCCTTATTGGAGAATATTACTTCTTCTTCTTAAACAGACTTAACTTAAGAGAATTTATTTACTTCGATTATCATAACAGACTGATGGGTCATTTTTTAATGACCTCTCATCGTATGTTGCAACGCTTAGACTCAGGTCTCTTTGAGTCAAATTCCATAATGGAATATACCTTCCTTCATGTTCTAATGTGATATAAACATATTTTAGCATGTAGTATTTCTAGCTATAGACTTCTTACTTAAACAACAGCCGCGATACTTCTATTGACCGCTTTGATTATCTTTCACTTCAATCTTATGGCTTAAGTCGGATGCTACATCGAACTTGGTTCTCTGAACCACGTAGAATACATATCTTAGTCGGACTCGATATGATATAACCATTAGGGTCGGAATAACAATCACCCTCTTAGTCATTACCGAAACAATGGTAACAACGAACTTGAGCAAAACGGAATCAATTACTAGCTTGTTGGTAACCTTGTGACTTTCCCTGATCCAAGTGTGACTCATGTGCTTCCAATACTATAGGCCTCTACTACCATTCACACCTACTCATACTCATCCCAAATATTGTCTGACAATTTTTTTCCATGTCACGATTCAAGAATTTTCACATAATCATTTAACACATCGGATAACAAAAATCGAGGTTTTATATTATTTCTTGAAACAATTACATAGATGTTCAAGTTCAACCTATACTATGCATATAATAGGCTACACCTCTTGATACTATCCACATTGCTACTTCATATCTTGATCTTTGGATATGAAGTCCTCAAAATTGATTCCTCGCGTTGTTATCTGCTTCGTCAAGGATCATGTGGAATGTCCTTGGATTTGGCGGTGCATTTGGCCTTGCTGCTTCGTTTTTCTTTGGGAGGTCTCTAGAAATACGCCCTTCTTTGTTACATCTGAAACATACCTTCTTATTGATGTGCACTCATTGGTGTAATGCCCAGACTTTCCACACTTGAAACATATCACCTCTTCGCCACATTTTCCCAAGTGTTTCTTCTTGCACTTATCGCACCACCTTATTTCACCTCCTCCTCCTCCTCTTCCAAACTTTGAGAATTTTCTTTCCTTGTTGGAACCTAAAGTTCCTTCAAACTTTCTCTTCTCACCAACTTCAACCTTCCTGGCGGCTATTCCCTTGATCATCTCCTTAACAGACTTGGCAGCCTAGATAGCTGCCTCCAGAGTAAGTGTCTGGCGTACTGGCACCGCGTACTCCCACGGAAGTCCCTTTGTGTACCTGTCGATTTTTGTCAGCTCTTCTGGGACAATACGCAAATCATACTCCATTTTGTCTGTGAAATTATTGGTGTATTCATCGATGGACATTATTCCCTTCTTCAATGTCAGAAATTGGTTCTCTAGCTCAAGCAGATTTTGGTCCAAGCAGTACTTGCGCTTGAAGTGCACCAAGAACTTCGCCCAAGGCAGTTGCGGTGGCTCATTAGGGCTTAGGGTCTTCCCCAGAGTGTTCCACCAGCAAACAATGCCACCTCTGAACTGTCGCACTACAAATGTGGTTTGTAGCTTGCCTTTGCAACCACATGTCATGAAGGCTAATTCCATATCCGAGATCCAATCCATTAATCCGATGGGATCTTCCTTTCCTGTGAAATTTGACAGCTTGCAAGTCGTAAAGTCTTTGTACTTGCATCCATTTCTCTCGACTCCGTCATCTTGGTTATTCCTCCTAACCACAGACGGTTCTGCTTGACCAACAGTTCTAATGTAATTTCCTTCCTCTGACTAACCCTCATTCAGTTCAAGCTATTCAACAGGAATCGTAGGTTCATCCCTATTCTCGTGAAACATCTTCCTCATATCTTCCCTCTGTTCGTCCATCATAGCCCGAATCATGGCTTGTACTCCGGCCATTGTGATTGGCTCAGGTGCAACTGCTACCACCGTTACTTGCTCAATCACTTAGGGTTGAGGCTGCTGATTGTTATTTGTATTGGCATTTCTGACTCCACTTCAGGTTCTCGCCATTTAGATCTATACACCAAATAAGACGTTCGGTGTGCAGTGATGAGAATTAAGATATGAAAACTTTATTTATGATAGACGTATAAATCTCCTTATCACTCCAAAAAGTTACATGCCAGTTCTAATATCGTAATTAAACGTTTAGAATCCTAAACACATAAGGTTTCCAAATCTAGTTGGTAATAGACCATAGATCCAAACAAATAGTAGCATATAAGGCATCTTTATAGCTATAACATAAAACATTTAGCACATAAAAACATTTTAAGCATCTTTCCTAAAATAAACTAGTGGTCGTGTCTAAATTATGGTAGACACTCATTTCACGATCATCTCTTAGCATTCTAAGTTTAAGTCTAGAAATCCTACAAATTCCTAGTTCGCTTAAACTAATGTTCTGATACCAACTGTGACATCCCCAAATTCACGGCCAGAAAAAGACCGATTTATTTATGCTTTATTTAAAAAATCAGAGTATCCTTTTAAAGAAAAGTGTTGTGGAATTTGTTCCCAGAAATACATGATAAATATATTATCAAAGCATTTCTGAAGAAATTAATTTTGTCCATATTAAAACTTTGGGATGTCATCGTCAATACTGAAACATAAGCATAAACAGACCTTACATTTATTTACACTAGTGAACCACATCTCCGTTAAATCTCTCAGTATAAAGTAGCTTTGTATCAACACATGTGATACAAATAAACTGAGTGGGTCAGGTTGGGAAACCTGGTAAGTACATAGGGTTTTTAACCCACAACAATATAGTTATTATGTTTCATCATCAAACAATTAACCCAATTACCCATCCCCGTTATCTTCTTTATTTCTTAAGGATCTACCCTAAGAACTATCTATCACTCATTACTAAGGATTCTTCCTGAGGAATAGGCATGAAGTCCATCGTCGCCAGGGTTTATACAACATACACTAAATCCATAGTGGTCACGGCTCATCCAACGGGTGCTAAGTCCATAACTCTCATTTATCGACAATATTATTTGTGGGAGTCCACCTGCAATACATGTCAATGGGTCTTTAGAGTACACCAGGTGAACATATCATTCACAATACCTACATGTTGCGAGTCTGCTAGTGCTCCACTGGACTATCTAGAATAGTTCGTGGTTGTCATCTATACTCTGCTAGATGACGGGGCCATTGCTTGGCTCATCGCTTCTCACCATACTTTACCACTCATATATCATAGATCATCTTTCATCGCTCATCATTTATCTCATCTTTAATCTACCCATCTTTTACTCATCCTAATTTTAGGTATAAAATACATATATAGTTTAAGACAAATAAAACATGTATATTTTTGTTCATCCAACATAGATATCAAGAACACAGATAATATGCACACATAGCACGTAATTTATATAAAATACTTCATATCTATGTGTAAGATGAAAGTGACTATGCACTCACCTTAGTAGCGTGAGTTGGTAGAATCTAATTAGAAACAGTCAGCGGTTCGTGATCGTCGGGCTCAGGACGCGGAACGGCTTCAACAAACGAGAGAGAGAGGAAGAAAGTTTAGGTGTAAGGAATGAAATCGTCGAAGTGACTATTTATAGGCTGATTTTTGGCCTCTCACGTCATGACATCGTGAGCCATGGCAGTATCACCTTGTTGCTTCGCCATCTGCGTTTATAGCTCCGAAACGTGTCCGGGCAACTTCTCACGTCGTGAGAATGATATGCTCACGTCGTAAGTTTCCAAGAGTCATCTCATAGACTTCCTATGTGTTTTATAGGCTTGATTAGTTTCCGTTTGACTCCTCACGTCGTGAGAAATAATGCTCACGTCGTGAGTCCTGTCAGATTAGGGTTTCTGACACGTGTCATGCTCTCAAACAGCTGTTGTCACACCCCCGAACCGGACGACGGAAACGTCTGAGGGCTCTTGTGACTCAAATTGATTACCATCACAATGAATATACATGAATCATAACACGAATCATCACCATGCATTGGAATATTACAACCATATGGTTTACATTCAGTACATTGTTTTAAACATTACAATTCCATAACATAAACTGTCTGATAGATAATTTAAGCAAAACACCATGACATTTCCTAATACTTATTCTTCGGCTTACCTGTTACCTAAGAATACAAGTTATTTTGGAAAAACATCAACATATGGAATGTTGGTGAGTTCATAAGTAATGTTATGGAAAAATGATTTTTTTTGTGAAGTTTGAAAAACCCAGAAAATCCGATATTTTCTGAAAAGAGTATTTGTTTATAAAAAGTGTGAAGATCCGTAAATATGCTTGTCGATTTTGAAAACATGTATAATTGTTGAACTTTGTATACATCACATAGGTGAAAATGTTGAACTTTCCAGGAAAACCCGATGTTTTCCCAATACGTAAATTGCATGACTTGTTTATTGTTATACCGATACGACGAATGTTTTTGATTACCGAGGTGACATTGGATTAATTAGGGTTTGTGAGTTGTTACAATCACGCATTAATGAAAATGACTAGTTTATAACTACAGGTTACGAACGATCCTTAAGGCGTCGCCCGTACTACTCACATAATCCAACCACCCTGACTTCTCTTGATTAACGCCATGAATCTGTTTACTTGAATTCTCATAAGCCGGTTAACTGAGGAGAAAGAAGGGTACGAAGCCCTCTCTTACTTCCATGAGTTATTCCGGGCTATCGAGAATGCGAAAGACACTTGGCCCAACTCGCATTTGACTTCTCGACCTCACTAGCAGTACTAATGGACCACTAGGGCCCAATAGCACAATAGAGCTATTGAAAGTCCTTTTACATGGAATTGGGTCATAGGAGGCCCATTAACACGTAAGCGCTTTCCCTTCGGGCCCAAAGACCAGGTTATTGGGCTAGCAAGGCCCAACAAGCATGATTTGAAACTTTCAAGCCCAAAGTTTGAATGTTGACTCATCATAGTTATCGCGTGTTTATTGAAATACTTTGGTTTATTGATTTTTGTTTTGTTATTGATTCGAGACCGAATCAATTCGTTTTGTAACGATATTTGTTGTTGAGAGTGTATTTGTTTTTCCGTTTCGTCGGTAGTCGTGGATCTTGTATTTTGTCTTAATGAATTAATTTGTTTAAAAGTAAGATTTTTACCTTTTCACAACCTTTCTTTTATAAAAATAACACTTTTAGTCCTTTATATAGAAGAATTTCATTTTAGTCCTTAAAACATTATTTTGACACTTTTGTATCATAAACTTGTTGAAAAGACATTTTTAACCCAAATTTATTTTGTAAACAACTTTATCCCTTCCGGAATGATGTTTTATCGGTTAAAACCCCCAGTTTCACAACTTTTATAGTTTTGACCCAAAATACAAATTTTTTACATTTTTGATCCTTTTTAAATTTGAAAAGCATTTTTGACCTTTGAAATAGTTTTAATACACTTCAAATCCCCTGTTTTACTGAAAATTGCATTTTCAACCCCTCAAACTTATAAATATCGCATTTTGAGGCTTATTGGGCCGAAAATCCCAAATCTAGCCCATTAGGTTCAAAATTTACACTTTAAGTCCCTTAAAAATGTTGTTGTTCAGAAAAATTATTATAGAAACTGTTTGGAACCTTTTGACCCTCCAGAAACTATAAATTTGTCGGTTTGTACCCTAAGTTTTGTATTTTTGACATTTTAAGTCCTAAAATGTGTTTTATGTTAGGATGTGTTCATCCTAACCTCATAAACTATTTTTATTGACTTGATTAATGTATAATAACTTAAGTTATGTTTATTTCCTTTCTCATGCCTTAGATCTCAGTTTTTACACACTTTTTGATAACAAAATCATCACAAAACACATGATATCACACACATATATGCATCAAATCACACATAGCATACATTTACACATAGATCTACACATTTTCTTGTATTCTACCCCATAAAACTCATAAAAACCGAAAAGGAAGGGGTATGAAACTCAAATTAGGTGTGGTTTCGGTTTTGGAAGGAAAAGATGAAGAAGAATTCGATCCTAGCAACCTTTCTTGGAGGATCTCGAACTTAATGTGCTCTAAGATGCAAGATCATGACTTTGAATGGATTAAGAGATGATTTTTGATGAAATGAAGTGAGTTAAAGCATGGATCAAACAATCAACTTACCTTAGATGATGATTTTGTGGAAGAATCTCTTTGAAAGTCTCTTAGATCTCGAAAGTTTGGAGAGAAATGGAGAGAGTTTTCTTGAGAGAATTTTAAGTGAAGTGTGTGTGTGTTTGTTTGTTTGGATTCGGCCGAGAGGGAGATAGGGAGAAGAAGAGAGAGTGAGCTTGCATGGAAAGATGAGAAGTGCATGGATGTTTGATGTGTAATGCCTAGTTATCCCCCATACAAAAATGATGTGGCATGCAAGAAGTCAACTCTTCCCTTTCTTTTGGGCTTGGGCCGAGATTTGGAGAGAAAAAGGAAGGAGTTGGGCCCTTAAATGCCTAAGTCCATTTCATGGTTATGTTAAGATAACTATTGGCCCAAAATAAATCAAGTAATGATTTTTATGGCCCATTAGGGCTAATTAGGTTAGTTATGGACCAATGAGGTTCATTTAAATATTTTGTTTCATTCTAGGCCCAATATGGCCCAAAATATTAAAATAAATGAAAGTGGGTCCAATTAGAGCCCATTCAAGAGCTCTAAGCTCATGATATTCCAATTGGAAGCTTATTGGTCCATTGGGCCCAATAAGGAAGTCGTAGTCCAAAATGGACTTAAACAAGGACTTCTAGGGTTTCCAATTATTTGTTGACTATTTGTAGTGCTTGTATGAAGTGTTTGATTGAAATTCTGTTGTCATAGAGTAAGCATCATGCATGCTTTCATGTTTTTGATTCATAGTTGACATAAGTGTTGTAGTTACAAGACACCAAAAATTTCTAGTTGTGACAGTTGTATCTTCGGAAGGTCATAAGTTTTGCATACGAGCTCCGTTTTTGACGTTCTTTATATCCACGCGTAGGTGGAGACATACTCTACAAATTTCATTTAGACCCCTAAGGCTAAAAAGTATTTATCGTAAAATCACTTTTTATGATTCCCAGTGTCGTGCCGGTTTTATCATGAAACTTCGACAGGTCATAACTTCTTCGTTATAACTCGGATTTCAACGTTCTTTATATGTACGTGTAACGGCCGTAGATCAGGGCTAGTCAATTTAGAGACGATAAGCGTCAAATTATGAATTTTTGATGGAAGATTATTTAGAAGGGGTAATCTTAACTAAGTTGTAGTATATGTTACAAGGGTTCCGTACATATAAAGAACGCTGAAATCCGAGTTATAACGAAGAAGTTATGACTTGTCGAAGTTTCGCGAGAGAACCGGCATGATACAACGCGACGTAAATAGTGAATTTACGATGAAGTGATTTTTAGCCGAAACAATCTAAACAAGAATCAAAGATCTCGTCGATAGTAGTGCAACGGTAAAAAGAAAAATGAAAACGGACGTCGGATGAAGAAGTTATGAGTTTATAATAGAGTTTTCCTGTCCCGACCTACTAAAAATAAATGTAATAAAAATTAAAGTCAAAATTAGCCGACGGAGTCTAAACGAGAGTTGTAGAGCATAATCTCACATACGCGTGGGTATGAAGAACATCGAAAACGAAGCTGGTATGCGAAAGTTATGAATTTCTGAAGTTCGGGGCGCGAACCCCAACACTGTGTCAGAGTTCACGACGTGAAAAAGGGGTTCACGACGTGAACTCAGTGCTGATGTCTTCTAGAACCTGACAGACTGAACATCGCGAATACGCACCTGATGACGTCCAAGGTCACAACGTGAAATGATGGTTCACGACGTGAAAACTGAATTTTCAGCCCTATAAATAGAAATCGAAGGCAGCGGTTTTGGTTGCTAATTTCTCAACCTCTCTCCTACTCTACTCATCTTTAAGCCATCTTTTAGCCCCCTAAAGCACCGGTATCATCCCGATACCTGAAGTACCGAAGATCCCGAGAAGAAAAGAGTTTCGAGCCGAAGCTCTGCCCACGAGAAGCTCGATGTGTGAAGAGATCACAGTTTCACCGAAGAATACTACTTGAAGAGTCGTAGTGCTGTCCGATAATCTTCTTATCAGGTGAGTGTATAGTCACTTTCATCTTACACATAGATATGAAGTATCTTATAAAATACATACTATGTGTATATATTTTGTTTGTTTATTAAGATGGATTAGACATACCCGATCCGAGAATATGGATTAGGTAAGGAGGTAAATTTTAGATCTGGGAGTACGGATTACGTATTTTTGAACTATGTGTTCATCCGATAAGGTATCATGTGCATAGTCCCTTTCATAAACATGATTCTAATACAAGTATTGATTAAAGTATTAAATATATATGTATGTGAAATATTTGTTATTGCTCGAGATATGTGTTGGATATATATTTGATGATATACAACGTGTGAACCAGTTATGGTTCAATATGTGTGAAGATGTGTATATATATGATATTATTACTTAAAACTCTGTGTTAATGTAACGCCCGTAAATCCGGGCTAGTCAATTTAGAGACGATAAGCCTCAAAAATGACTTTTTGATGGAAGATTATTTAGAAGGATTAATCTTAACTAAGTTATAGTGTATGTTACAAGGATTCCGTACGTATAAAGAACGCCGAAATCCGAGTTATAACGAAGAAGTTATGACCTATCGAAGTTTCGCAACAGAACCGACACGACACAGCGCGACGTAAATAGTGAATTTACGTTAGAGCGATATTTGGCCTTAGCGATCTAAATGAAAGTCGTAGAATAAGTTAAACCGAGAGCGTGCATAAAAAGAACGTCTAAATCTGACTTCGTATGAGGAAGTTATGAATTTTCGAAGTTTCAGAATTAGCAGTATGCAGCCCGAAACTTGAGATTGAGGTCGAGTGATACTTAGCCAAAACTTTCTAAATGAGAATTGAATATCTCATCGATAGTTGTCCAACGATAAAAAGACAGACGAAAACGGAGTTCAAATGAAGGAGTTATGAATTTCGAACGGAGTTTTCCTATCCCGGCCTACTAAAAATAATATATATATTAATAATATATTAAAAATAAAGTCAAATTTAGCCAATGAAGTCTAAACGAGAGTTGTAGATCATAATCTCACCTACACGTGCATATATAGAACGTCGAAAACGGAGTTCGTACGCGGAAATTATGGATTTTACAAGTTCGAGACACAAAATCTGAGGCTGTCAGGCTGGCCACGACGTGGCACCAGAAGGCCACGACGTGGTACTGTGACTGATGGGTGCCAGGGTTGTCAGCAAACGTATCGTGTATGGAAGAGGATAGGATCAACACCACGACGTGGTGAAGAAGACCACGATGTGGCGCCCAAAATAGGGCTATAAATAGAAGCCGATGGTTTCAAGTTTAGGTGCTTATTTCTTCTCTTTCTCATGTAGAAGCTCTACGTTTAAACCCTCGAAGCCATCCCGAAGCCCCAATATCATCCCGAGACCCGAATCAAGACCCGAAGCAAGTCCCGAAGCCCGAAGATCCCGAGAAGAAAAAGAGTTTCCGAGACGAAGCTCTGCCTGCGAGAAGCCAGGTATTTGAAGATATTCTAGTTTCACCGAAGAAGTACTACTCTTAGAGCCGTAGTGATGTCCGATCATCTTCTGATCAAGTGACTGTATAGTTCCTTTCATAAACACGATTTTAATACAAGTATTGTTTGAATGTATTAAGTATATGTTTGGTGTGAGTGTGTAGTTACTTTCTTCTACCACATAGATATGAAGTATTTGCTATGAAATACGTGCTATGTGTTTATACATTGTTTGTTCACTTGAGATGGTTGTTGAATGAATGTTTTATACAGATTTTTAAATGATTTAAACTATATATGTAATTTATATCTACAAATATGTTAGGTAGAACATGGGTAGATGAAATAGTTGATGTGTGAGGAAAGATTAGTTTGAGGATGAGAAGAAAGATGATATAGATCGTGAGATGAGGGTGACAGGTGATAAATGAGTGAAACCTTTACACAAACGATGGCCCCCGTCATTAAGCAGAGTAGGGATGACAACAACGGACTATTCTAGACAGTCCTGTGGAACACTAGCAAGCTCGCAACTTGTAGGTGTTGTGGACTTGATGTTCACTGGTGTACTCTAAAAAAACCCATTGATATGTATTGATAGAGGAGTCTCGGAACCAATACTGTCAATAAACAAGATAAACCCCGACGACTATGGAGTTAGCGCCAGTTAAGTGAACCTTGGTGACTATGGAGTTAGCTCATGTTAAGTGAACCCTGGTGACTATGGAGTTAGCGCCTGAAAGCTATGGATAGGGTGAGTCTGGGGGTAAAATACCTCACGATATTCGGACCACGGCTAGGCATTTTTATCTAGATAACTACCCCCGACTTAATTGTCTTGTGGTTCTTTTTGCAAACGGAGGTTCATGGTGAAACTTATTCCATTCCCCTCATTTGATGTCTTTATTGATCATCGTTTGCTGCCAGGGAATTTCCGAAGCAACTTCATCAGTTCGTTGTTCATATCGATTCCTTAGACTAGATCTCGTAAGATCATTGTGTAGGGTCAGTATGTGGGGATCGACGGGATGGGATAGATTATTTTATAAATATGATATATATATGTGTTAATTAATAATAGTGGCCTTGCCGGATTTAGATATACATTATTATCACATTGTTTTTGAATTAGGTGTTCATTAAGTATTTTGAACTAAGTGTTCACTAGGTGTTTTTGAACTAGGTGTTCATTAAGTATTTTGAACTTATGTGTTTATCAGGTATATTTGAACTAAGTGTTTACTAGATGTTTTGAACTTATGTGTTCATCAGGTATTTTTGAACTAAGTGTTTAATAGATGTTTTGAACTATGTGTTTATCAGGTGTTTTTGAACTATGTATTCATTAGAGGATTGTGTTCATTAAGTATTTTTGAATTAGATTTGTTCACTTGGTGTTGTTGAACTAAGTGTGTTCATTAAATGTTTTAGAACTAAGTATTCACCAGATGTTTTGAATTAAGTGTTCAATAGGAGTGTTAGAACTAGGTGTTCGTTAAGTCTGTTGAACTAAGTGTTTACCGATTGTAATTTGAGGACCTGGGCAGTGGTGGACTTTGTGTCAATTCCTTAGGTCAATCCTTAGAAATAAATGAATAAATTATAGTTGATTGTTAGGGTAAATCCTTAAGAAATAAAGGAGATAATGGGGATGTGTAATTTGGATTGATTGATTGATTATTGAATATAATAATTATATGATTGTGGGTTGAAAACCCTATATGCTCACTAGGCTTTCAAGCCTGACCCACTCAGTTTTCTTTGCATTACAGGTAATGGCACAAGAGTATAAGTTGGTTAACTCGACGAGAGATTTTGGATTATAGACCAGTAGTTGTAAATAACTGTTGTAAGGTTTAATTGTACTGTTTATGCTTTTTGGTCTGTATCGGAACATGACATCCCGAGGTTTTATTATTAATGAAAAGTACATTATCTTTGAGAAATGTTTTGATAAAGTTTTATCATATTTTGTTTGGGAACAAATTCCGCAACTGTTTTTTTTAAAAGATTACTCTGATTTTAAAACAAAACATAAACAAATCGGTCTTTTCTGGCCGTGAAATTGGGGATGTCACAGTACGGAAACCTTGTGAAATATAAAAACTTAGTTAAGATTATTTATTATAAATAATCTTCTATCAAAAATTCACTTTTGACGCTTATTGTCTCAAAACTGACTAGTCCGAATCTGTGGGGGTTACAACAAACTAAAAGGTTTGAATACCCATATCAGAAAGTAAACACATAATGGAATCACAGTGGAATGCTAATCATGGTCACGACAACAAACCACATGATCTCTGATATGAATCTGCTCCCTAATCCTTCATATCTTTGCTTCTGTCAGTTTAACGGCCTTCCGACCGCCTTGTAGACCCTCAAAACACCTTTTCTAAGGTTTCTTCTCGATCTAGGATCAATAAAAATCGTAAATACCCTCTAAAATCGTTCAGATGCTTGAAATATATAGATTCCCGAAAATCTGATCACCACGATGTGGTAATGGCACCGCATCGTGGTCCTTGTGTATATCTCGTATTCTCCAAGTCAGTCTCAACAATTGCGATGTTTTCGATTTACCACGTCGTGGTGGTGTCACCACGTCTTGGTGATTAGGAATCATCATTTTCTCATAACATGAAAGTCGTTCAGTTTTTTTTCTAGTTTTGAGATCATTTTGAATCTCATCAATCGGAATTACGAGTCATGAGATATGACCAAAACACTGACGAGGGGTCAAGCTGACCAACAACATCTGTGACATCCCCAATTTCACGGCAAGAAAAGACCGATTTGTTTATGTTTTATTTGAAATCAGAGTATACTTTTGAAGAAATATGTTGCGGAATTTGTTCCCCAAAAAAATATGATAAAGAATTTATCAAAGAATTTCCAAAGAAATGTATTTTCATTATATTAAAACATCGGGATGTCATTGTCAATACATATCAAAAGCATAAACAGAAACAACATATGCCTTACAACATCTATTTATTCTAGCGGCCTTTAATCCATTGATCTCTCATCGGATCATCACTCTTGGGCTCTCTTGCCACTACCTGTATACGAGAAACTGAGTGGGTCAGGCTTGGGAGTTTGTTGAACACATAGGGTTTTCAGCCCACAATAATTAATTTTATTAGTTTCGTCAAATCAATCAACCCGATTATCCATTCCCGTTATCCTCACTTTCAGTCCCTAAAGCATCTATTTTAAGGGACCTAGCCTAAGGATTTTCATTAGGATAGACACTACTGCTAAGAGGGATCCTCAACAATATATGTCCGTAAGGAAACCATGAGGGGGATGGAGTACACTGGTGAACACATCATTCACAAACATCTACAGGTTGCGAGCCTACCAGCGTTCCACTAGACTGTCTAGAAAAGTCAGTGGTCAGCATCTATACTCGGCTAGATGATTGGATCATCTTAAGCATCGAGGCCTCTCATCATTTTATTTCATCACACATCAACTACTTCATCTACCCATGTTCTACCCAACATATTCGTTGATATAAAATACATATACAATTTAAATCATTTAAAAAATGCATAAATCGTTCAACCAACATAGATATCAGGAAAACAAATAATATGCACACATAGCACGTAATTTATATTAAATACTTCATATATATGTGTAATATGAAAGTAACTATGCACTCACTTGTTAAAGTGATGATTCCTAACTCGGGTAACGCTTCGCTTCTAATAATTCTATTTTCCTTCGACGAAACCTAATATCATTACCGCTAGATTTTAGTCTAATATTTATTGCGACTATTTATGAGCGTTATTATTTTACAAGTGTTAAACAATACTTTTCAACCACTACGTACAGAAAGGGGCCAAACATGAAACACCGGAGGGCAGGACCATTTTGGCATTATAACACTTCTGAAATCCAACAACCCTATCCGACCCTTCAAACCAGATTCCTTGTACCGTGAGCAGTTAAAAGGTATTATAACAACACTTTGTATAATTTATAATACTTAGCACATATATTGTTTATAGGTTCATAATAACGATAATGAACTTAAACATAAGTTATACTTAAATGAGGGTAAGCATAACTTACTTACAAGGGGGTTTTAGCTAGGAGCTGGGCTCTGCAGGGGCAGAACTTCATCGCTGAATCTTTCTAAAAAGATTCTTGTAGCACTTCAACGCTCACCTTACTGTACTAAAACTACAAAAAGAGAAGTCGAATCACGAGGGACAGAAATGCTCTGGGGATAAGAAGAGAAAGTCTCTTGAATCAGGAGAATGGGGCAAGAAATATGAGAGCCTAAAGGCTCTTATTTATAGTAATTGAATTGTCAAAAACCACCATCTATATTTACTTAAATGACTAGACACCCCTTTATAATACTATTTTAAATAGATTTAACGATATTCGTATTAAACTAATGTCAAAAGTACTCAACACTAGTCTTATAACGACCGCATCGTCAACACCTTTTTCTAATGATATATACATATATGTGTGTCTATATATATATATATATATATATATATATATATATGATTTATAATTTATTTTAATACATAAATATGCTATTATAAATTATAATTCGTTCATACGAACTCCATTTTTAACGTTCTTTATATCCATACGTAGCTATGGACGAGATCCACAAATTTCGTTTAGACTCCATCGGCTGTTGACGTTATTCTTTTGTCCGTATTTTTATAAAATTAAATGATTTTGCTAAAATCATAACTCTCTCGTACGGACTCCATTTTTGACATTCTTTTTCTAAAAATTCTTATTTTAAAGAGTACTAAAATTTCCTTTTTGGTGGCTTTAGCTAAAACTCAACCATCCTCTTTGTAACTTTTTAGGTCACACATTTCTTGTGCGCGGTTGACTTTTTATATCTTATAAAAATCATATATAATTCATACGGATTTGGATTTTAACAAAATCTATATTTTTGGGATTGGGACGACGTGCACTTTCTAAATATAATACACACACACACACACACACACACATATATATATATATATATATATATATATATATATATATTGGTGCACTTATTTTTACGATTTACGGACGATTCGACTAATTTTTCATATTATATTATATTATAATAATCATGAAACACATAATATTCACATAATTCTTCTTTATTACGTCAAATAGGTTACAATTCTTGACCTTAACTATTACATCGTAATTTTAATGCTTAGCCATAAACGTGAGTGTTACAATTCTCTCCTCCTTAGGATGATTCTGTCCCGGAATCATGCATCAGCAAACAAATGTGAATAGTGACTCATCATGTCACTCTCTGTCTCCCAGGTGAGGGTCGACCCATTCGTATGTTTCCATCACACATGCATTAATTCGACCATCTTAGGTCGCAATATCTTTATCTTACGGTCAACAATTGCTTCAGGCTCTTCGATTAACATCTTATTTTCATCCATCCTTAACTCCGAAAGTGGAATTATATCGAGAACTTCTCCCATGAACTTCTTCTAATAACACACATGGAAGGTGTTAGGAATACCATCTAGTTCTTCTGGCAATTCCAGCTTGTAAGTTAGGTTCCCAATCCTTTGAAGAACCTTGAATGATCCAATAAAATATAAAGATTATGATTATAATATAATTTGTTTTTCATATGAGTTGAAATATGTTGGTGGATAGTGTACATAGTCACAATAGTTGATAATATTAATATTAACAGTAAGGCCCATTTGGGTTACATGCAAAGACACATATTAGTAATAAATTATTCGAGAGTTTTACCGATAATAACATGGTCCATTTGGGTTGTAACACTTTGGAACAATTTGATAGGATGGATACTTGAAGAAGAGGTTTTTGTGATTTATTAATATATTATAAGTATAATATATTAATTGAGAAACCACATTATTTAATTAGTATTGATCAAGAATTAATTTGGTGTTAATTTAGTGATCAAAAGAAACTGATTAAAGTTACAGGGGCTGATTAGGTAAATCAATGATAATTCTAGTTGTAATCATGACTCATGTTCATTAGAGTTGGACTAAACCTATGTGAAAGTCCAAGAAGGTTTAGCCCAAAAGACTAAGAAATGTGAAGAGTCATTAGGGTTTGCATGGTTTTAATACTAGATTATAAAAGAAGTCCCTAACACCTAAAATCGGCACTCATGCACACTATAGTGGTAGCTAGCCGATTTTGATCTCCCATACCTCTCTCTCTCTCTCTCTCTCAAGTCCATTATGTTGTTCTTGGTTTGTTATAAGACATTTGAGGCATCACACTTGAGGTGCTAGGGCCCTAAAGGTCAAAGACAAGCAAGTTACTACACAAGGTAATCTTCTAACTGTTTTTGATGATTTAAATGTTACTTTACATGCTAGTTTAGGATTTATGCTTTGCAAAAACAACATTTCATGTATAATTAGAGAAAACTTAGATCCAAAGCATTATGGTTGTATGTGCACCATAGGAATATTTGAGTACATAAAAACCATCAGGTCCGACTGGCAACAATCCCTCAGATAGTGCCCCTCCTTGTCACATTTGTGGCATCCACTGGCTGGGTTACAAGCCCCCTCATGAACCTTGCTGCACTTTCCACAAGTGAGGCCCCTCTGCCCTCCCGATCTAGAATCAGTGGCCTTGATCTGTTTCGGCGTTGGCTGAGACTGCGCTGGGTCGGTCTCTGCTCCCCTAACAGAAGCTCTATCTCAATCTCACGTCGTCTGACGGCCTCCTGCAACTCCAATAATATATCATAACTTTGGGTGGAAATAAACTGCCTAAAATCCGTCTTGAGCATACTCAGGTAACATGTCATCTGAGCCTGCTTAGAAGCAAACTCATGACAAAACATGGCCCTCTCTATGAACATCCTGGTGATCTCCGTCACCGACACTGTCACATGCCTTAGTTCTAAGAACTCATGGGCCAATCTCTCGCACTCCACCTGTGGCACATATCTAGCATGAAACATCTCCAAGAACTGCTCCCAAGGCACAACAACTCTCTGCTCAGCTGAATTCGATCCTGTGACAAGTCTCCACCAATCCTTCGCTTTGGACCTCAGAAGGTTCAGAGTGAACCTGACCTTTTGGTCAGCTGGGCAAGAGTAGATGAAAAAACATCCCTCGACATCATATAGCCACCTCATGAATATGATCGAGTCCTGAACTCCATCAAAATTCGGGGGCTTCGCATTTTGGAAGTCTCGATACAGAAAAACCCATCCAGTACCAATCATTGCAATCGCGACGGCTGCGGTGGCTGCAACAGCAACATCATATTTATCATAAAAGAACTCCACCATCGCGGTCTTGATAGACTCAAACAACTCTGGTATCTGCTCCCTGACAATGGACACAACCTCCTCATGGAGAATCTCCCTAATCCTGTCCTATGACACAACTGGCCCACCCTGACTGCCAGCTCCCGATCCAGACCCGAATCCAACCTCGAATCGTCTTGTCGTCACCATACTGAAAATATACTAGAGAGATATTAGATAGCACACACATATGAATAGGGGAACTAACTCCCAACAGAGCCCTGGGGGTCATAACTTCCTTATCATGCGTACGGGTCTTGTGCTTTCCCTAACAATACATACTAGCATACGCACATACGAAATCCTCACATCTTAAAGGAAGACTACATATCTCGAGACTGGCCGACTGACCCCCCCCCCCCCCCCCCATAACTCATACTACTGTTAACTGCCACATGACCCTCCATTAATGCCAGATAACTATCACATGTTGCACAACTTAAACAATCTTAGAATAAAAGATTCAATCCTAAAATGGTTGGACTTAGAGAGGAGCTGCGCAGCAGGACTAAATCCATCATCCTAAGATCATTTAAACCATGTAGCATATAATTTAGAGTATTCACTCAATAACTAGTTCACACTTGAAAGAGTCATACAACAATCAATCAAGTACTCAACAAGAGATAAGACATCATATATCAGACAATTCTATCATGAAGTTCCTGAAGATCCATACTCTATTTCTAGCATGTTGTTCTCACATATCATAACATAATTTCAATTAACTGGGTGGTAATTTGGGGTCTACTTATTGGCTCTAGCTGATCGTACACCTTGCGTCCTCCTCAATTATTTTCAAAACCATTTAAAAATTGTTTTAAAATCTTTTTCCTTAGTTTGAGACTGGATCTACACGAGCGTTCCTCCAATTCCCTCAAATCAAGGCTCTGATACCAACTTGTAACATCCATAAAATTCATGAAAAATTTAAACTTTTAAAACCAACCCACAAATCATCATTGTTTACAATTTGTTTTCAAAACATGTTTAATATTAGAGTTTTTCCAAAATCATAAATCAAAACACGAGGAGGTGCACGATCACGCCTTCGCCATCCCGCGATCATCTGAAGTACCTGAAACATAACCCAAAACTGTAAGCCCAAAGCTTAGTGAGTTCCCCCAAAGTAGCAACACACAAAACATATAACAATAACAAACAGCATGCATATAGAGCCTTCATCATGACTGGACCTCTCTCCGGGACTTCGGCCTGACTAGGTGCCTTGCAAGCCTATAGTCTATCTGGTCTGCCCCGGGTGTCTTAGCCTTCAGGACAAAGCAGGACCGCCTCAACCCAATCATACGATAAACTAGGATAACAATCCAAAGGGTCGGCCTTGGTGCCTTCGACCCATAAGTATAGTGAGGAAAACTCACCTTGCAAGCTAAATAGAACTGATAAGGTCCAACTCCGAATCTCAACTCTCTAACTGATACCTAATTCTATCAAATGACCAATTTCCATCAAAATCCCAAAATACCTTCAAGGTAAAACTTGATAAAAGTCAAAGTCCACTAGTCAAACCTACTAACCCAAATGAGTTAACCCGGCCGAGTTAACTCACAAAGCTGACCCATGCGAGTACGCGAGCCGTACCCTGGAGGTACGCTTAGTGTACGCGAAGCCTCGCATTGATTACCGCCGGGGTGGTTGACCAAGTACTTAGGCGTCCTTCTTAATAAATGAAAGTTTTTTTTGTCACATGTCAATCTCTTATGAGTTTTGACACTTGTCATTTTGTGGTATTTTTGAATAAATATTTTTTCCATTTGTCATTTTCTTATTTTTTTTATCTTTCTTAATTAACACATCATATTTACACCTTAATTAATAATTGCCTTAATTGAAAATAACCAATAAATTACAATATTACAACTCATATAGTATTTAATATATTTCCTTTTAAATTCATATTTTAAATTTGAAATTTAAATATATATTTTTTTAAACCTTCATATTTTTTTTTGTTTTATCCAACCCGTATAACATACAGGTCTCACAACTAGTATATATATAGGTGGGTTCAATTGAGAAAATAAAAAAGGTTGAGAATGGGGGAATCATTCTCAACCATTCATTTTATTCAAGCATAAAAAAACACGGTGGCAAACTTGTAAATATGAGAACAACCTTCAATCTCAAATACGTATCTATAGTTCAAACCAATTCATCATTCATCATCCAAATTTTTTCTCCAACTTTCAACAATCATTCAGATTTCTTCAATTAAACCATCATCAACATCATCCAGTGCTAATCAATCATCGATCTTCGTCAATAATCAACACGATTCAATAGTTAACAACAAAAATTCGTTTTTGGTTCTTTTAATTCAACCTTCAATTGTGCTTGAATACGATCAGATCTTCAACATCTATGATTAATTATACTCCCAACGTTATTAGATCAACATCATCGATAATCAACAAAAATCCACGTCATATCATTCATTTTACATCGATTATCAAATAAAACTTGAAAATTTTATATAATTCTCTATCAATCTACTCTTTTGTAAGATTTAAATGGTCAAAATATCATGTTTTTAACATTTTTAAAAAAAGTTAAATTGTATGTACTCCAACTGTTTGATGAAATGCATGAACTAAATTACCATGTTATATTCATATATGAATATGTTTTCTCAGTATATGATTATTAAAACAAGAAAACAAATATGCAAGTCTGTATGTTATTCATATGTGAATAACATATAAAAATTATATATATTTGTGAAAATACCTTGTAATATTCATATGTGAATATACTGTGTAATACTCATATGTGAATATACTATGTAATATTCATAAGTAAATATATCATCTAATATTCACAAATGAATATACTATGTAATATTCACATGTGATATACCATGTAATACTATGTAATATTCAGATATGAAAATATTATCTAATATTCATAACTGAATATACCATCTAATATTCACAAGTGAATATACTATGTAATATTCATAAGTAAATGCATCGTCTGATATTTAAATATGAATATAATATGTTTATTATATGCTATATTCATATATGAATGATACTTAAATTGTAAAAAAAAATTAATCATAGTTTTTATTCATAACTGAATAACGAATGTACTGTAGTAAAAATCTGATTCATTTTTATTCACTTATGAATAACGATAGCTGAAAATATAAAAAAAATAAATTTTTTATTTTATCTTAAAACTATATCAATATGGATGTCTATTTGTATAGAATACAAAATCATGAATTTTGGTATATTTAAAATCATTTTTTGATAAAAATAGCTTATAAAAATAAAAATAAAAACGAAAAAAACTATGTTTTTGTATATATTAAGGTAATGATTAGCATAATTTAAGGAAATATGTTATGTTGGAAAACACATGTGCATTCGTTTCCCATTTCCACCGGTATACGTTGGAGGATTTTGCGGCAAAAATAAATGATTGGCTGAGAATGATTCCCCCATTCTCAACCTTTTTTTTTCCTCAATTAAACTCTCCCCTATATATATAAATATATATATATATATATATATATATATATATATATATATATATATATATATATATATATATATATATATATATATATATATATATATATATATATATATATATATATATATATAGGTTCAGGTTCATTTGAGACCATTCTAATTTTCTGAGACCGTGAGACCAAATCTAAAAATAATTTTAAAATGCAAAATAAATGGAAAAATACAAAAATTATTTTTTTTAAATATTATTTTCGGAACTTGAATTAACTAAAAAAAATTAAAAAAAATAAAAAAAAGAATCCTGTTTTTTTTTTTTTTTGAAAAATACGTGAAATATTCTAAATAGAATATTACACTGACATATTCTAAAAAATAATTTTAAAATGCAAAATAAATGGAAAAATCTAAAAATTCTTTTTTAAATATTATTTTCGGAACTTGAATTAACTAAAAAAAAATAAAAAAATTAAAATAAATAAAAAAAAATTCTATTTTTTTTTGAAAAATACGTGAAATATTCTAAATAGAATATTACACTGTACAAATTCTAAAAATAATTTTAAAATGCAAAATAAATGGAAAAATCAAAAAATTCTTTTTTTAAATATTATTTTCGGAACTTGAATTAACTAAAAAAAATAAAAAAAAAATAAAAAAATGCGTTTTACGGTCTCACAAAATTAGGCCGTCTCACATGAACCTAACCCTATATATATATATATATATATATATATATATATATATATATATATATATATATATATATATATATATATATATATATATATATATATATATATATATATATATATATATATATATATATATATATAATTGATGTGAAGAACATAAAGTTTTTTTACGGAAAACTTTAAAGCAATGATATTTGTGATTTATATAAGAGTAAATTACTGAAATCGTCCCTATGGTTTGGTCAAAATTGCATGTTTGGTCCTTAACTTTTTTTTTTTGCACTCGGATCGTCCCTATGGTTTGATTTTGTGGCGTTTTTCGTCCTTATGGTTTGGTCAAAATTGCACGTTTGGTCACTAACTTTATGTATATAAGGGACGAAAAACGCAACAAAATCAAACCACAGGGACGATCCGAGTGCAAAAAAAAGTTTGGAATCAAACGTGCAATTTTGACCAAACCATAGGGATGATTTCAGTAATTTACTCTTTATATAAAACAATTACATGGTATGGATATGTGTTAAAAAGAATACGTGGCCATAGAAATTAGAATAATTGAAGTATGTTGAATAGATTACGTGTCAAGCAAAATTAGATCATACGTAGCGGCGAATGGTGGAGGAAACAAAAGTGAGAAGTAGTAGTTTTGTTCAAATCTTATCCTTATGGAGTAGTATAAATAGGAGACCAGTTTTGAGTTTTTCAATCATACCATTTTATTAAATTTAGAAAGAAAGAATAGAAAATATTTTGGAAGGGGGAGTTTCAGTTAATAAAAGCTTGAGGAGTTATTGTTAGAACTAATTAGGATCCGAGGCTTACTCTCGTCATATAAAGTGAGTACATAGTTACTTTCATCTTACACATAGATATGAAGTATTTTATATAAATTACGTGCTATGTGTGCATATTATCTGTATACTTGTTATCTATGCTGGATGAAGAATTTTATACATGTTTTAAATTATTTAAACTGTATATGTTTTTTTTATCTACATATATGTTGGGTATAACACGGGTAGATAGTTGATGTGTGATGAAATAAAATGATGAGAGGCCTCGATGTTATTGTGATCCAGTCATCTAGCGGAGTATGGATGACGACCACAGACTTTTCTAGACAGTCCAGTGGAAGGCTGACAGGCTCGCAACCTGTAGGTGTTAATGAGGTTGGGTGTTCATTTACTGTACTCCATCCCTCTCATGGTTGCCTTATTTGACATAAATTGATGGAAAACCCCCAAAGCAGTGTTGTCGCCCCGATGAAGATCCTTAGGCTAGGTCCCTTGTGATAGTTGTTTTAGGGACGTAAAGTGAGGATAACGGGAATGAGTAATCGGGTTATTGTTGTTTGATGAAATTAATAATTTTTTTTATTTGGGTTGAAAAACCTATATGCTCACAAGGCTTTCAAGCCTGACCCACTCAGTTTTCTTTGTATTGCATGTAGTGGCACAAGAGCATAGTTGGATAATGACAAGGGATTTTGGATTATAGGCATGTAGTTTTAAATAACTGTTGTAAGGCTTATAATATACTGTTTATGCTTTTGGTCTGTATCGGAACATGAAATCCCGAGGTTTAGTTATATAATGAAAATACATTTCTTTAAGAAATGCTTAGATAAATTTTTATCATATTTTGTTTTGGGAACAAATTCCGCAACTCTTTTAATCAAAGGATTACTCTGATTTTATTTTAAAAGCATAAATTAAATCGGTTTTTTCTGGCCATGAAATTGTGGATGTCACAGTTGGTATCAGACCATTAGTTTAAGCGAACTAGGAATTTGTAGGATTTCTAGACTTAAACTTAGAATGTTAAGTGATGACCGTGAGATGAGTGTCTACCATATTTTAGACACGCGCACTAGTATGTTTTAGGAAAGATGCCTAAAATACTTTTATGTGCTAAATGTTATATGTTTGCCATAAATGATATTATTTATTCGGATCTACGGTCTATTGCCGACTAGATCTGGAAACCTTATGTCTTTGGGATTCTAAGCGTATGACTACAGTATTAGAACTAGCATGTAAACGTTTCAGAGTGATATGGATGATTTAAATATTTATCGTGAGAAAAGATCTAAATTCACCTTATTCGGTGTATAGATTAAAATAGCAAGAACTAGAAGTGGAGTTGGAAACACAAACAGAAACAGGAATCAACAACCTCAACCACCAGTGATTGAGCAACTACCAGTTGCTGCAGCAGCACCTGAGCCAATGACAATGGCCGAAGTGCAAATGATGATTTAGACGATGTTGGATCATTAAATGGAGGAAACTAGACGTCCGCTTCAGCAGAATCGTGAAGAACTTACAATACCAATTGAACAACCCGAATTGAATGAAGGGAAGTTAGAAGGATTCAGTGGGATTGTTGGCCAAGGCAACCCACCTATAGATAGATGAAACAACCAAGATGGAGGAAATGATGGACTTGGATGCAAGTACAAAGATTTTTTAACTTGCAAACCATCTACCTTCACTAGAAAAGAAGATTCGATCGGAGTCATGGATTGGATCTCGGAGATGGAATTGGCCTTCATGACATGTGGTTGCAAGGGAAAACTACAAACCACATATGCAGTAAGCCAGTTCAGAAGTGGCGCTGTTCGTTGGTGGAACACTCTGGGGAAGACCATAAGCCCCAACGAGCCACTACAACTGACATAGCCAAAGTTCTTAGTATACTTCAAACGCAAGTTCTACTCGGCCTAAAATCTACTAGAGCTAGAGAACCAATTCTTGATGTTGAAGAAGGACAACATGTCCATTGATGAATAGACCAATGCCTTTACAAACAAAATGGAGTTTGCTTTGCGTATCGTTCCAGACGAGCTGACAAAAGTTGACCGGTACGTAAAGGCACTTCCATGGGAGTACGCTGTGCCAGTACGACAGGCACCTACTCTGGAGGCAGCTATTTGGGCTGCCAAGTTTGTTGAGGAAATTATCAAGGGAAGAACTGCCAGCAAGGTTGAAGTTGGCGAAAATAGAAAGTTTGAAGGAACTTCCGGTTCCAACAAGAAAAGCAAATTTTCGAAGTCTTATTCGAAGAAGTTTGGAGGAAGAGGAGGAGGCGAAGCAAAATGGTGTTAAAAGTCTGGGAAATGTAGTGAGGAGGTGACTTGCTACAAATGTGGAAAGACTGGGCATTATGCCGATAAGTGTCCGTCCAACAAGAGGGTATGCTTTGGATATAACTGATGTGTTTTAGCCAAAAGAACATTATATGTGCTCATGCAAACCCTAAAGCTTGGATCTAGGTTTCTCTATTGTACATGCAATTCATCCAAGACTTACAAACCCTAGATCTAGTGATATATTTCGAAATAGACATAAGAATACATATCTAGATGATTACCTCTTCTTCAATGGGTTGAATCTTCTTGTCTTTGGAGCTTAGAGTCACAAGTGCCACTCCTCTAATGGCTTACAAACACCACAAGCAAGAGGATGACTAAAGAGAAGGAGGAGAAGCACCAAAACCGTCCTAGGGTTCTTCCAAAAGAGTTCCTCACGTTTTTGGGGGCTATAGGGGTCTTTATATAGTGAGGTCATTAGGGTTATCAGCTAGGAAACCCTAATTTGACTGCTTAGGCCCTAATGAGCTCATTAACTCCCTTTAGAACACCCCTTGGACGAATTCCTTATGGGCTTCCCATAGAATTCGTCCAACCTATGTTCCAAGATGATCCATAGCCCAATTGCAACTATCTTATAATTACAATTCCAGTCCCCTAAGTTTAATTAATGTCTTTTAGTCACAAAACTAATTCTTAATTAATTCTTGACTAATATTAATTAATCAATATGATTTCTCCTTTAGTATATTATTCATATAATATATTAATAAATCATAATTAATCCTCTTTCTCCATAAATCATCATATGAAGTTGCTTTGGTGAAGGCAACCCAAAAGGACCATGCACAACCGGGTCAAGTACATACCAAATATAGTTACGGGTTTAGACACTAATCCAACAGTCTCCCACTTAGATGAGTCTAGTAACTATAATGTAAGTACAATCAAATTAGCAATCATAGCTCTCAAAGACGCTGTCAAATTCTGATCTTATCAGCAACCTGTCCTTTAGATAAGGGATCATATATTCCTCCATTGTAGATATTGTATAGACGTGAGACATGGATTGAAATCATTCTCTCAGTCTATGTGTTGTTTCTTGATTTCCGATTTATGATGACTGACAACAGACTACAATTGAACACATCAACTTAGTCCCGGCTTGGCCAAGCGCTGAGGGTGTCATCACTAAATCATCAAGGAAAAAACAAATATCGCTTTTATCCCACTTTAGGTAAAAGGAACGGATAAACTTCGACTCAATGCTCGCTTGTACTTACTCACCGAATCACACACAACAATACGTTTTATAACACCAAGTTACTGGTGCGTTTACATATTATCAATGTGTAACCGACTCACAAGATACAACTTACGCATCTCGGTTTCAAGAATATAAGATATTATCGTCTCACCAATCACTCATGATAAAATCCATGAAGCGATCCAAGTGAGCGTGGGTTTAATCCAATACTCTAATCTTATAGCAGCACTCATGAACCCTGCAACAAACTTTTGCTATGTCTAAAACACTTTAGACAATCTACAGTCAGATTCATGGCAGTCTTCTTTCATACCTACTTCCAAAGAATGAGCGACTGTGGAGGGTTGAATAATCTTATTATTCGGGAAGTCAAAACATGCAAAGTGAAACACAAGAATAATACTAATCCTATATGGTCCCAAACCTTTGAGAACAAATAAAACATTTTATTTAATCACCACATCGATTACTCATTATTTGTTGTTTCGGGTAATCAACTTCTTACTTGAATTATAACAACAATTGTCCCATTCTCTTAGCATGCACACTATGTTTACCTATGGTCCTTACTTTGTGAAATAGATCACATGAACACATTCAATGATGCTCATTTCACAATTCCTAATCCATTAGTGTAAGAATACAAAATTCTCGCCACTACTAGAATATATTAGATTCTAACATTTTATGCAACGGTCCTTTCGTAATATCACAGCGCCCAAGTCACCAAGACTTTCCCAATGAAAATACAAAGTACTCTATTGGATATTGTTACATGACAATTCCATAGTCATGAAGTCTCATATTCAAAGTACATTCCTTTGAACATCCTTCTTGCATAAAAGTTTCTAATCTAGACATTGATTCTCGATATCTAACTCCCAATATGGAAACATTTCCATATTTGCCATATGACAACTCATTCTAAATAGAATCTTATCTATTCATAATAATGTCAATATGGTCCATCCATGACTATACTTCCAACTGTCCACAAGCGACCAATCCTTGGCGAACCTTAGATTGTCCTTGACAGTTGTTTAATTATTTTAGTCAAATCTGGTTCTATTCCCTTTTTCCCTTTAAATGCCCTAGGCATTTGGAAAATTTTTAGAACGGTCGAATATTAAAGCATATGCAATCGATCCTATACCCGAAGCGTATGGGATACGATTCATAATGAAAGGCATGATACTTTACCAGTTTCTTGCTATAATATTGCCATAATATTTCTAGTTGCCGTGTTCTCAAAGTTCGAACTATGAAAAGGGATGCCGTAATCATAATCGAACTTTGAGAATGCAAATAATAAATATACCCTTGACTAAATTCAATTAAAATTTCTTGATCTGAGCTTTTAGATTGGAAACGAAGTATAACATTCTCTCCCTTAATTATAGCAAAAATAGCTTTTCAACCCTTGCAAGTTTGCAAAGTGAAACTTTTGTTTTCTATAATTAATATCGCCAACTTGCAATACTTAAAATAATAATCATGCTCCCACTAACATGATAATTTTATCCATTCCAACATAGCATTTATGCTCCCACTAGCTTGGACACGTATTAAGAAAACAGTTGGACTTCTAGAAGACAATACTTATTGACTTCCAAAGTCCATATTTCCAATACGATGTGCTTCGATAAGCCTTTATCTAATCTTCTCAAACTCATACACATTTCCTCAGACAGCTCACATGTGTGTCTAAACTAATTCAGAACTTATATTACTAAGTCCCAAATTTTCAAATCCATTGCCAAATCTCACAATTCGAACTAAGAAGAGGGATGCCGTAATCATAATCAAATTTGAGAATGCAATTTACATAATCACTATCTTCTTAAAATCTCTCTTAGTGAAAGCATTTCATCACAATCATTTTCATGAAGGAGAGAAACCTTATGACACTTAGATTTTTATAGTGTATGTGTTCCTATCCATGTGAATTGCCATAACCATAATCGTAAGATAATGTTTGTGACAAATTCAAAATCTTATGGACGAAACTTGTTCATTCTTAATTTCTTACCATCAAGGGTCCCACCATTGCTTCCAAGTTATTTAGCAGCTCACCTATGCCAGTCAATGTACTTTCATTGAACAAGGTATTTGCCCTTATGCAAACTAATAAGAACTCGTAGAATTCATATGCATAATCAACTCAATTGGATTGGCACAGAAACAAGAATACGTCAACACGATAGGTTACAAACCTCAAGTCGCGCGCTAGTGTTTAATGATAGGTTTACTCTTGATTAGTTCTTGAAACTTTTCAAGATCATTTAGACTCCCACTGACATCTTGACATATAATATTCTCTTGACAAGAAAACATTTCTTGAAAAACAAATATTCAAGAGTTAGTGCAGATTCTTATCAAGACAAACACTACACACAATTAGTATTAGTTGGTCTTTGTCTTATCCAAGACATCACAATTTACCAATTTCAAACGTGCAAGAGTAAGAAAAAAGATTTCTACTTCACATTTGATGAGTGTGTTAGAACTCTTAAGATGTGTCACTCAATTCACAATCTTAGAGTACGGCTCTAAAACTTGATTTTTGGAACGAAGTATGGCTCATCCTTTTGATTTAACCATTTCAACAATTTCTGATTCCTCTTCTTAGTCATACTAGTGCACTAAGATGTCCTTAGAGGATGAATTGTGATATGGATCTTAATCATTAAGACGATCATAAAAACTAATACAAAAGCACTCTCCCTTCTTCTTAGATTTGAGAAACCTTTATCTTTCTGCCTTCATTGATTCTTCTTATTCGTTCTGCCATTCATTGGAACTTTTCAATGATTCCGAATTACACTTAGTCTTGTAAGTATAGCCACTTTTACTAGACTTTTGGTAAATTATGACGAATAGTCTTATTGTTATTTGTGGTGGACTTGACTAGTACACAACATTGTGTTCTAGTCTTTTAGTCCTTCACTTGACTCACATACTTGTGTGATCAAGGAATTAGTCTTAATTTCCTAAGTACCAAGATTTCCATACATCACATGAATCAAATCATATGATTCCAATCTTCTGTCCAATTGAAACTTGTCGATGGGAATGTTTCATTACCTAGAGAAATTTGACGCTTCCATAAATAACATAAGAATCACATCCATTTATAGAAATACACATACATCAATTTTTCACAACGATTTCATTGCAAGGATATATATATATATATATATATATATATATATATATATATATATATATATAAGACAAATCAAAAAAATTATTTTATTCATAAAAGCAACGGAAAACATGTCCTTACAATGCAAAATCAACTGAAAAACAAATCTATCATAACTTTCTAAGCTCAAAATATGATCTTCGAATCCATGCGATCGTGATCCATTTCTTCGTGATCAGACTCATCTTGCTCTTCCATCAAGCTTCCTCTCTTCTTCTCTGATCCTGCAAAACATTCAAATGTAATCTTATCACATTATGTATTAAGAATCAATGAATAGGAACTTAATGGAGTTAGATAGTGGATTTTACCTGAAGTAGAGCCAAACGGTTTGACTCTTCCATCTCTTAGATCTCTCAGGTAGACTGGGCAACTTCGTCTCCAATTCCCCTTCTCTTGGCAATAAAAGCAAATTGACTCTTTTGGAACAGCACACGAAACTACTTCAGACTTTGCCTTTCTCTTATGATCAACCTTTTGGACCATGGCATGCCTTTCGTTACCAATGCCTATGTCCATAGAGGTTTGGAAGGTAGATCCAACAATCAACTTTGCTTCTCCAGTGCACCAAATCATTGCTGATTCAGCAACAATAAGCAAAAAGGTGAGATCGATGAGGGTCATGTCGTGGTCTATCATATAGTACTCTCTTACAGACTCACTATAAGCGGCTGAAGAACCCAGTCAACAGCCAACTCCTCACAGACGATGACTCCCAACATTCTTAACCTATCAATGTGTGACTTCATCTCTAAGACGTGTGCACACACGAACTTTCCTTCTTCATGTTTACTTGCCAAAAGGGCTTGAGTGAGCCTGAACTTTTCAAGCCTTTGAAATTGTGGGTTAGGGAGAACAATAGGAGGAGGTGGAGGAAATGAAGCAAGATCTCTTGTTCCTCGATCGAATCGTGGAATATCATCTTCATATGGAAGGCTTGTTCCATGGGATTTGGGAAGACCGTAATTGTCATACTTTGACATCTACAAAATGGGAGAAAATTCAAGTTAGTTGATTGATTGATTTCTCAATAAAACACCCAAATGAGATATTAAGGCTAGGACCCAACACAATACTCTACAACATGGGAGAGGGATGCCGTAACCCAAATTGCAGAACATTTGAAGGTAAGTGAATGACGTTTCACTAATTTTCAACCACGAAAAACGAAAAAGAGTTTAAGTTTTAAATGTATTGAAAACTCCTAGATCCTTTGAGATTCATTGAACTTTTCAATGTCATGTTTAAATCTCGATATGCCCCTCGATTTGTGACTGGGATGTCGAGGATCACAAAACAGGGTGTGAATAACCATGCAAACTTACATGGTGCCCCCAATGTTACAGTTACCTATTCGATGTGCCAGTTAACCACACACGCTCCACCGAACTATGACAAACATCGAGTCACCCTTAGCTACCTTTGCTTAGATCGCATTTAGTGTGCCGGTTAACCACACACGCTCCACTAACGTCTTAGCAAGGGTACAAAGTGTAATTTCATGGAATTACATCAAATTCACTTTTGCCTAAAGTAACTAAGATTGTGAATTTTGTAAAAATTGATGACCTGTTGGATCAGCTGCAAAGCTCAAACTATTTCTCAAAGATTTTTCTAAGGTCAGGATATCATCAGCTAAAGGTGAAAGAGCAGGATGTTGTGAAAACTGCATTCAAAACAAGATATGGACACTAAGAGTTTTTGGTTATTTATTTGGACTAACCAATGCTCCAGCAGCATTCATGGATTTGATGAACAGGGTTTGTAAACCATTCCTTGATAAATCTGTGATAGTGTTCATAGATGAAATTCCGATTTACTCGAAAAGCCAGGAGGAGCATGGCAGACAATTGCAAGAAGTGTTAGAAGTTTTAAAGAATGAGAAGCTGTATGCTAAGTTCTCCGAATGTGATTTTTGGATTCAAGAAGTGCAATTTTTGGGTCATGTGGTCAACCGAGAAGAGATAATGGTTGATCCAGCAAAGATTGAAGCTGTGATGATGTGGGAACAACCAAAAAGTCCCATGAAGATCTGAAGCTTTCTAGGATTAGCTGGGTATTACCGAAGGTTTATCCAAGGCTTTTCTTCGATCGCTACTCCATTAATAGCTCTGACCCAAAAAGGAGTTATTTATACTTGGAGTGATAAGCACAAAGAGGCATTCGAGTTGCTACAGAAGAAATTATGTGAAACACCGATTCTTTCTCTACTCGACAGAGTTGAAGACTTCGTTATCTATAGCGATGCGTCTGGTGTTGGGTTGGGTTATGTTCTGACCCAAAGAGAAAAGGTAATAGCATATGCATCTCGACAGCTGAAAGAGCATGAAAAGAACTACCCCACTCATGATTTGGAGTTGGCAGTGATCGTATTTGCTCTAAAGATATGGAGGCATTACCTCTATGGCACGAAGTGCAAACTTTTCACTAATCATAAGAGTCTTCAATATCTTTTTAATCAAAAGGAATTAAATATGAGGCAATAACGCTGGCGAGAGTTACTTAAAGACTATGACTGTGAGATACTTTACCACCCTGGTAAAGCCAATGTTGTCGCTGATGCTCTCAGTCGGAAAGACAATCTTGAAAGAAAAAGGCCAAGAGCGTTGAGAATAGAAGTTGTCTCGACAATTGTGGAAAGTATTAAGAAAGCTCAAGAAGAAGCTTCAGAGAAGAATGACTGAATGGAAGAACGTTTGGGCAGAACGTTAGTGTTCGGTATAAACAGTCAAGGACTGAAGGTATTCCAAGATCGGATTTGGGTACATAAGACATGAGGCATAAGAGATCTTCTGATGGAAGAAGCTCACAAAACCATGTACTCGATTAATCCCGATAGCACTAAAATGTATAGGGACCTAAAACCCTATTACTGGTGGCCGAAGATGAAGCTCGATGTTGCAAAGTATGTTGCCGAGTGTGTGACTTGTGCAAGGGTTAAGGCACAACATCAGAAACTGTATGGGAGTTTAGAACCTTTACATGTACCCATGGGTAAATGGGAAGACATCACCATGAATTTTGTGACTAAACTGCCCAGAACAAAAAACGGACACGACATGATTTGGGTAGTCGTCGATCGTTTCACAAAGAGTGCACACTTCATAGCAACCAATGAGAAATGGCCTATGGATAAGCTTGTAAATGCTTACGTGAAGGAAGTTGTAAGACTTCACGGTGTTCCTCTAACGATTGTATCAGATCGTGATAGTCGTTTCACTTCAAGGTTTTGGAGAAGTCTACAAGAGGAACTGGGTACGAAGTTGTGTTTGAGTACAACTTACCATCCGCAGACTGATGGTAAGAGCAAAAGAACGATACAAACACTCGAAGATATGCTGAGAGCATGTACCCTGGAATTCCAAGGAAACTAGGATGAGCACTTACCTCTGGTAGAGTTTTCCTACAATAACAGTTTCCACTCGAGCATCAAGATGGCACCCTATCAAGCCTTGTATGGAGAGAAGTGTCGTGCGCCGTCTTGTTGGCTTGAGGCTGGGGAAAAGCAGTTCATGGGCCCCGAGATAGCCCTTGAGACTGTTGAAAAGCTGAAAGTGATCAGGGAAAGGATGTTAGCAACTCAAGATCGTTAGAAGAGCTATGCTAATAAGAAGAGACGACCGATGACATTCGAAGTTGGAGATTCGGTTTTACTTAAAGTCTCACCATGGAAGGGACTTATAAGATTTGGTAAAAGGGGAAAGTTAAGTCCAAGGTTTATTGGACCGTTTAAAGTTCTTCAGAGGATTGGGAACCAAGCTTACAAGCTCGAATTACCCGAAGAACTGAATGGTATCCATAACACATCTCATGTTTGTTATTTGAGAAAGTTCTTAGGTGAAGAACCCGATATGATCCCACTTTCTGAGTTAAGGATCGATGAAAACAAGAGGTTGATTGAGGAGCTCGACACAATTGTTGATCGTAAGACGAAAAAGTTGCAACGTAAGATGGTCGAATTAGTGTTGGTTCGATGGAAACATACGAATAGGCCGAACCTCACTTGGGAGACAGAAAGCGACATGAGAAATCACTATCCACATCTGTTTGCTGTTGCATGATTTCGGGACAGAATCATCCTAAGGGAGAGATAACTGTAACGCCTGTGTTTCCTGCTTGGCATAGTTATAAAATATGTATTTACGTCAATTGACGATTGTAACATGAATAAGTGAAAGAGGATTATACGAGTATATGTGTTTAAAAATTATATGTTTGGAAATTGGACAAATATTATGTGTATATAATATTCGTGTAAAAAAATTTAAATAAAGCTAAATAAACGTTTAAAAACAAAAGATTATTTACGGCAAATAATCTAAACGAAGTTGTACAAGCCATAATTACGAGCTTGTCGATATAAAAATAGAAATAAATATATATTTGATATATTTTCACGATATAAGTCCCGAAAAAAATAGTATATTTTATGACGTTAGTTATAAATTATAAATTTAGATATTTCGTAAAGAAACGTTTGTTATATATATTTAGTAATCTGTTGCATTCGTATATTATCCTACTGGAAATTCTATTTGCATATCTTGTTGGTTACAAATTTTAGTATTATAAAGAATTCGTTATTCATTAAAAAAAGATAAGAAAAAAAAAGAAAATAAAAAAAAGGGAAAAGAAAAAATAGTTGGTTATACGTGAGTTGGTATACTGTGAGAATTGTATTATTTTAAACAAATATGTATGTATAAATGTTATGATTCCGTTCTAAAATATATATATATATATATATATATATATATATATATATATATATATATATATATATATATATATATATATACTAGGTGTGAGACCCATGTATTAGATGAGTTTAATTAAAAAAAATTAAATATTAAATTTTAACAATTTGAAAAGTTTGAATTTATAAGAAAAATGAGAATTTTTTTGAATTATTAAAATTAATGTGGCTTTAATATATTGAATACATTACATATATAAACTCTTTCTAATAAATACCTTACATATTAAATGTAGAATTTTAATTTAATAAATGAAAAATACAATAAAATGACAAGTGGAAAATAGAAAATTTAAAAATTTTAGAAAATGCCATGTGTCCAAATGAAGGAGAAGAGGACATGTGACAAAAAACCTTCATTTATTAGAGTATATATATATATATATATATATATATATATATATATATATATATATATATATATATATATATATATATATATATATAATTGATGTAAAGAACGTGAAGCTTTTTACGGAAAACTTTAAAGGAATGATATTTGTGATTTATATAAAACAACTAGAGGGAATGCCCTCGCTTTGCTACGGGTCAAGGATTTTCCACCTCTCTCTAGAACTAAGAAACTTAAACCAAAACTAAAATTAAGCAATATGTTAATTTTGTTTCAACAAATCATCAAACAAAAACAGAAGAAAAATGAAAATTTTATTTAATTAACTATTAAGAAAACACAAGAGATTAGTTTATAAGCCTTCAAAAATTGATCGAGTGCCCCTTTTTATCATTACCAGATTCAAACTCTGCAAGATACGTATAATAATCATCTTTTTCTGCAATCAAATCATAAACACATTAACAAATCAATTAAAGTTTAAAAGAAAATAAATATGAAAGTACAATATTGTAATAAGAAAATCTAAGAGCACAATACCATTATAGGAAAAAGAAAAAAATACAACTATTTCTTGCATTCAACCCATTATATGTTTATCATGTAATTATAAAGTACAATCCGATTACACCTAATGCATATTCACTGATTTGTATATTATAGCATTCTAGTTTCATATCTTCCTGTCATGGGATTTTTAGCAAAATAACGAAAAAAATGAAAGCACATTGCTATTTCAAACACACACAATTGCATACACGTAGTGGTTTTTTAGCCAAAATAACAAAAAAAAAATTGAAAGTATGTTGTTGTTTGAAGCACACACAGTATGTTTTGTAGTTTTGTGTTGTGTCATTTTAAAGTAAGTTAATGTCTTGGACACACACTTTAATGATTATCTTTCTTAGATATGCATATATATCTTTCTATTATAAATTTTGGCTTTCAAAAGCATATCAATTTATGGCTTTGTACTTTCATTTGTAATATAAGTACAAAGCTATAAACGGATAATTTTTTGGTCTACATTTTTTAAGTTATCGCTTACATATAGATAATATTCTATAAATTTACCAATAATAATTAAAAAAATATGTGTGTGAGCAGTGAGTTAAATATGAAATGATGTACCTTTTAAAAGATCTTGAGTTCTTCATAACTATTCAATTTTCTGCATCATCCTTCTTCCTCTCTACCCTTGTCTTTGATATAGTTCTTGACAATCTCTTCTACCTGTCTCTGTTGTATGTATCAAATAAAAAATATGAAATCAATCAAAATCACTATAATTGACAATTTATGTAGCATTATCTTACTAAAATGGGTTACTATTTTGAGGCACACTCACTACATCATAAATATTAACTTTTGGGAATTAAGAGAAACACCAAGATCAAAGAAAGATTTTTTTTAATGTATTTTGCAGCAGATTCGTTTGGCACCACCTTCTTTCTATCACTTTCCTCCATATTCTTATAAATACAAATAATACTTATTACTAGAAAGGTTACCCCCGCTACACGGGGGCTAGAAGCTTTCAATGTTATTTTCGAATCGATAAATATGACAGACGTAGAAAGTGCATGGATGAAAAGCCCGGGCTTTGCCCCGGACCGTTTTTTTTCATCTTTTTATGAAAAAATGTAAAAGTTTTGACTGCAAGGACCAGAAGTGTCAAAATGGCTAAAGAATTAAAGGGGTAGGAATTAGCAACTTTTTAGAAAAGGGATCAAAGTTGACAAACCGTTAAAGTTTTGTGGCCAAACTTTAAATATTAAAAGGTTCCAAAAAAGTGTAAGAATATTGATTGCAAGGACCAAAAGTGTCAAAACGGGTAAAGAATGAGGAGCAAAGTTGCCAAAAAATATTCAAATTTACTATTCCTAACTTTGAAGTCCAACAATAATACAAAGACCAATTCTGCCAAAAAAGTAGCAAGTTCACTATTCTTTTTCTTGAGAACTTTAATATATATATATATATATATATATATATATATATAATTACATGGTATGGATATGTGTTAAAAAGAATATGTGGCCATAGAAATTAGAATGATCGAAGTATGATGAATAGATTACGTGTCAAACAAAATTAGATCATATGAAGCGGAGAATGGTGGAGGAAACGAAAGTGAGACGTAGTAGTTTTGTTCAAATCTTATCTCATGGAGTAGTATAAATAGGTGACCATTTTATTAAATTTAGAAAAAAAGAATTGAAAATATTTTGGAGGGGGACTTTCAGTTAATAAAAGCTTGAGGAGTTATTGCCAGAACTAATTAGGATCCGAGGCTTACTTTCGTCATATCAAGTGAGTACATAGTTACTTTCATCTTACATATAGTTATGAAATATTTTATATAAATTACGTGCTATGTGTGTATCTTATCTGTATACTTGCTATCTATGCTGGATGAAGAATTTTATACACGTTTTAAATTATTTAAACAGTATATGTATTTTTATCTACAAATATGTTGGGTATAACATGGGTAGATAGTTAATGTGCGATGAAATAAAATGATGAGAGGCCTCGATGTTATTGTGATCCAGTCATCTAGCGGAGTATGGATGACGACCACAGACTTTTCTAGACAGTCCAGTGGAAGGTTGACAGGCTCGCAACCTGTAGGTGTTAATGAGGTTGGGTGTTCATTTACTGTACTCCATCCCTCTCATGGTTGCCTTATTTGACATAAATTGATGGGAAACCCCCAAAGCAGTGTTGTCGCCCCGATGAAGATCCTTAGGCTAGGTCCCTTGTGATAGTTGTTTTAGGGACGAAAAGTGAGGATAACGGGAATGAGTAATCGGGTTATTGTTGTTTGATGAAATTAATAAATTTTTTTATTTGGGTTGAAAAACCTATATGCTCACAAGGCTTTCAAGCCTGACCCACTCAGTTTTCTTTGTATTACATGTAGTGGCACAAGAGCATAGTTGGATAATGACAAGGGATTTTGGATTATAGGCATGTAGTTTTAAATAACTGTTGTAAGGCTTATAATATACTGTTTATGCTTTTGGTCTGTATCGGAACATGAAATCCCGAGGTTTAGTTATATAATGAAAATACATTTCTTTAAGAAATGCTTAGATAAATTTTTATCATATTTTGTTTTGGGAACAAATTCCGCAACTCTTTTAATCAAAGGATTACTCTAATTTTATTTTAAAAACATAAATTAAATCGGTCTTTTCTGGCCGTGAAATTGGAGATGTCACATTTATGACTTAAGCACTCAAGCCCATATTTCAGATCTATGACTAAAACATGCCCTAGAGTCATAAAGTTTGCAACTTTATGATTTTACACGCCTAGTAAGAGCTTAACACAAGGTCTTAATCCATTAATACTTCCTACAAGATGTATGGAGCAAAACTAACCAAAGGGGCTTCATTTTTATGGCTAAGGACCCTTCCTAGGGTCTAAAAGGACAACTCAAAATGTACAGAACATGCCATGCTCAAGATGTGACTTTTGGGACTAAAAAGATGACATAAAACCCCCATAACTATATCTACAAGATTAAGAGACAAAGGTGCAAGATTTATACCTTGAAAGGCTTGCAAATGAAAGATAAATCCCAGATCTAAGGTGCTCCTTTCTCCAAGTTGAGCTTGATCTACTGCCTTCCTTTTCAAATCACACAAACACACTCTTTAATGCTTGAAATGTCCTCACAAGGTGCTTATATGGTTTCAAATCACAACGAGAGGGTAGAGGCTGTTTATGTGAAGAGAAATGAGGCCATAAAGATGCTTAAATACCACCCAAACCCTAAAAAATAGGGTTTCCAACTTTCTTTAGTACACCCTGTGTACATAGGTGTACGCCCATTGTACTAGGGCGTGCCCTAGTACACTTAGTGTACACACATGTACGATTAGTGTACTCCTCCTCCCCAAAATTACGAGAATGCCACTAGGGCTTCAAGGCACATTCTTGCTAATTGTATGCTTTAAAAACTGTATACGATTAGGATCATATAGTCTTAGAATGACTGATTTGGCCTTATTTTCTGTTCCTTGTCAGGTTGTGGTCGTAGGTTAGAGTCTTTCATTCGAAAGTTTATTTGATCTTTTATTGTGTATAATTTTCATGCATAAGGAAACCGTTAGTTAGAGTGGAAGTCCTAACATGGGTCGTAGTAAGTGAGCTTGGGATGTTCTTTGTCGGTTCTATGGCTTGGAGTGTTACTACATGAATGTTGCTTGCTTTGTGCTTTGTGGTACTAGTATTAGTGTGAGCTAATTATTTCATGAATATGTAAATTTGCATGTTGCAAAGGTTAAATAATCTCAGAGTGATAGGCAAGACCCTTTTGCGCAACTCTTGTCTGAGTCCAACCGTTGTAGGGTTGAATCTTTGACTCGAAGGATTATCTAAGATGTGTTGCATGTGATTGTATTCATTAGTTAGCTGATGTTAGTGGGAGTTCTTCAACAACTGATGGTAGGGTGAGGTCGGAACCTAGGAGAGTCTAGGAAGTTCCTTAAAGGAATAGGTGTGTTGTTTAGCAAATATTGGGAGATTATTATGAGTAGATGACTTAGAGGACTCAAGATGATTCTTGAGGAAAGTATGGATAGGTACGGAAGGTAGTATAGGGACCGTATTACTAAAAACATAGGATCCATAATCGAATCGAGGAAAATTTTGGGAATTCTAAGGATGTGGTTAGGGGAAGATAACATGGTTTGATACCATGATTCAAGGCCGTGTTTACGTATCTGTTGGTCTTTTTGGTTATGGTTGTTTAGGTTGAGGATAGGTCTGATGATTGTTTGGGCCTTAGTGTCCATGTTAGTTTGGCTTTGAATGGTGTAGACCAAGGTGAGTTAGTTGATTTTGAGGTCTTGAAGGCCTGGTTTGAGGTAGCGCCAGTTGAGTCCCAATACTCTAGAAAGTAGTGATTGTTGTGTCGGCTCGAGGTTTGTAGCCGGAGGCTGGGTGATTGGCTGGCAGATTAGAGTGCCACTATCTATGGCGGGGGTATGTTCTTCTAGCTTCCCATGTTTAGAAGAAAAATAGAGCATATATGTGATCTTCAAAGTTGGGGTGTAGACCCAGCACAAGGCTAGATGGTTGCCATTTTTGGCGGCGGTATGGCAATGTGGAAAATTACAAGAGGATTGTTGTGGTATGGTTGCTTTGATATGAGATCAAGGGTCTGCCATCTTTGGATATAGGCATTCCAGGTGCTGGTTGATGGAAGTGAATCAGGAGCGACAACTTTCGTTGTTTCTGATATATCCCGACTATGAGAGTGATTCCTCTTATATATATATATATATATATATATGTGTGTGTGTGTGTGTGTGTATATATATATATATATATATATATATATATAAAGTTTAATGATTTTTTTGCAATAAAAGGATATATAATTGTTCTTTTTCATTCCATAATTTAACTCAATTCAATGATATTATATTATATCAAAATCAAGAGAAAAATGAAATTGGATTTGTTTTGTTTAAAACTACATCATTTAAAAGGTTCTATACCAAAGCTTAGGTACATAACAACCACATATTCACTTTTCCATATATATATATATATATATATATATATATATATATATATATATATATATACGTCACACCCCAAAACCGGAACGACAGAAACGTTCTGGGTTGGAAGACGTCATGTCAAGTATCACAACATATGTAGTATAGTAATCAAAGTACAACAACCATTGCATTAATAGTAATAATTTTACATAGGTTACATTTCATAGCAACATCAAAGTAAATACAGAACATAACATAGATGCAGCTTGGTTCTAGGCTGACTTCGCAAAAGCTGTCTACCGATGACCTGAGAATACAAGTTATTTTGAAAGTGAGTATCAGCATTTATAAATGCTGGTGAGTTCATAAGTACTTAATGAAATTTGTATAAATACACATTTTTATTCAAAATAACCGCATGAAAGATGGTAGTTTAGAATATACAGAGTATTAGAATTCTTTCTAGAAAATCCTATATTTTCTAAATAAAAGTAGTCTTCTACCAAGACCCAATTATTTTGTGTTTAAACCAAGCAGTATCTCTATTAATATCAGTCTTTTACCAAGACCCGACGGTTTTATGTTTAAGGAGTAATTTCCCCAATAGTACAATCATAATCAAAATATAGTTTTTACTTTAAAGGGATTGTGAGAAAAGTCACAAGTAAAAATAGTAGGGAAAAATAATATTTTACCTCAGCAGAAACACTGCTGGCTAAAAGTAAATTAAACCTAGACTCCAGGCAGGACGCATCACAAAGCTTAAAGGTAAATAAATCATAGACTTCAGGCGGGACGCCTTGCAATGTCTAAAAAGGTAAATGAATACATAGACTCCAGGAAAGCATCGAATGGACAATACGCTTAGCCCAGTCTAAAGGAGAATAATACATAGACTCCAGGAGAGCATCGAATGGACAATACGCCTGGCTCAGTCTAAAGGAGAATAATACATAGACCCCAGGAGGGTATCGAATGAACAATACGCCTGGCATAGTCTAAAATAGAATAATACATAGACTCCAAGAGGGTATTGAATGAACAATACGCCTGGATCAGTCTAAAATAGAATAAAAAGGGTGAATGTGAACTCGTATGTAACCATGCTGATTGACGATCGAATCCTTGATGACCCTCCAGGTCTCACGTAGAGTTAGTAACATTATGTCACCCATGGGCCTTACCGGCTCGGACTGTAGCTAGCAGTCAGGATGCGGGTGTGTCTGTCTCGTATAGATCTTTACACATGATGTCCGCTCTCCCTCCAGGAGACTCTGGTTACACGACGGTGGCGTTATGAAGCGTCTTACCGGGTAATAGTGTGCACATTCTATTTAAAGTATTATAATAATGGTATAGACTCATGAATGAAGTGAATTTTGTGGAATTCTTCATACTAGAAAGAGTAAATTGAACCTCCTAACTATTCCTATAATAGTTATTAATGTTTCAGGTATAAGAACAATGAATGGAAGGATGCCTTTGCTACACAAAGGAAATGAACTGGTTGATGGAAACCTTTATGACTATATATGTATGCATGATATATAACTAATAATTAAATGACCTTCGGATGGATAACCGATACCCCAAAACCACATCCGAACAAGGAAAAGGAGACAGGGCGAGCCAGCCTTCCTAAGTCCTTTAGGCATTACATATATAACTATACATATACAGGCATGCATTTAACAATATAAAAGCATGAAAGAAACTTTGCTAAAACCTTTGGAAAACATTACAATTAACAATCTATGACTTGATGTCAGTTTATAAAACAAGCCTTGAAAACCTTTGGAAAACTTTACAATTAAGAATTTATGACTTGATGTCAGTTTATAAAACAAGCCTTGAAAACCTTTGGATAACCTTTGGAAAATCTTTGATAATCTAAAAGAGGAATTTATACTTTAAAACAAGATTTGAAAACGTTCAGCTGTATAAAGTAGTTTGACAAGCAAAATCTATTTTGCTATACAGTTATTAATCACATGTGATTGATCTGATAACTCTATAGTTTAACTTGTATGCCCCCCATATAAGCATTTAAAATCATTTAAAAGGTTGATTCAGGGGTATGAACTCACCTGACATGGGTGATTCGGATGAACGGACGGTATAAAATGCTAAGTGTCAAGTGAGGACTTGACCACACACGCGAATCCTATTTAACATGTAACGATACATTTAAGTATCTAATTAGTCATTTAACAACCAATTATGCAAGTAAGGACATCCTAAGGCATTGAAACACTTTGCTACAAGTGCTAGGAGTACCAAGGGTTGCATATAAAGAGAGTATGGCCTCGCATTGGAGTTTACTCCTCAAATGGTGGCCCTTAGGGGTGTTTACGGTTTCTGGACCATGACCCCCATGAGTTTACAACCGTAAGCTCATGGTAGTGGTGTCATTGGGTGTTAAAAGGTCCTAAACCACTCAAGGAATTATGCTAGACTCGAATCAAGGGCTTAGGAAGTGATTGGGGCTCAAAATAGACACTTTTTGGAGTTTACGGTCCTTGGACCACTCCCTTGGGAGTTTACGGCCGTAAACACATGAGTTTACCGTCATAAACTCATGTTTGTCCATTTCGCTTGTGCTTTGGTGGTTCTAGGCTATGCATGCAAGGTTCTAGTCACTTATACAAGCATTAGAAGGTGTTAAGGGCACTTAAACCCCCTTAGAAGGTGTTTACGGTTTTGGGAGACCTTCCCAAACTGTAAACTCATGTTTGTCCCTTCATTTCATGTTCTTGGGGTCCCTAGTTCATGCAAGTAAGGTACTACTCCATTACACAACCATTTGAAGGCATTAGGGCATCTAAACACCTTTTGGAGGTGTTTACGCTTTTGGGATGGCCTCCCCAAACCGTAAACCCATATGAACATGGGGAAATGATGATTTTCGGGTGTAAGCAAGTTCATACTAAGCACACAAGAAGCTAGGGCAAGTGTACTTACGTTCTAGGAGCTTGGATGATCGTTTTTGGCCAAGAACACTTGTGTGTGTTCTTGGTGTTCTTGAAGAACACTTGAAGATCTAAGCAAAAATCGAAAATCCATGGATGAAGTGATGTAAAAACACTAGATTAAGTGTTATATGAACGAATCTAGGCAAGAAACACTTACGTTTTGACGGAAAAGAAATATGATACTTGAGAGGATTTCTTGAGTGTTCTTGAGGTGGAAGTTGGAAAAATGAGAGAAAATAACTAAGTGTCATATTTATACTCTCGGGGGTTTGCAGTCGTAAACTCCGAGTTTTCTCCCATAAACTCCAAATTTTTAGAGTTTCACGACTTACGTTAAACACGACAACTGTAGCGCTTGATTCCTGGTATGTTGAAATTTGTATAAGTGTTTGCATTCTTAGCCTTGTGCTCAGCGAGTTGTAGGCCCGACTTGCCGAGTAGAGTCGGGACCCGGGACACGTTTTAAGTTGGCGACTCGACGAGTCCGTATTCTGGACTCGGCGAGTCACTGCTGTTGGATGAAACCCTAAGTTTCAGGGGTTTGCACCCTATTTAAACCCTCATTCCGCCCCAATCTCGCCCCCATTCACCCTCAGAGCCCTATATCTCGTTCAAGCTTTGTTTCCTTGTGAGTTTGAAGCTTTTGGTGTGTCCTCTTGAAGTTTTGGAGTGGGAAGAAGAGTAGATCAAGAAGAAGAAGAGGAGGTCAGGCATCTTTGAGCTATCTCAGTGTGTTTCCTAAGGTATAACTCGTTTCCCCCTTGTTTTCATGGTTATTGTCCCTTATAGCTCCATTAAAGTCCTCTTTGAACCATTTCCAAGCTTGTGTATGTTTGAGGGTTTGTAATAAGCTGATTGACCTTTAGATCTAGGCATGGTTGAGCTCCGGGAGCTCAGATCTACTGCCTTTTTGGAACCATATTGCATGAAAGCCCTAGATCTACCCTTTTGGTGTATTTTGGACCCTAAAACCCTCATGGTTGTCTATTTACACGTAAAGTTGGAAACTTTACGTGTTAATCAAGCCCCAGGATCACGGATCTAAGTATGGCATGAGCTGGATTCAAGCAGAATCGACCATATAGTAATTGCATGGTAACGACTCGGCGAGTCGAAACGCGAGTCCCCGGGTTTTCCCCTTTTTCGTTTTGCCGAGTAGTGTAGTGAGTCCGGGGTGGACTCGATGAGTTGGAAGCCGAACTCATTCATGAAGGAACTCGGCGAGTCAATGCCCTGACTCGGCGAGTTCAAGACAATCTTCTTAGATCAAGCAGACTCGACCAGTTGTTCATACAACTTGGCGAGTCACAGCATAAAGTGTTCATCGGATGAAGATGAACTCGGCGAGTTGTTCATACAACTCGGCGAGTAGGATGAAGGACTTGGACATTAGTTTAGAAGGAGAACTCGTCGAGTCAACGCCTAACTCGACGAGTAGAGACGGGATTCAGAACAATCGATTGGATAGAGACTCGGCGAGTTGAAGAGTCAAGCCGACGAGTCGGGTCAACTAAAAGTTGACTCTGATCTTGGCTTATGACTTGGTCAGGGGTAAAATGGTCATTTTACCCCAAGGGACAGTTAGCAGCGGTTGATTGAGTGTTTTGTGGGAATTATAGCCGGAGGATTTCCGGAGCAGCAGCAGCAACAGCAGACAGTTAATCCCCACGCAGATTAGCAGCTTCATCAAGGTGAGTTACCTTCTAGTAGCGATGGGTCTACGGCCACAATGCCGGCCCACCAGTAGGAGTTGTATGTAGATGATTGTCTCTGTGATATTCATCTAGGGATTACTACTACCCGTGTAATGTTTATGTGCTAGTATGATATGATGTTATGTGCTAGTGACAGTAGGGGGAGATAGTCCCCAAGATATCTGGTCGAGAGGACCGAAGGGGAGGCCAGCACCTAGATATGCTAGGCAGTATCCGGTTGAGAGGACTGAAGGGGAGGCCAGCACCCAGGTATGCTAGGCAACGTCCGATCGAGAGGACCGAAGGGGTAAGTCGGGCACCCAGCTATGCCTAACAATATACGTATGTTATGTGATTATATGGTATGTGGTACAGTGGGGGAACTCACTAAGCTTCGTGCTTACAGTTTTCAGTTTTGGTTTCCGGTACCTCTTCAGCTAAGGGAAAGGAGCCGACGCGGTAGCAGCATATCACACACACACACACTCTCTGGTTTCCGCATTTACGAGATTCTCTGGGATTTATACTCTGATATTTTGATTGGTTGTATGATTTGACTTTTAGACACGGTTTACGTTGTATCATGGTTTGATCAAACAATGTTTTAATTATTAATGTCTTCTAAAGTAATATTTTAAAACAAAATTTTTGGACGTGAAAATTGGGTCGTTACAGTTCTTCTCGTTGTCTGATAATACTTAATGAATATATTGTAATTTATAACCTGATTTGGGACTCAAGAATTAGGTAGGAGACACTTGGGAGGTTTGGGTTAATATATCTTTAGTCTAATTTGGGGAACATGTCAGTTTTGTTGGCGTTCCAGCGAACCTTCACTAGCGGAATGCGGATTCGTTTCATTCGCTTGGCCTCTTGGTCCATGATTTCTACATACTCCTACGATGTTGGGCTCTCATTGATCTCGATCTCGTCGAGCGGGGTTACAAGAGTTACATCGGATAAGTACTTTCTCAAATATAAGACATGGATATATTTGGGTGGAATTTATGGAATTCCCAAAGTAGTCGAGGTCTGACGGGGGTTGGACAAACTCTCACCAAGAATCTCGGATGGCACTAAGCTCTTGGAAAGATAGAGCTTTTCAGTACTTAGAACATAATGCACTTCTATGGTGGGATCATCACTGGTGTGATCGCCATTTCGAAGTTCCAAAAGTTTTATTTTACTGAGGGTGTAGTTCCCGGGTTGGTTCTTAGAAGGCTCATGTCGTCTTCGGATTTGTATTCCCTACTGATTTGCTTTCGGAGGTCTTCTGGATCATCGGATGTATTGGCTACTATTGGTACCTATTGGTTATGTGGCATTTATCTCGACTTAGTGCAAAGATGGACCTGCACTTCTGACTCTCAAGGTGTTTCTATCGGAACCTCTTAAAGTCAGTGAGATAGGGTTTTACCAGACGATGTTTAGAGTGTTTAAATTTTCAACATCGTCTATAAGATGCTTTCATAGTATGATCCCTAACTGGAAGGAATCATTCTCTTACATGCCTCGCTGTTTCCTGGATAACAGACTCTGATCAGGGCTACTCCGCCCTTAGGGATTTTTGAAGAGGGGTGGCTATTTCAGGATGTGGTTCTACTATCTTTTTAGAGATAGTATTCCTTGGAACACATAGTAGTCCAAGAATCTCTAAGACATGCCCTAGTACTTAAGGTGTCGGTTCATTCCCGTTTTGCAGAAAGGGCGTGTTCTTGTATAACCTATCGACCAACACCTAGACTGGTGTCGAGTCTATAATCTCTTCGGGATTTGGGTTATAAGACTCAATGCAACCTACTTTCGTACTTTATTCATGTATTCTTGGTCATGAAGGTCATCCTATGGTTCTTGGTATTCTAGTATTCACTCCGATAAATGCGGTCAATCGTCTAAATGGTGCTGGTGACTTCTCTCGCATGAGGAGGCGGTGTGTCCTAGGCACTACTCATCTGTAACGGGATGGACGAAGTGCCTGAGCAGTGCGAGTATCTTCTGCAACTACTTTTCTGGTGTTTTAGAGTTTCCTCAATCTAGATTAAATCTAGAGAGTACAGGGTTCCGTCACTCAGAACTTCTAATTTCCTCATCCACTCTTCTCAGTGTTTAACCTATCGCAGCTTCCCGGTTTTCGGGATCTCTACTGAGATGCTTAATTCGTGGGATTAAGCGCGAATGGATGGTCGTCATCAATGTCCTTGACTCTTATGACTGGAGTTACTTTCCTAACCGAGGGTGTTAGCTACTATGTTGGCCTGACCGAGATGACAACAAATTTCCCATTTGTGGTCATTTTAGTAGCTCAACCCGCAGTGGTTCTCTTGACTTAAGCTCCTTTTCTATGGGATAGGATGAAGGGTCTTATTATAAGGTTCGTGGCAATCCTTATACTCGGATTAATCACTAATACTCGGTGTATGCAAGTCGTATACAATTGAGACTGACGAGGTGTTTAGATGTGTGGCCCCACCTCAGACCCACAACCAAACACGGAACAGGGGTGGTAGGGAGGAAGCACACATCTTAAATCTTATCGATCTAAATTATATACTACCCTAATACATATACTCAGTAGTAGTAAGTTAATCCCATGAGTTCTTTCTCTTGATTCATGAAGCTGGTTGTACGGTGCTAATGGTCTTTCTGGGGAATCCACTGAGTAGGTTTCGGGTGGTTGTTGTCTTCTGGGATACCTGCAGTGTCTTTTGCTTCGGGTTCTATCTGTCTAAGGAGGGGTTGGTTAACAGCGTGCGATACTCTTCTCCTGGGTACTTTGGAAGGTTTTAGATAAGAGAGACGACCGACGGATCGCATTAGGTTTTATTATTAGGTTCGGAAGAACCTTTATTTGACGAATTGGCTATGGTGAAAGTTCTCTTTACACAGCACTAGAAATTTTCACATGGTCATAGCAAGTCGAACCATGATTGACAGCAATGTCGAATTTAACAGGCATCGACACGATATGGGATAAAGATCGATAGGACCATGTGTTGAACAGGGCACACAAGTTCTTAGCGCCTCGGGTTTCGTCCATGGTATCACTATCGCGGATACTTGGGCTGATGGAATCGACGTGGAACTCTAGGGGTCCTAATGTTTCAGAACAATGTACTTTTCATGAATGGATTTCTCATGAGGTTTCTCTATAATCGCCTAGTATACACTAGTCATGTATAATTGAGGTGGAAAGGACTGTTGACTGAGCGACTCTGCCCTAAATCCACAACCCAATGAGGAACAGGAATAAGGCAGCATCACTCACTCGAGGTCTATCAATCTTAATTATACATGGCCTTAACGTATATATCGAGCCATTATAGCTTTACCTGATGGATTTTTGAATTTTACAACAGTGCTGCGACTTTCGCCTTAACGAGAGAGTAATTACAGTTAGAATTAATCATTTAATGTTTTCGGTTAACTACTCGGGATTGAGAAAGACATACCAAAATTCCACTGGGTTCCTTGATGCTTCTCCCTAGGTATTAGGGTTATATTCCTCCTACGCCCTTGTCGTTTCTTTCAGTTGGGCAGTGCTTCTCGAAGTGCCCAATTACACCACATAGGTGGCATATTGGACTGGTCCCAACATTGGTGGTTGATGTAATGAACTCAACGGGGGCTCTGCAGGTACGAGAGGTATGCCCCTTCCTGTTGCACCTAATGCAAAAGAGTTCTCGATAGACACCATGATGATGGTAGCTATACTTGCTGCAATGGGGAAGGTTTCCTAGGTATGGTCTTCTTGGAGTCGACGCGGAAGTGTTGACGGAGGTATTGACCACTTCAGCTTGTTGCCCTTCAGAAGGCCTTTGAGTCGAGGTACTTCCCTCCTCGTTCTTGAACTTTCTCTTTAGTGGATTTGGTTGAGGTTCTTGGGTGGTTGGGTACGTAGGTGATGGTTGCTGCTGTCCATTGCTAGGATCGAAAATCTCGATAGGGGTCCTGCTAACATTTGCATTGTTAGCATTTAGGTGAGCCATGACAGCTGCTACGACTGCTGAGACTGCAGCTTGAAACATAGCTTCATCGAATAGGAGAGTCGGTGTCTTGACAGTGGGTTGCTTACGTTTCTTTGGAGGCATGGTTTTTCCTACACGAAAAGGAACACAAGCCGATGAGAGACGATGGTTAACTCTAGACGTAACTATCCTTACTATAATAGGCAATAATTTTTTTTCCGCGCCTCAAATGTTGGTTATCTGAGTGTCGACCTACATCCCTATGATGCAGTCTGGGAAATCGGGTAGGAGTAAGAGTATCGAAAAGCCATAAGATGGGAGTCATTCCTACTAAGTTATCTTTATACTGAAGAGATTTGCTCTCCGGCTTTGGAAAGATTTGAGGACAGTTCGGAATGAAGATCACGGAAGAAAAGGGCTCATGAAGACTTATGGCTAAACACTCTCAATCGAGGTTTTGGGGTCCGATCTAATCATATTACTTGCGGCGGGGAAAGGCGATTTGCCTAGCACATAGTGTGAGTAGTGTAATCACTAACTCACTAAATTGTATTATTTTATGGGTGTATTAGCGCGACGATAACGAGGAAAAGACACTTATCGGGTTCCATGTATTGGCTCCCTTTGTCTACCTCTTATCCCTGACTGGGACCGGCGTTGGTTTTCTTCGGGTAGTTACCTAGGCTTCTCTTCTCGTGTAGACATATTGAATTTCTACTCCGTCTTACTTCCGATTCTGACTCTGAGTGTCATCACTTCATGATGGATAACTGGAAATCTCGGAAGTTCAGGCGAATTTCCCACCGATGTCCCTAAAAGGTACAGGCACTTGGTAGTTTCAATAGTCTCGTCCTGGTTTATTTATTTCCGAACTGGAAATCCTCTCAGTGGACCTCTTTTGGATCTAAATCAACTATTCTGTCAAACACTGAAGTGGATAAGGTTCTCTAAAGGGTTTTGTGCGAGAATGGAAATGACTAAAGAATCCTAAGAGATTATTAAAACGTTTCACTGGGTGATCCATATCGAGTCCTGCTACAATTTCATAGGGTACACAAATTATATATAACCTAGATCTGATAGGCCTTCGAATATGTGATACTACTCTATATCCACATCCAAACAAGGAAAAGGAAGTAGAGAGAAACCACACATTCTCAGACTATGAGATCTTCACTATATATAACTTTGGGAGTATACCCTCTGTAATCATAGGTATATCAATAAGGATCTTTTTAGGTTTTCCACAAGGTTTTCTATGGATCCTAAAATACCCCTATGGTATTTTAAATACTTGTTTGATTCTCAACTTCTGAGCATGCTTCTGGGTTTATTGTTAGTCTTTTAGTATCCTAAAATACTCCTATCGTATTTTAAACCTTATGTTTGGCTCTATCATTCCTATTTGGTAAGTTTCAGACCTGTTGCAACACCACCATCACTCCCACGCACACGTTCATCGCATCTCGAATAAATATAGTTGATCAGGTTATATTTATTCCAGCCTACGATTACATAACTGCCCAGGTTTGACGGTAATGGTCAACATCCAAAGACTTTTATTCTTGTTCTTCTTGTGATACTTTGTTTGGGTGTTTAGATTTTGGATGTTCTTATACTTTGGTAAAATATGGTTACATTTTAAAATATAATTCTTGGTCAGAGTGTTTTATCCCAATGTATTTATAGGCTGTATATCTTTTATGAATTGACATACTGAGCTCACTATAAACAATGCTCTAATACCAATCTGTCACACCCCAAAACCGGAACGGCGGAAACGTTCTGGGGTGGAGGACGTCATGTCAAGTATCACAACATATGTAGTATAGTAATCAAAGTACAACAACCATTGCATTAATAGTAATAATTTTACATAGGTTACATTTCATAGCAACATCAAAGCAAATACAGAACATAACATAGATGCAGCTTGGTTCTAGGCTGACTTCACAAAAGCTCCCGGGATGTACATGTCTACAGATGACCTGAGAATACAAGTTATTTTGAAAGCGAGTATCAACATTTTTAAATGTTGGTGAGTTCATAAGTACTTAATGACATTTTTATAAATACACATTTTTATTCAAAATAACCTCATGAAAGATGGTAGTTTAGAATATACAGAGTATTAGAATTCTTTTTAGAAAATCCTATATTTTCTAAATAAAAGTAGTCTTCTACCAAGACCCAATTGTTTTGTGTTTAAACCAAGGAGTATCTCTATTAAAATCAGTCTTCTACCAAGACCCGACGGTTTTATGTTTAAGGAGTAATTTCCCCAATAATACTATCATTATCAAAATATAGTTTTTACTTTAAAGGGATTATGAGAAAAGTCACAAGTAAAAATAGTAGGGAAAAAGTAAATAAAACCTAGACTCCAGGCAGGACGCATCGCAAAGCTTAAAGGTAAATAAATCATAGACTTCAGGTGGGACGCCTTGCAAAGTCTAAAAAGGTAAATGAATACATAGACTCCAGGAAAGCATTGAATGGACAATACGCCTGGCTCAGTCTAAAGGAGAATAATACATAGACTCCAGGAGAGCATCGAATGGACAATACGCCTGGCTCAGTCTAAAGGAGAATAATACATAGACTCCAGGAGGGTATCGAATGAACAATACGCCTCGCATAGTCTAAAATAGAATAATACATAGACTCTAGGAGGGTATTAAATGAACAAGACGCCTGACTCAGTCTAAAATAGAATAAAAAGGGTGAATGTGAACTCGTATGTAACCATGATGATTGACGATCGAATCCTTGATGACCCTCCAGGTCTCGCGTAGAGTTAGTAACATTATGTCGCCCATGGGCCTTACCGGCTCGGACTGTAGCTAGCAGTCAGGATGCGGGAGTGTCTGTCCCGTATAGATCTATACACATGATGTTCGCTCTCCCTCCAGGAGACTCTGGTTACACGGCGATGGCGCTATGAAGCGTCGTATCGGGGAATAGTGTGTCACATTCTATTCAAAGTATTATAATAATAGTATAGACTCACGAATGAACTGACTTTTGTGGAATTCTTCGTACTAGAAAGAGTAAATAGAACCTCCTAACTATTCCTATGATAGTTAAGAACAATGAATGGAAGGATGCCTTTGCTACCCAAAGGAAATGAACTGGTTGATGGAAACCTTTATGACTATATATGTATATATGATATATAACTAATAATCAAACGACCTTCGGACGGATAACCGATACCCCAGAACAACATCCAAACAAGGAAAAGGAGATACGACAAGCTAGCCTTCCTAAGTCCTTTAAGCATTACTTATATAACTATACATATACAAGCATGCATTTAACAATACAAAAGCATGAAAGAAACTTTGGTAAAACCTTTGGAAAACTTTACAATTAAGAATTTATGACTTGATGTCAGTTTATAAAAGAAGCCCTGAAAACCTTTGGATAACCTTTGGAAAACTTTACAATTAAGAATTTATGACTTGATTTCAGTTTATAAAACAAGCCTTGAAAACATTTGGATAACCTTTGTAAAATCTTTGATAATCTAAAAGAGGAATTTATACTTTAAAACAAGATTTGAAAACGAGATTTGAAAACGTTCAGCTGGATAAAGTAGTTTGACAAGCAAAATCTATTTTGCTATACAGTTATTAATCACCTGTGATTGATCTGATAACTCTATAGTTCAACTTGTATGCCCCCCATATAAGGATTTAAAATCATTTAAAGGGTTGATTCAGGGGTATGAACTCACCTGACGTGGGTGATTCGGATGAACGGACGGTATAAGATGCTAAGTGTCAAGTGAGGACTTGACCACACACGCGAATCCTATTTAACATGTAATGATACATTTAAGTATCTAATTAGTCATTTAACAACCAATTATGCAAGTAAGGACATCCTAAGGCATTGAAACACTTTGCTACAAGTGCTAGGAGTACCAAGGGTTGCATATAAAGAGAGTATGGCCTCACATTGGAGTTTACTCCTCAAATGGTGGCCCTTAGGGGTGTTTACGGTTTCTGGACCATGACCCCCATGAGTTTACAACCGTAAGCTCATGGTAGGGGTGTCATTGGGTGTTAAAAGGTCCTAAACCACTCAAGGAATTATGCTAGACTCGAATCAAGGGCTTAGGAAGTGATTGGGGCTCAAAATAGACACTTTTTGGAGTTTACAGTCCTTGGACCACTCCCTTGGGAGTTTACGGCCGTAAACACATGAGTTTACCGTCATAAACTCATGTTTGTCCATTTCGCTTGTGCTTTGGTGGTTCTAGGCTATGCATGCAAGGTTCTAGTCACTTATACAAGCATTAGAAGGTGTTAAGGGCACTTAAACCCCCTTAGAAGGTGTTTACGGTTTTGGGAGACCTTCCCAAACCGTAAACTCATCTTTGTCCCTTCATTTCATGTTCTTGGGGTGCCTAGTTCATGCAAGTAAGGTACTACTCCATTACACAACCATTTGAAGGCATTAGGGGCATCTAAACACCTTTTGGAGGTGTTTACGCTTTTGGGATGGCCTCCCCAAACCGTAAACCCATATGAACATGGGGAAATGATGATTTTCGGGTGTAAGCAAGTTCATACTAAGCACACAAGAAGCTAGGGCAAGTGTACTTACGTTCTAGGAGCTTGGATGATCGTTTTTGGCCAAGAACACTTGTGTGTGTTCTTGGTGTTCTTGAAGAACACTTGAAGATCTAAGCAAAAATCGAAAATCCATGGATGAAGTGATGTAAAAACACTAGATTAAGTGTTATATGAATGAATCTAGGCAAGAAACACTTACGTTTTGACGGATTTGACGGAAAAGAAATATGATACTTGAGAGGATTTCTTGAGTGTTCTTGAGGTGGAAGTCGGAAAAATGAGAGAAAATGACTAAGTGTCATATTTATACTCTCGGGGGTTTGCAGTCGTAAACTCCGAGTTTTCTCCCGTAAACTCCAAATTTTTAGAGTTCCGCGACTTACTATAAACACGACAACTCTAAATTTATACTTCCTTATTTTTGGTTCGCTTGACGAATATTGTTTAAAATATTCCAACGGGATTTAAATCCGGCCAAAAATGTTTTGAAATAAATTTGGCTAATTTTTGGATTGCTTAATTGCGGAGTTTATACAAACGGAAATTTCGGGTTGTCACAATATATATATATATATATATATATATATATATATATATATATATATATATATATATATATATATATAAAGGTTTAGGTTCTATGGAAAACAAAAAACCTTAAAAATCATAAAAAAATGTATAAAAAAAAATACTTAGAGATCACAAAACTTTTTTTTGACTTTATATATACAAATTTTGCAACTTTTTTAACAAATTCGGTGAAATTTTTTTGGAAAAAAACAAAAAAAGAATCGATTTTTCTTCAACGAAATTGTTAAAAAAACCTGCGATTTTTTGATGTGTAAACTCAAAAAAAGTTTTGTGATCTCTAAGTATTTTCTTATGCATTTTTATGAATTTTAGGATTTTTTTTGTTTTCCATATAACCCTTTCCTATATATATATATATATATATATATATATATATATATATATATATATATATATATATATATATATATATATATATAATGCTCGCAATGAAATGTTTGCTAGGAATTTATAGGCGAAATGTGTGGTAGTCTATTTGTTTCTAGATAAGGAATCAATGCTATGAATAGACCGTCAAAATTATTGTTTGTGTATCCGCAAGGGATTCTTGGTGTTAGGGGAAGTTATGCTTGGGAAATTTTTAGGGTTTCCATCTGATTCAAAATTTTTTGAGGTTGGTTGGTCTCTATTTGGAGGATCATTTTATGTTGTGATGCACACTCCGAGAGTCACGGATGGTATGTATCTAGTAGAGTCGGTTGAGTATTGGGTTGTTGCAATGTTAGTTAGTAGTGGTTTGAACCCTAAGTGGGGGGGAACTGAATATTTTTCTTGGTGGATTTTCACACCCCCGAACTAGACGGCGGAAAAGTCCGGAGGCGGGTGACTTCATTGTGCAGTATCATAACAATTGAATATAAATGAAACAGAGCAATCCAAACATCATACATTGAGATAACAAACTTACATTTTTTGCATATTGTATTTGTGTTTCGAATTACACAAAAGAGACATAAGCAACAAATCCAAACTACAACTAATTAGTCCCGCATCCGCGTCCCTTGTTACCTGCTTACTAGATCCTTGAGAATACAAGTCGTTTTGAAAAGCGTCAACTAAAAAGTTGGTGAGTTCATAAACATTTTTCTATAAAATCATTTACACTTGTTTAGGATCGTTCTCATTGTACTTTCAGAAAATCCGATATTTTCTATGAAATCGTTTGAAGTCTTGCCTTGAAAATCATGGATATATGTGTGCATGTCATTGCTTTTGTTCATCCTTATAAGGTGTGATTTGGAAAAGGAGTGTAATTCGTAAAAGCGATTTGTGTCCGGGAATAGTTCTTTTGAATAGTAATAATCAACTGTTTCCAAAAAAATCCCTTATTTTCAAAAAGAGAATATGGTTGAAAATCTTGTTCCTTTTATCGAGTAAAATTGAGTGTGCGTTATAGTTTATCGTTATCGAATTCGTAAAAAAATTGTTTTCTCTAGAAAATCCTATGTTTTCTGCTATAAAATATTCGTAAGTTCTAGTTCCAACTATGTATATTTGTGGGTTAGTTCATCGTTTTCAAAATCGCTTACAAACGTTTTCCATAGAGTCCTACGCTTTTTAATTTGTAAAATAGTAGTATTATGACTCTACACTTGTTAGGAGAAAGAATCAAAATGGCAATTGTGGACATTCTACGCGATGAAAAAGGACAGTCAACACAACAAATGCGGACCATCACCTATCATGTGTAGGACAGTCAACACAATGTGCCAAAATTTATTTATGAGGTTTTCCTTACATAAATTTCTAGTTAATATAACATATTCTAGTGAGTCGTTATAACAATACTAATCTGACGGTGTGCCTATTTTGGCGTTTCTCAGGCACCCTCGGTTTGGAAAAGACATTTGTCACCCTAGAATGGCCTGTCTAGCTGTAGCGAACATCGAAGGTGCGGGGTGTCAACCCCGTATAGATCTATACACAAATTCCCGCTCTCCCTCCAGGAGACTCTGGCTATAACTCCTTACAGGACTTTAGACGTACACTAATATTTTTATATTTAGGTACTTTTGAGATTTTTCTGACTAGAATATTAACAACGTTTTGAGCGATCGTTAGAGATCCATTATTTGTTAGATAAATAATGAAATTCGTACTCATTGAATAGAAATATTGTTCTCGTTCCATATCGTTGATTGTGCTCGTTAACTAGGTGCTCGTGTTCATTCCTTTTCGTTTATTGAAAAATAAGTCATTTTAGTCAAGAGAGAAAGTGTCAAGTCATAATTTGTATAAATCTATTACTGCCGGTTATGACACGCATTTTCTGCTTTATGACATATAGAACATTACTTATGTTCTTGGAGGTTTTACGACAGCAGTTTATGACATGCAAATATTTCTGTCATAAAGGCTTTATTTGTATATTTTCTTGATGCAAACTTTTATATCGAATATTTATAAAATACTTACTGATAGTTTGCAAATAGTCACAAAGTTTCCATTTTCGAAAATTACTAGAAATGGTGTCCACTTATCAAGGTCCCATTTTATAACTTTTATCTCTAGTCATGATAGCATAGATAAAGGGGTTAAGTTGGACACACCCAATAGTTGGGAGGCTCTTTTGTACACAAAGTATCCTCTGTTCTTTATGAAGTTGTGAAATCTTACGTTCATGAGTATATTACTAAAATAATCATTTAATAATATTTCACACACACATACAAACATACGTATACATGCAATTATTCAAGTATTTAGGCAAGATTTGACTTGTACTCTCCCCCAAAAACATTAAAACATTGAAGAAAGGTGGGGTATGAAGCTCACCTTGAGTTGGTTGAGGAGTTGTTTGGAGTTATGGAGTGAAGATCTCAAGCTTAGACTTTTGGCTGAGATGAGGAACTCCTCTGGGAAGAATGTTGTCCTAAGGTTGATTATCACATATTATTATGAGTAAAATAATATGGATTTATCTTGAAGATTATATAAAATCTTAGATAAGTGGAGAAATTACTTTAAAATTTCCAAGAAGAAGTTGAGAAATTTTGCTTCCAGCAAGATCCTTGTTCTTGCCTTTGGGATAAGCTTTTGAGAGGAAATGAGAGAAGTGAGAGGAAATGGATAGCCCAAATTTCCTTCTACTGTCGTGCTTAAGAGAAAGAAAAAGGGAGGGAATCATTGATGCATAGGGATCTGATGGTCCAAGCTTTGTTATTTGGTGGGTAAAGCATGGGATACTGTCATTTGCATGGGAAATGAGAATTTCATCAAATCACAAAGTCAACCTCTTTGTCCTTATCTTGATTTAGGATAAGATCTTCCTAAATCCCAAACATTTATTTTTATGTAAATATGCTTAAAAGAATTAATTTTAGCATAAAATAGGGGTTTAAGGGGTTTAGGATAGGAAAAATACGAGTTTGGTGTGACTATTGGCGTCAAAATGCCTTAAAATGATAAAATGGTCCGAAAATGACAAAAATCTGGAGTGGAGGGTTGTTTTGCGAGGGTCCGAAGTGTTTAGGGGAGTTCCGAAGTCATTCTCAAAGTTCTGGAGTCATTTGGGTCATTTCCGAAGCTGTTTCCTCAAATCCGGAGTACATCCTCGGATCCGAAGTTAGGTGCGAAATATGGAGCGAAGCCAGCAGTCCGGACTAGAGGCGCGAAGCGGGCCGGGTATTCCGAAGCAAGGCAAGCCTTCCGGCGCAAGTCCCAAGCGAGGTCCTTCTGGAGTGTGCGAGGTTCCGAAGCAAAACATGGGCATTCTGGATTCCATCAGAAGCTCCGAAATAGGGTGGGGTTCCGGACCAAGAGGTTCAGGACCAAGAGGGTTCCAGACCAAGGTTTCGTCTTCCGGTTTTCAGCTGTTTTCGACTGAGGAAGGTACTTAGAGAGATTTGAGATACGTAGAGAGATTTGGGAGAGATTTCACATACTTGGAGAGATTTAGGAGAGATTGCACTTACTTGGAGAGATTTGGGAGGGATTCGATATACTTGGAGAGCTTTGCATTATAACTCTACATGGCTCCTTAGGAACTTATATTGTACACTTAGGTGTGTTAGCATAAGTCTCACAATAGTCCCTGCTTACTTGAGGACACAATTTCCTAGCTAAAAGGGCTAGTTGTGACATGGTTCATCGATCTGTTCGAGTTTGTGGATTAACAATAATGGGTCATAGGAACCTGCAGTTCAGGTATGTGGGAATTTAGTACAAATTTTGGTTAAGTCGGGGGTGCGGAGCAACTTTCTTTCAGATATATGTGCTCACGAATGCATGTGTTATCTTCGCGACATGAAAATGTTGGATAAGAAGCTCGTGGTAGCCAATGGTTCCTTTCGGGATGCTAATGAATAGCTCAAGAGGTGTTGGGTAGCTTCGGTTGTGTCACACCCCAAAACCAGAATGGCAGAAACGTTCGGGGGCGGAGGACGTCATGTACAGTACCACAACAATGCATAATAGTAAACAAGCAACAAAATCATCCATTGCATTAATAGTAATATTTAATACAAATGTGTTCTGTATAGTTTATAAGACACCAAAAATAAGAATTCAAAATAAAAGATGAGTCTTGAATGTGCTCCATCTTCTTAAAACCTGGCATTGGTACCTGTCTATTGATGACATGAGAATACAAGTTATTTTGAAAGAGTAGATCAACATTAAAGCTGGTGAGTTCGTAAGTATTTTAGTGTCATTGCTTGTATAAATGTGTTTGTAGTAAATTTTTGTATATGTTTGTAATTGTTTTGTAAATGTTTGTATCTCCTAGAAAATCCTATATTTTCTAGTAAAAGTAGTCTTCTACCAAGACCCAAATCTTCTGTATGTTATTCGTTTGTAAAAGTGTGTAATTTTCCCCAAAGATAGACTATCATTTACTTGAAATATAGTTTACATTACCGTTTATGTGAGTAGCTCACTATATGAATGTAATGGGAAAATAATATTGATGTACTTGTAGTATTAGTATATAACTATTACCATTGTGCTAACTACCTTAAAACCATTGTTTTTTATTAAGGCAAAATGTGATATAGTTGTAACCATGCTTGATCGACTAGTTGAAACACGACGCTCTAAGGCATTGAAAATGCTATGACATTAGTCACCCGTAGACCAGCAGGTCCCACTGTAGCTAGCAGTAAGGTGTAGGATAGTCAGTCCCGTATAGATCTATACAACAACTCACGCTGTCCCTCCAGGAGACTCCGGTTGCAAAACGCAACACGACAATTGCTTGCCATGTCATGGAGTAGTGGCTCACATTAATGTTATAGTTTTCTAGTGTTTGTATGTTCTCTCTGTACTAGCATAGTGTATTGTATGTTCTCTTTGCACTAGTATAGTGTATGTTTGTTTCTCATCATAGTATGTTCTCTTGTATAGTGTATTTGTATGTTCTCTTAGTTTCTCATCATAGTATGTTCGTTCTGTTTCTCATAATAGTAAGTTTGTATTGACTCATCAACGATCTGACTCTTGTATGTTGTAGTGTACTAGAAATAGCGAGTAGTAACTTCCTAAACTATACCTATTATAGTTTACTAGTAAAGTTGTTTGTATAAATGAATATGTTTGTACACCTTTGCTACCCAAAGGTATTGAACTGAATGTTTGAACTTTAATATCCATATACATATACGTAATATATTACTAAGATTCAAACAACCGTCGGACAAACAACCGAATACCCTAAGTCCACAACCAAACAGAAGTAAGGCGAGTTATCAGTCCTAAGTCCTTTCAATCCTACTTATATATATATATATATATATATATATATATATATATATATATATATATATATATATATAGAGAGAGAGAGAGAGAGAGAGAGATGATTTTGACAATATATAAGTTTGAAAGAGTTTTATAAGGCATTTTGCATATAAAAGAGTTTGTAAAACGATTTGAAGCAGTTTGTTTGATAACACAGTTTGACGTATAGTAAATCTGTTTGTTTGATAGTTATTAATCACATGTGATTGATATAATAACCAATTGTTTCCACTTGTATCCCCCCATAAAAGCATTTAAAATCATTTAAAAGATAAGTTAAGGGGTATGAACTCACCTGTAGTGAGTGGTTTGGATGAACGAGTGGTATAGGATGCTAAGTGCCAAGTGAAGACTTGTGCATACTCACGGATCCTATTTATCATATAATGATACATATATGTATACAATTAGTGTTTAAACAACTAATTATGCAAGTAAAGACACCCTAGGACATGGAAAACACTTTGATTCAAGTGTTAGAAGTACAATGGGTTGCGTCTAAAGGGTATATGGCCACACACTAGTGTTTACGGCCAAGTGGTATGCTCCATGGGAGTTTACGGCCATGAGTTTTCGGCCACATGAGTTTACGGTCCTAAACTCTTGACGAAAAGTGCCAAATGGTAATTTAAAGATCTTACAATCCATAAGGAAGTGTTCTAGTCTCTCTTCTAGGCCTTAGGAAGAAGTTATGGTCCAAATGCCCCACTAATTAGGGTTTACGGCCTAGGGAGATGTTGTTGGTCGTAAACACCTTTTGTTCTTAATTTAATGTTGTTTTCAAGGCCTTAATCCAACATCCTAACTTACTAACAAGTATAGGAGGTAGATACTTTCGATTTGAAGGCAAAAAGAGGGTGTTTTCGGCCCAAAACACTTAAGTGTTCTTGATGTTCTTGAGAATCTTCGAAGATCTAGTCTTAAAGATGATATCCATGTATGAATCAAAGGGGTTGTTAAGGATAAGAGGAGTATAATCTCACAAAGGTAGTAAATCACTTACATTCTTGAAGAAAATGAAGAACTCTTGAAGATAGTTGAGAGCAAAACCGATTTCTAGACTTGCAATTGGTAAAAGTGAAGAAAAATGGCCAAGGTTGACACTTATAGGATGGAGTTTATGGTCATCATGAGTTTACGACCGTAAACTCTTGGGTCTTGGCCATAAACTCCTCATTTGAGGGTTTATGGCTTGTTTGATGGTTTATAACTTCAATTGACAGTTCCTTTCACTCATTCCTTTGGTATACTAGGCTCAGAATGCTCAAACAGACTCTAAACAGTGCTAAAAGTTAGCAGAAACAAGTCTGAATTTGATTGAAGTGAATGGTTTGTACAAGATAGAAATTTCAGGTTGTCACATCATCCCCCCGTTAGCGAGAATTTTGTCCAAAAATTAGAGTTTAAGCAATTAAGTAGTTACAAATAACTAAGCGAAAAGATGAGGATATTTCAATTTCATTTGATCCTCATGCTCCCAAGTGAATTCAGGTCCTCGCTTGGCGTTCCAGCGAACCTTCACTATCGGGATACGACTTTGCTTCATTTGCTTGACCTCTCAGTCCATGAACTCTACAAGTTCTTCCACGAAGTTGAGGCTCTCGTTGATCTCGATCTCGTCGAGTGGGATTACAAGAGTCTCGTTGGACAAACACTTTTTTATGTTTGAGACGTGGAAAGTAGAATGTACGTTACTGAGTTCACGAGGTAGTTTGATTTTGTAAGCTATAGGGTCGATTCTTGCGATAATCTCAAAAGGCCCTACGTATCTTGGATTTAGCTTTCCATGCTTTCCGAAGCGTATCAAGCCCTTCCATGGTGAGACCTTCAATAGAACACGGTCGCCCACCTGGAATTCCAACGATTTCCTTCTCTTGTCTGCGTAGCTTTTCTGTCGATCTCTAGAGGCTTTTAATCATTCGCGAATCGAAACGATCTTCTCTGTCGTTTCCCAAATGATTTCCGGACCTGTAAGAGTGCTATCAGGAACTCGTCCTTTAGCTAACTGAGTGTCACCCACCTCAGCCCAACACAGAGGGGATCTGCACTTTCGGCCATAGAGGGCTTCAAATCGAGCAACCTTTATGCTTGTGTGATAACCGTTGTTGTAGGAAAACTCGAAAAGGGGTAAATGAGTATCCCATGCCTTCCCAAAGTCGATCACATAGGCTCGCAACATATCTTCCAAGGTTTGGATAGTTCTCTCACTTTGTCCGTCGGTCTGTGGATGGTAGGCTGTACTCATATCTAGCCTCGTTCCCAGGGAACTTTGTAGCGACTGCCAGAACCTCGAAGTGAATCTACTATCTCTATCGGAGATAATGTATATATGAACACCATGTAGTCGTACGATCTCCCTATTGTATGTTCTTGTGAGCTTCTCCATTTTGTCAGTTTCTTTGATGGGCAGGAAGTGTGCGGACTTGGTTAACCTATCAACGATCACCCATATGGTATTGAGACCACCCGTTGTCTTGGGCAACTTGGTTATAAAGTCCATCGTGATCCGCTCCCACTTCCATTCATGTATCTCCGGTTGTTGAAGTAAACATGATGGTTTCTGTTATTCGACCTTAACCTTGGCGCAAGTAAGGCATTTCCTCACGAAGGTAACAATCTCTGCTTTCATGTTAGGCCACCATTACAACTTTTTAAGATCCAGATACATCTTATCTGAACCTGGGTGGATGGAATATCGAGTGTTGTGCGCTTCGGTCATGACTAAGTGTCTGAAGCCACCGTGTTTCGGTGTCCAGATTCGGTCCATGAGATATAAGGTTCTGCCACCCTTGACTTCCATGTTCTTATCCATCCCTCTCAGGGATTCACCCGCCACGTTTTCGGGTTTCAAGGCTTCGAGTTGAGCCTCTTTGATTTGTGTGGACAAGTGTTAATGGATAGTCATAGTCAATGATTTGACTCTTCCACCAAAATATTCTTTCCGACTTAGGGCGTCAGCTAGTACATTGGCTTTACCCGGATGATAACGAATTTCCCATTCGTAGTCACTGAGTATCTCGAACCACCGTCGTTGTCTCATGTTGAGCTCCTTCTGGTCGAATATGTGTTGTAGGCTTTTGTGGTCTGTAAAGATAGTGCTTTTCGTACCGTACAGGTAGTGTCTCCAGATCTTCAGAGCAAACACTACTGCTCCTAACTCAAGATCATGTGTGGCGTATTTGAACTCATGTGTCTTCAGTTGTCTTGAGGCATAGGCGATGGCCTTACCTCGTTGCATCAGAACACAACCGAGCCCTTGATTGGATGCATCGCAATAGACCACGAAGTCTTCTATTCCTTCTGGGAGGAATAGTATCGGTGCGGTGCATAAGGCTCGTTTCAGCGTTTGGAACACTTTCTCTTGTTTCTCTTCCCAGTCAAAGGCCATGCCCTTCTAGGTCAATGTTGTAAGAGGTTTCGCAATCCGAGAGAAGTTCTGAATGAATCTGCAATAGTAGCCAGTGAGGCCTAGAAATTGATGAATTTCTGTAGGCGTCTTTGGTGCTGACCAGTTCTCAATGGCTTTGAATTTGGAAGGGTCCACGTGTATTCCCTCTTCGCTGACCACGTGTCCCAAGAATTTGACTCTTCGGATCCAAAATTCGCATTTTGATAACTTCGCATAATGCTTCTCTGATCGCAATGTTTCTAAGACCTGACGCAAATGTTAACTATGCTCCTCCTTACTACGAGAGTAGATAAGAATGTCATCGATGAAGACGATGACAAACTGATCCAAGTACAGACGGCAAACCCGATTCATTAAATCCATGAATACTGCGGGCGCATTAGTCAATCCGAACGACATCACTAAAAACTCGTAGTGTCCATAACGAGTTTGGAAGGTTGTCTTTGGAAAATCCTCCCCAAGCACTCGTAATTGGTGATACCCGGATCTCATATCTATCTTCGAAAAGAAGTTCGCCCCTTGAAGTTGGTCAAACAAATCATCAATGCGAGGCAGAGGGTAACGATTTTTGATGGTTAGCTTGTTAAGTTCTCTATAGTCGATGCACATACGGAACGACCCGTCTTTCTTCTTAACAAACAAGACCGATGCTCCCTATGGTGAGAAGCCTGGTCTAATAAAGCCCTTGCTGAGCAATTTGTTAAGTTGATTAGATATCTCCTGCATCTCAGCTGGTACTAGACGATAGGGCGACTTGGCTACTGGGGTAGCCCCTGGAACTAAATCGATTCTGAACTCGATTTGACGTTGCGTAGGTAATCCTGGTAGTTCTTCTGGAAAGATGTCGGGAAAATCGCGTACTACTGGAATGTTCTTTATGTCTTTCGTCTCTTGGCTCACATGGACAACATGAGCATGGAATGCGCGACATTCCTTTCGTAGGTATTTCTGAGCTTGAATACTCGAGATGATACGGAGGTTCGTGTCGGGTTTGTCGCCGTAGATAACTAGAGTTTCGCTAGAAGGAAGATTAAGGCGAACAACCTTTTCGTAACACATGATGTCGGCACGATGAGAACTCAACCAATCCATGCCGATTATGATGTCAAAACTTTTAATTGAGACCGGCATGAGGTCGATTGGAAATGAATGGCTATCTAATGTTAGTGTACAACCTATGTATATGCAACTAGTGCTCTTTGTCTTTCTGTTAGCCATTTCTATAGTGAATGGTTCTTTAAGTGCACATGATTGTTGTTTAAGTAAGCGAACAAATTTCTGATCAACGAAGCTCCTCTCAGCTCCGCTGTCAAAGAATATGCATGCATAAGAGATATCGAGGAGAAAAGTACCAGTGACCACTGTAGGGTCAACAACTACTTCCTCGTGGCCTATAGCCAAAACTCTTGCTACTCCACCGACATTTCCTGCCTTCGGGCAGCTCCTTTTGTAGTGGCCCACCTCGCCACATCCGTAGCAAGTCTGGCCCATACCAACACCGGGGACTTGGTTGATTGGCCTTACCAGAGATTTGTAGAAACGGGCAGTGTGCCCCTTCCTGTTGCAGTTAGAGCACTGAATTTCCCGGCAGGGTCCATTGTGATGGAAGTTGCATTTGTTGCATTTCAGCAAGTTTCCAGCGTACTTCTTTATCGGAGCAGCAGCGGCCGGTGCTATCGCAGCATGAACTGCTACGACCTGCTGCTTTTTAGCATCTTTCTTCTTCTTGTCCTCCTAGACCTTCTGCTTGTTATCAGCGGCCTTGGAGGTTTTGAGATGGCTAGGGTTGTTGTTGTTGACGGGGTACGGACCCCATGGTCAATGAGCCTTTGTGCCAATCGCTTGGCACTATCGAAGGTAGCGGGGTTTGAAGCTAGTACATTCCCCTGGAATGGAGGCACTAGCCCCCAGACAAACCTTTCCACCTTATTTGCTTCATAAGAGACCATTCCTGGACATAAAGCTACCAGATCGTTGAATGTGGCAGTGTAGGAGACTATGTCGGAGCCCTTCATGGTTAGGCTCCAGAGCTCTTGCTCCAACTTCTGAACTTCGCCCCTCGGGCAGTACTCTTTGATCATGAGCTCCTTCAGAGCTTCCCAGCTGATAGCATTTGCCACTATTAGAGACAGTGACTTGACATGGCTATTCCACCACGCCAAAGCTCGGTCCGCGAAGGTGAAGGCAACAAATTTTACTTTTCTCCCTTTCGGACAGGAGCATATTTTAAAGATCGACTCCGTCTTTTCAAACCATTGCAAGAGGGAAATGATTCCGCCATGAAGGCCCTGGGTTTGCAGCTGGTGAAGTATTTATACGAGCACTCTCTAGAGCGCAAAGGAGTTTCAACAATAGTGGGAGGTACATTAGTTCCACTCCCACTAGTACCGGAGTTTGTGAATTGTGCTAGAGCTGTCGTAACAGCTGCATTCACAATAGCTTGGATAGATGCTGGGTTGTATTAAGGAGAAGGAGGAGTTTGATTTGGAGTTATTGGATTAGTACGCCTCGTTTATCGACGTGTAGGCATCGTGAAGCTATATGAACACAAAGATGAAGACATTGATAAGAATTTAATAGTGAGATTGATAAGAGTGACACATGGACTAACTCTCCATAGCCCAACAACACAGATGTAAGCATTTGGATAATAATTTCCATGAGATTAGATATCTGTAAATAATACTGGTATTACAGATGTAACAAGTTTGGGAAAAGAATGACCTAGAAGTAGGTCTTACATCAAACTAAGATAGGAAAATTTTGACAGAACTAATACCTAACAAGACTTAACAAGTTCAAAGTCTTATTATAGACAGGAGGATAAAAACTAGAGTTTTTACATAGATCTAAGATATATCCAAAAGAGAAAGTTGATTTGGTTCTATCTGCGACGAGAACCACTAGAGTGAGTCCTTGATTCTGACAGACGGCGCTCCATGTCTCTCATGCGCCTTTCATATGTTGCCTGTCGAGCTCGAAGTTCCCTGACCTCGACTTGGGTCTCCGTAAGTTATCTCTGCAGAGCCACATTCTGGTTCTGAGTCATTGCTTGAGCAGACTCCAAATGGCGAATGCGTATGGTATTGACTCCCGCATTGGCATCAACCTCCATGATTTGGTTGATATCCGCTCTACCCTGCTCATCAGTATGAGCAACCTTGCGGACTAGGATAGGCAGGATCCTATCCGCTGAGCCTCCCTCTCTCAAGTTATAAAAGCTTCGGTCTCCTTTATAAGGTAAGGGATGACCCTGTTCATGACTCCATTGGTTCAGGTTAGTTTCCCATAGAGGAGTGGGGCCATGAAATGCAGGACGAGGGTTAGGGTTTGGGATTTGAGCCACCAGGGGTATATTATTGACTTCTGGCTCGAAGTCAGAATCCTCCGAGAAGTTCTCTGCGAAGTCTTCATCCAACAGGATTTGATGATTCTCTTCTGTCTCTGCATCGAGCCATCCTTCGTTTCCTTGGTTGGGATAGTATAGATCTCTGGGAATATGGAATCCAACCATGTTATCTACGCGAGAAATAGGGGTAAAAGAAATAGTTAATAGACACACTTAATAAGATAATTATAAGGTGATCTTTATTAGTTACTCCAACATTTGCGAAGTTCATACCAGTCATATGTAACCAAAATAGGATAGACCTTCGAATAAGTGACCCTAACTCTATGTCCACAACCAAACAAGGAACAAGAAGTAAAGCAAAGATCACATATCCTAAGTCTATGACACCCTAGTCACATATAACGTAGCATATCGACTCAGCAACTATTGACATACTAATAAAGACTTGTTTAATTTACACATAAGTACTTATAGTAACACAAAATACTCTTATTTTATGTTATGTTCCCATGATTTCATTGTAGTAGTGTTGGTAAGTTTTTAGATTTGTTGCAACACCACAATCCTTCTCACGGACATGCTAATCACTTCTCAGAAAGATATAGTTGATCAGGCTATATCACTCCTAGATCTAATTATATGTTCCAAATCCTGATTGTGTTGTTCAACGATCGTAATACTTTTGTTCTGTCCTAGTGACACTAATTTTAGTATGAATGCAGGTATGTATAATTTGGTTAAATATTTTATTATTTAAAAGTATAAACTCTTGGTTAGAGTGTTAATCCCGTTTGTGTTTATAGTTGTATATCTTTTATGGGTTGATATACTTAATTCTCTATAAACAATGCTTTGATACCAATCTGTAACACCCCAAAACCGGAACGGCAGAAACGTTCGGGGGCGGAGGACATCATGTACAGTACCACAACAATGCATAATAGTAAACAAGCAACAACATCATCCATTGAATTAATAGTAATATTTAATACAAATGTGTTATGTATAGTTTATAAGACACCAAAAATAAGAATTCAAAATAAAAGATGAGTCTTGAATGTGCTCCATCTTCTCAAAGCCTGGCATCGGTACCTGTCTACTGATGACTTGAGAATACAAGTTATTTTGAAAGCGTAGATCAGCATTAAAGCTGGTGAGTTCAAAAGTATTTTAGTGTCATTTCTTGTATAAATGTGTTTGTAGTAAATGTTTGTATATGTTTGTAGTTGTTTTGTAAATGTTTGTATCTCCTAGAAAATCCTATATTTTCTACTACAAGTAGTCTTCTACCAAGACCCAAATCTTCTGTATGTTATTCGTTTGTAAAAGTGTGTAATTTTCCCCAAAGATAGACTATCATTTACTTGAAATATAGTTTACATTACCGTTTATGTGAGTAGCTCACTATATGAATGTAATGGGAAAATAATATTGATGTACTTGTAGTATTAGTATATAACTATTACCATTGTGCTAACTACCTTAAAACCATTGTTTTTTATTAAGGCAAAATGTGATATAGTTGTAACCATGCTTGATCGACTAGTTGAAACACGACGCTCTAAGGCATTGAAAATGCTATGACATTAGTCACCCGTAGACCAGCAGGTCCCACTGTAGCTAGCAGTAAGGTGTAGGATAGTCAGTCCCGTATAGATCTATACAACAACTCACGCTGTCCCTCCAGGAGACTCCGGTTGCAAAACGCAACACGACAATTGCTTGCCATGTCATGGAGTAGTGGCTCACATTAATGTTATAGTTTTCTAGTGTTTGTATGTTCTCTCTGTACTAGCATAGTGTATTGTATGTTCTCTTTGTACTAGTATAGTGTATGTTTGTTTCTCATCATAGTATGTTCTCTTGTATAGTGTATTTGTATGTTCTCTTAGTTTCTCATCATAGTATGTTCGTTCTGTTTCTCATAATAGTAAGTATGTATTGACTCATGAATAAACTGACTCTTGTATGTTTCATTGTACTAGGAATAGTGAGTAGTGAATTCCTGAAATATACCTATTATAGTTTACTAGTAAAGTTGTTTGTATAAATGAACATGTTTGTACACCTTTGCTACCCAAAGGTATTGAACTGAATGTTTGAACTTTAATATTCATATACATACACATAATATATAATAACGACCGTCGGACAAACAACCAAATACCCTAAGTCCACAACCAAACAAGGAACACGAAGTAAGGCGAGTTATCAGTCATAAGTCTTTTCAATCCTACTTATATAACTATATATATATATATATATATATATATATATATATATATATATATATATATGATTTTGACAATATATAAGTTTGAAAGAGTTTTATAAGGAGTTTTGCATATAAAAGAGTTTGTAAAACGATTTGAAGCAGTTTGTTTGATAACACAATTTGACGTATAGTAAATCTGTTTGTTTGATAGTTATTAATCACATGTGACTGATATAATAACCAATTTTTTCTACTTGTATTCCCCCCATAAAATCATTTAAAATCATTTAAAATATAAGTTTAGGGGTATAAACTCACCTGTAGTGAGTGGTTTGGATGAACGAGTGATATAGGATGCTAAGTGCCAAGTGAAGACTTGTGCACACTCACGGATGCTATTTACAATATAATGATACATATATGTATACAATTAGTGTTTAAACAACTAATTATGCAAGTAAAGACACCCTATGACATGGAAACACTTAGATTCAAGTGCTAGAAGTACAAAGGGTTGCATCTAAGGGGTGTATGGCCACACACTAGTGTTTACGGCCAAGTGGTATGCTCCATGGGAGTTTACGGCCTTGAGTTTACGGCCACATGAGTTTATGGCTGTAAACTCAGGATGAAAAGTGCCAAATGGTAATTTAAAGATCTTACGATGCATAAGGAAGTGTTCTAGTCTCTCGTCTAGGCCTTAGGAAGAAGTTATGGTCCAAATGCCCCACTAATTAGGGTTTACGGCCAAGGGAGATGCTCTTTTGCCGTAAACACCTTTTATTCTTAATTTCATGTTGTTTTTAAGGCCTTAATCCAACATCATAACTAACTAACAAGTATAGGAGGTAGATACTTACGATTGGAAGGCAAAAGGAGGGTGTTTTCGGCCCAAAACACTTAAGTGTTCTTGATGTTCTTGAGAATCTTCGAAGATCTAGTCTTAAAGATGAAATCCAAGTATGAATCAATGGGTTATCAAGGATAAGAGGAGTATAATCTCACAAAGGAAGTAAATCACTTACATCCTTGAAGAAAATGAAGAACTCTTGAAGATAGTTGAGAGAAAAACCGATTTCTAGACTTGGAATTGGTAAGTGAATAAAAATGGCCAAGGTTCACACTTATAGGGTGGAGTTTACGGCCATCATGAGTTTACGGCCGTAAACTCATGGGTCTTGGCCGTAAACTCCTCATTTGAGGGTTTATGGATTGTTTGATGGTTTATAACTCAATTGACACTTCCTTTCACTCATTCCTTTGGTGTACTAGGCTCAGAATGCTCAAACAGACTCTAAATAGTGCTAAAAGTTAGCAGAAACAAGTCTGACTTTGATTGAAGTGAATGGTTTGTACAAGATAGAAAGTTTGGATTGTCACAGGTTGAGTATCAGTTATCGAGGGATTTGTCAGCATGTTATATATATATATATATATATATATATATATATATATATATATATATATATATATATATATATATTTCTATCTATAATCTTGGTTGTGTAGATGTTGATCGATAAATCAACTTCAAATTTGGGTATGCTTAGTCCCAGATGGGTTTTGTTTAATAGTGTATTGGGTCATTACATTAGTTGTCACTGCATTGTCGATCGTTGGTCATTTATTTTGGCGTCAAAAGTCGAGGTTCGTCATTATGTTAGATTTGCTAGTACTTCACCCTTTGGGTAAGGTTGTAATGAAGAAGGAATGTAGTAGATGTAGGGTTGGTTACATGTTCTCCGTGGGGGTGTGTATTTTGATAGCTCGTTGAGCATTTTTATGAATTTATGGTGGAATGAGTAAGAGAGTATGAGAACACTGGTTCGACTTTTTGACATGGTTCTCGCCTGATTCATTGTTTTCGAGTTGGGTTGGGTGTTTAAATGTCTATCTGATTTTCTGGTCGCATGCAATCAAGTTGTCATCTGGTGTGCGACGGTAGAAGTCTAGACCACGTTGAGATTTGCGCACTATTGAGTTGTATAGTTCGTGTTATGGTTGAATGATGGCAAGAATGATGCAAAGCCACGAGTTCTCTTCCAATGGGTGGATTGTTTCACAACGTATCATGGACCATTATGGATGCGATTTACGAGAGTTGGGCCGTATGTTGGTTCGTTGGTCTTTTTTGCATAGTTGGGTGTTTAAATAGTATGGAGATCTATTGGTAACCCAGTAGCAAGCAAGTTTTGGATGGTATTTGTAGAATATCGACTTGTTAGGAAAGTCACGGTTGTATATCAATAATTCGATGTTAAGTTTCTTCTTAGTGGATCGTTGTTCATTTTTGTGAAGATGGTTTTACATGAGTTAAGTTACTAGTGATGGAATTTATTATAAGTCTTCTTAATGATTTGTCATATGTGTGTACGCTTGAGCTGTTGTGGGGGGTTTGGATGGCACACGAGATCTTGGATTGATCATGGCTACACTCGTGGAAGTGGTTGGTTAGTGATGAGTTGTTAGGAAGCCAAATGTATATTTCATGTGTTTTTAGGCATGATTTTTGGATTTGGGATTGGTTGAACTTCACGATCCGGACTATTTAAGTGTTCGTTCTACATGGTTGGTGGTGTTCCTGGCCGGGGACTAGGGATTGATAGGATGAATGAATGACTATCAACACTTAGATATGGTTTTAGGGTTTAGATTGCCGGGTTCCCATCCTTGCAAAGTATATTGATGGAGTCGGTTCGTGCTTGCAGTTTTGAAAGTTTCATGATTTAAGTGCTTTTGCTATGAGTTGGGTCTTACAGTTTCGGCGAGAGGTAGTTGTTGTAGTAGAGTATTTTCTAGTGATTGGGTTGTTTGTTGACATCATTTGGGTTCTGAATGGTCCCTCAAATTTCCTTAATTGATGCTTTTATTTTATGAAGTGTTTGGAGGAAGCATCTAGATTGCAGCGATGTTGCTTTCGGAATTTATAACTAAGATGGATTTCAGGGCAAAACCAGATTTAAGTGGGGAGAGTTCTAATGCTCCATTTTCTTTCTAGCCATTTTGAAATAAGGTTATTAAATATTATGAATAATGAGTTCATTCAAATATAACTTGTAAGGTGAAATAAGTGGAGTTAATGAGTTAAAGACATTTTTAAACAATAGAGATGAATTAGACTAACTAAAATGAGATTTACTAAATTAGAAGATTGATTAAGCATATTATTGAGATAATAATAATCATAATAATTTGATCATATAAGTCCAGGGGGCTATAATGCAATTCCAAAAATATTACTTTTGTAAGAAGAACCAGTTGTAAGGTAGGTTTTGACATCAAGTGGAACTTCAGGGACCAAGGTTGTCAAATTAGGAAATTTAGGACATATTGTCCCCTAGTTCATTCGCATTGTGTTCAGGGAGTGCACCTCTTGTGCTCTTTTGGCTGTATGCCTCCAATCGTCTTCAAAATGACAATCTCAACCCAACATCAGGTGGTTTAGCTCATTTAGTGAGAGAGATATGAGGAGAGATTGATAGAGAGATATAGATAATGGTGAGAGAAAGAGAGACCACATGGTGGTCGATTTCCTTGTCAAAGTTGTTGTGAGGCTGCGATGGAGTGATTCCTTGGGTGACATTCCTCAGTGACAAAAGAGATAAAAGATGTGTGAAGTTTTAATGTCATTCCTTGAGCTTCGATGAGCTCATAATCACTTTTGGCTACGCATAACTTCTAAAGAAGACGAAGGATCGGGAATTCAACTATGTCAAGATGTGCCGACTAAGGGCCACTCGTTGTTACTCCGACGTCACCCCCGACGTGACTGTAGCAGCTCCGCCCTATGCTTTCTTTTCGTCAGGATCGGTGGAGATCTCAACTAAGATCTCCGAAGATGTTTAGCAAAGATGGGTGGGAGATGGGATCACGTCTGAGTTGGTTAGTGATTTAGAAACAAGCTACAATGGTGTTGTCGGAAAAAGGGCTATTCGCCGGAGGAGAAGGTGGCACCTACCACCATGCCTAGAATGTGCAACCAAATGCACGACGAAGATGAGTTAGGTAATATTGAGTTTATACTCTTAAGTGTGGGCTTCTATTTGCCAATGGGCCATTATGTGGAGTGTATGCTATTGGATCAGATAATCGGGCTTTGAGATGGGTTTTGAAATAAAGTGGGTTCATCAATTGATTGGGTTTTTTAAACTTTTATATATATATATATATATATATATATATATATATATATATATATATATATATATATATATATATATATATATATATATATATATATATATATATATATATATATATATATATATATATATATATATATATATATATATATAGATGTTGGTTCCCTTGAGAATAAAAAAAAATTAGAGATTGTGAGATATGTGTATAACCGTTTGATTTGCTTATGTTTATTTCTGAAGCTATGCGGTGGCATATTTGTAATTATGTTGGTAACTTATTAAACTAACGCCGTTAATTTACGATCGTCGGGCTATTGTTGTAATTTTACAAAGATTGATATGAATTTTGCAGGCTACGATACTGTAACCACCTATTGTTTTCTTTTCTTTCTCGATCGAAGTCTCAATTCGAACTCTTAGGAAACCTTCTTTTTCTTTCTTTATCTCATTTTGCCATAGTTTTCGTTTCTTACCTGTTATTGAGAAATCAGTAAATGTCTTCAGGAGAAAATATAAACGAAGTTGCATCTTCCTTAATCGAAATGAAAGGTTAGAATGCAAGTTATTTTTCATTTTATAGATAATGCATGTTTTTATTAATTAGTTAACTGTCGTTTTATGTTGATAATGGTGTTTTTTGTTTTGATTCAGTAAGTTTTTCGTCATTTTAACTTGATTTTGATGATTGTCTCGTTTAGAGTTGATATGTTTTTTATTATGTTTGTTTATGGTGATTTTTGATGTAAGTTTTTGTTTATATTTTCACAGATAAGGATTTCAAAAGAAACTATGTTCGAAAAAAATTCAAAAATCAGAAAAATATCAAATGCGGTAGAAGTGTTGTTATTTCCAAAGGTACAGTTCAAAAAAAAAAATCATCTATGATTAGAAGTAGAAATAAACATATGACTTAATGTTTGAAGTTATTTTTTGTAATCATAACTGGTTTTATTTTTATTTTTTCAGTGTATTGAACATAACATTTAGTTATATGTTTATTTTTACTTCTAATCATAGGTGATTTTATACGTTTGTTTATAATCATTGGTAACTAGTAACGATAAATGTATTTTTATGTATCAAACATGAATATAAAGTTATTTTTGTAATCATAACTGATTTTGTGGTTCTTTTAAGTGGATTGTATATAACATTTAGTTTGTATTTTTATTTGTTGTTTTGTTTATAATCATTAGTGAATAGTAATGATAAATGTATGTTTTATTTTTTACTAACACTATTTTTGTAATGAAAATTGTAGTTAAAAAAGGGAATGTAGATAGCTCAAGGAAGACATGGTCATCTTCCAAAAGACAGAAAGCGAATGAGGTGTCGCAAACGCGTTCAAAGACATCCAAAACAACAGTTATTGAACAACCAAAAGTGAAGCTGAGGGTTAAGGTCAAAACTACAAGTAAGAAACGTGAACTATCTGATGAAGACGATTCAGATTTTCAGAGTTGTCCTGGATCTTCAAAGAAACCAAAGAGAGATACTAAAGCTTTGAAGAAAGATAAAAAAAGTTGTTATAAAAGAATTTCCTTCATTGAAGAATAGATGTTCACCCGGGTCATTGTTGGGTGTTATTCAAGGTTTAAGTAGAGAACAGAAGGATTGTGTTAGGGCTATGGGATTTGAGAGTTTCTTAGGGATGAAGATGATTGACGTACCGTTGAAGATTGTTTATTATGTTCTTGATCATTTTAATTTTGAATCTTTGAAGGTGGAGTTTGATAATTGTAAAGTTAGTGTTGATAGTAAGTCTGTTCAAAAGATGTTAGGATTACCATCTGGTGGCTCATTACTTTCAAACATGGATTACATTTCGGAGAATAATGAAGAGAGCTGTATGTTTGAGTGGAAGAAACAATATGAAAATATTGATAAATTGTAGCACCCGCTTCCTGGTACGTAAATCTTATTTGGGTATTTCCCTTCTTTTAGCCTTGGACTCGGCGAGTCATAGGTCCGACTCGCCGAGTGGATGCGGGACCCGGGACACGTTTAAGTCGGCGACTCGGCGAGTCCATATCCTGGACTCGACGAGTCACAGCTGTTGGATGAAACCCTAAGTTTCAGGGGTTTGCACCCTATTTAAGCGACTTATTCGCCCCAGGCCAGCCCCCATTCTCTCCCTTGAGCTCCCAACCCTCGTTTATGCTTGTTCTTTGAAGAGTTGAAGCTTTGTTGTGTGCTTTTGAAGGTTTTGAAGAAGAAAGGAAGTAGATCCAGAAGAAGGGAAGCCATCCAGGCATTATTGTGTTCTTCCAGCAGTTCCTTTGAGGTATAACCCATTTTCCCCATGATTCTATGCTTAGTACTTCATTTAGGTCTTTCTTGGACAAATCCCCAAGCTTGTATGTGCAATATATGTCGTAATAAGATGTTTGGCCTCTAGATCTAGGCAAGATTGAGCTCTAGGAGCTCAGATCTGTTAGCTTTATGGCGCCATGTTGCTTGTACACCCTAGATCTACCCTTTTGAGGCATTTTGAGCCCTAAAATCCATATTGGTGAATATCCACACGTAAAGTTGGAAACTTTACGTGTGATTCGTGTCCTAGAAGTCCAGATCTGTGAATGGCATAGACTGGAATCGAGCAAATCTGTGTATCTAGTGGGTGCATGGCAACGACTCGGCGAGTCGTTCATATGACTCGGCGAGTCTGTTCACGAGTCTCCGAGTTTGTCCCCTTTTCGTAGTGTCGAGTGAGCAGTGAGTCACGGGGTGTGACTCAGTGAGTCGGAAGCTGAACTCATCTATGAAGGTACTCGGCGAGTCAATGCCCTGACTCGGCGAGTTCAAGGCAATCTCCTTAGATCAAGAACAGACACGGCGAGTTGTTCATACAACTCGGCGAGTCACAGCATAAGTGTTCTTCGGATGCAGATGGACTCGACGAGTTGTTCATACAACTCGGCGAGTCTTAGCATAAGTGTTCATCGGATGAAGATGAACTCGACGAGTTGTTCATACAACTCGGCGAGTAGGATGAAGGACTTGAATATCAGTTTAGAAGGAGAACTCGTCGAGTCGTCGCCTAACTCGACGAGTAGGAATGGGATCCAGGACAATCGTTTGGGTGGTGACTCGGCGAGTCGGAAAGCCAACTCGGTGAGTCGGGTCAACTGAAAGTTGACTCTGACTTTGACTTAGGTCATGGTCAGGGGTAAAATGGTCATTTTACCCAAAGGCCAGTGAGCAGTGTTTGATTGAGTATGTTGTGGGAATTGCAGCTGGAGGATTTCCGGAGCAGCAGCAGCAGCAGTAGGCAGTCAGTTCCCGATCAGATCAGCAGCTACTTCGAGGTGAGTTACCTTCTAGTAGCGGTGGGTCTAAGGCCACAATGCCGACCCACCAGTAGGAGACGTATGATAGATGATTGTCTTTGTGATATCATCTAGGTTTGTTACTACCTGATATGTTATATGCTAGCATGATATGTGGTATATGATAGTAGTCGAGTTCGGTTGTTAGGACCGAAGGGTAGTCAGACACCCCAGATACATCTAACAATATGTGATGATATGTTTGCATGCTGGCTTGTTATGTTATATGCGATAGAGGTAGTATGAGGGGACTAGTCCCCAAGGGTCGGTTGTTAGGACCGACGGGTAGTCAGCACCCCAGAATGGCTTGACACGGGTAGTCAGCACCCCAGAATGGCTTGACATGGGTAGTCAGCACCCCAGAATGGCTTGACACGGGTAGGACGGCACCCCAGAACGGCCGTACCGGGTAGTCAGGCACCCCAGAATAGCCTGGCAGTATGTATGTTACGTGTTTGTATGGTATGTGGTACGATGGGGGAACTCACTAAGCTTTGTGCTTACAGTTTTCAGTTTTGGTTTCAGGTACCTCCTCAGCTAGGGGAAAGGAGCCGGCGCGGTAGCAGCATGTCACACACACACTCTCTGATTTCCGCATTTACGAGATTCTCTGGGATTTATACTCTGATATTTTGATTGGTTGTATGATTTGACTTTTAGACACGGTTTACGTTGTATCATGGTTTGATCAAACAATGTTTTAATTATTAATGTCTCCTAAAGTAATGTTTTCAAACGAAATTTTTGGATGTGAAAATTGGGTCGTTACAAGTTGGTATTAGAGCCCTGATTTGAGGGATTCGGACACACCTTTGGGAGTGTCTGAACTCAAATCGAGGGATTAAAAGATTTTCTAAAAGAAAAGGTTTTCTAAAATTGAGAAAAGAGTTTTAAGAAAGAACGAAGTGTGTGATGTGCGCGACCGGCCGAGCTCAAGTAAGTATCCCCAAAGTACCCATACAAGTTTATGTTATGTTTATCAGCTTTTGTAGAACAGCATGCTAGAATAGGACTAAGGATCTAGGAGTGATGCCTTATGTGCCTGCTTTATGTGTTTCAGTTTTATGAGAGTTGCATGCTAGATATTGAGTAGACAGTAAGTAGGATAGCCTGATTAGGTTATGCTTGGTAGTATGGGCTTAGCACTAAATGCTAGCTCAGTTCCTGAAAGAAGATAGAGTTAATTGAGATTGTTACCCTTATCTGAATGCTGCTTGCTTCATGCTACGTAGGACTCTGAATAATGGGAGTTAGCCATTAGGCGAATGCGTCACGTCACCTGTAATCAGGGTTGAATAATCTTAGAGTGTCGGATTTGATCCTACTACGCAGTTCTTGTTTGAGTCCAACCGTTGTAGGGACGAGTCGGGTACTCGAAGGATTATCTGAGCCTCGTCACATGTGATGGTATTCGGGTAATGGCTAATTGGCATTACAAGGAGGCCTGCAACAGCTGAGGACTGGTTAGAGTGGAATTAGAGATTTCCCTAGGGCAAACCTAGGATGAGTATAGCAGTGATCAGCAGTAGTGAAAGGGATCTGGTGGAGTCGAGGCATTCCTTGAAGAAGGTACAGATAGATGTGGAAGGTAGTATGGGCCCGTACTATTGAAAGCAGAGGATCCGTACCCGAACCAAGGAAGGCCAAGATAAGACCAGGGAACTTGTAAGTAGTTGTGATCCCTCAGGAAGTATCAGTATCACTAATGATTGTTGTGATGTATTGCAAGAAGTTTGGTTATCCAATTGTTAAACAACCTGTTTATGAAAATTTAAGTTATCCCGGGAAAAACCTATATTTTCCTTAAAAGTCAACGGTTGGTTATCGATCCAGAAATGAAGTGTACAAGTATCTACCATACTTGTATCGTTAGGTGCAGTTTCTTTGAAAGATCGGTTACTCTCGATGAGGTATATTAGTTTTAATTCACACATAAAACTAATAAGTAGGTAGTGAACTAATTCCTAAGGGTATTGCTGATACCCTATAGTAATCAAAACAGTTATTACTTTGAGGTTAGTTCACTAGGTTCATTATTACTAAATGTAGGTGGGCCGGGTAGGACGCTAAGTGTCAATTTAGGACTTGAACACTCACAAGGGTCCTATGTAACATGAAGTGATACATAATTGCATCTAATTAGTCATTTAAATCACTAATTAGGCAAGTAAATACACTCTAATGCGTGGAAACAGTTTATTTCATGTGTTAGGAATGATACGGGTTGCATCTAAGGAGTGTATGGCCTCGATAAGGAGTTTACTCTTCAAGTGTAAGCCTTTAGAGGTGTTTACAGTTTCAAGACCATATCCACATGAGTTTATGACCATAAAATCATGGGAGTGGTGTTATTGGGTGCTCAAAGGTCTTATGCTTCACAAAGAAAGGTCCTAGGGTTGAATCAAAGGCTATGGAAGTGATTAGGGCTCAAAATGGATACTTTAGGGAGTTTACGGTTTCTGAACCACTCCTTGGGGAGTTTATGGTCATAAACACATGATTTTTAGGCCGTAAACTCATGTTTGTCCATTTTTCATGTGTTTTGGTGGTTGTAGGTTAAGCATGCAAAGTTCTAGACCCAAATATAAGCCATACAAGGTGTTAAGGGCACTTAAACACCCTTTGGTGGTGTTTACAGTTTTGGGAGATCCCCAAACCGTAAACTCATGTTTACCCCCTTCAATTCATGATTTGGGGTTCTTAGATCATTCATAAAAGTTTCTAGGTCATAAGCGAAGCATTGGAAAGGTTTTGGAAGGGTTTTGGGGCATAAAACCCCCTTTTAGGGTGTTTACGGTTTTGGGATGTTCCCAAACTATAAACACATGTTCTTGAGGTTTTTGGATGATTAAATCACGAATTTGCAAGTATGTTAGGCTAAACCCAAACTGTAAACACATGTTCTTGAGGTTTCTAGATCAATCCCGAGTTGTAGAGAGAGAGAGAGAGAGTGAGAGTGAGAGAGAGAGATAGAGAGAGAGAGTAGAGAGAGAAAGCTCTAAGGTGTGTGAAAAAGGTTCAAATGGAGACCACTCAACCCTTATATAGGGTTGAGTTCACGGCCATGTGGGTATCCACCAAATCTCGAAATCAAACGGAGTTTATGATCGTACCCGATTAAATGGCTATAACCCGACTTAGTCGTGAACTAGAAATTTTTCTGAAAGAATTCGAGGGTATTTCACGTGATTTTGTTGCTTTCAGACGCATTTGAAAAATACAACAATAACCCAAATGGATTTACTTAACTCAAAAGTTAATGGAAAATTTTTAATAAAAATAAATTTTATTAACGAAAGTGGGTTACATTGACGAAATAAATTTCGGGTTGTCACATCATCCCCCCGTTAGAGGAAATTTCGTCCCGAAATTTGGAAATAAGATAGAAATCATGGATTTGAAAAGAGATGTGGATATTTCTATTTCATTGAATCTTCGCGCTCCTATGTGAATTCGGGTCCCCGCTTGGCATTCCAGCGAACCTTCGCTATCGGGATGCAGCTTTGTTTCGTTTGTTTGATCTCTCGATCCATGATTTCGATTGGTTCTTCCACAAAGTTTATATTTTCGTTGATCTCGATCTTGTCAAAAGGGATCACAAGAGTTTCATCGGATAGACATTTTATAAGATTAGAGATGTGGAAGACAGGGTGGATGTTGCAAAGTTCTTGAGGTAATCGGAGTTTGTAGGCTACGGGACCGATCCTAGTAAGGATCTCGAAAGGTCCTATGTACCTTGGGTTCAATTTACCGTGCTTTCCAAAGCGTATCATGCCTTTCCAGGGCGAGACCTTCAACAGAACACGATCTCCAACCTGGAATTCCAAGGTTTTTCATCGTTTATCGGCGTAGCTCTTTTGTCTGTCTCATGAAGCTTTCAGTCGTTCTCAGATTTGAATGATCTTTTCGGTGGTTTTGCGGATGATTTCAGGACCAGTGAGAGTACTGTCGGGGACTCGTCCCTTGGCTAGCTGCGTGTCCCCTACCTCGGCCCAGCACAAAGGGGATCTGCACTTTCGACCGTATAGGGCTTCGAACGGGGCAACCTTGATACTGGTGTGGTAACTGTTGTTATAAGAGAACTCAATCAAGGGTAAATGAGTGTCCCACGACTTTCCGAAATTGATGACACATGCTCTCAACATGTCTTCCAAGGTCTGGATAGTTCTCTCACTCCGTCCATCTGTCTGAGGATGATAAGCTTTGCTCATGTCTAACTTAGTTCCAAGAGCCTTTTGTAGGGACTGCCAAAATCTCGAGGTAAACCTACTATCTCGATCGGAGATAACGGACACAGGTACACCATGCAGTCGGACTACCTCTTGAATGTAGATTCGCATGAGTCTTTCCATCTTGAATGTTTCTTTGATCGGTAGGAAGTGGGTGGATTTTGTCAATCGGTCGACGATTACCCAAATGGTATCGTACCCACTCGGAGATTTGGGTAACTTGGTGATGAAATCCATAGTAATCATCTCCTATTTCCACTCAGGTATCTCGGGCTGCTGGAGCAGACCTGAGGGCTTTTGATACTCGACTTTCACCTTGGCGCAAGTCAGAAACTTTCCCACGAAGGTAGCGATTTCGGCTTTCATGTTTGGCCACCAGTGTAGTTTCTTGAGATGCTGGTACATCTTATCCGAACCTGGGTGAACGGTGTATCTGGTCTTGTGAGCTTCGTTCATGACAACCACCCTGTAACTGCCGAACTTTGGGGTCCAGATCCGGTCCATGAAACAATAAAATTCGTCTCCTCCGATCTCGAGATTCTTATCCATTCCCCTCAGGGATTCATTCAACACGTTCTCTAGTTTTAGGGCTTCCAACTGAGCCTCTAGGATTTGTGCGGATAAGTGGGAATGGATGGTCATTGTCAGTGTCTTTGCCTTGTTGCCTGAGCTTTCCTTCCGGCTAAGGGCATCTGCCACCACATTGGCCTTGCCGGGATGGTAGCGGATTTCGCACTCATAGTCACTAAGCAGCTCTACCCATCGCCGTTTGTTGGGTCAAAAATATGGTTTATACTTTACTTTTCAAGAAAAATGTATTTTTGTGTCTTGGACCGTAAACAACTTGGTGTTTACGGCCGTATATGTGTTTATGGCCATAAACAGGTTTACGACCGTAAACCCATTTACGGCCCAAGTTCTCCGGCCCATGTTCTCCTTGTATATATATAGGTGTTAGGGGTGAGGAGTAGGGATTGATGAACAGTAAGGAGTGTATGGCCAAGAGAGAAACTAGAGAGAAGTTTTGTGTGTGTGAATCTTTTGTATCCGGATCTTCATTCTAATCAATTCATACATAGATTCATATTATTCTTATTCTCCTTCTCTTCTATTTGATATGACATCATCCGTTTGATTGGTATTCATCTCCATCAAACGGATCTGATTGATACACAGGCAAATTAGGTACTTACAATTGGTATCAGAGCTTGGTTGTATCAGTCATTTTTGTCAGATTTGGAGCATTATTTGATTTTATTTTCGAAAGAGTTTTGCATTTTTGGATAGATCTCTGAAAAATAAGGGGGGTTTGTTCTTTGTGTTTTTCATAAAAAAAAGGGTTTTTGATCGAGTTTTGGAGCTTCAAAGTCGAAAAATCAGTGTTTTTGGTCGAAATCTACGAGGGTGTAGCGGAGTTTGCGGCGGGCGGCTAGGGTTTCGGAGTTCACAGCCCGAGGTTCACGGTTCGGAGTTTGCGACCCGAGGTTCACGGTCCGAGTTTGCGGTCCTCGCTGGTTTACGGCTCATCATCGTTTCCGGTTCAGCAGCCTCGCACTCAAGAGCTCGCTTCCTCGCCTCGCATCAAAAATAAGACGCGAATTTTGGAGGTGCTGGGGATTGAACCCGCGACCTCCAGCTTGCATCCCTTCAGCGCGTTACCAACTCATCGAGCTTGCTAGATGATAAAATCCTTCCGAAAATAATTGATAAAGCGTCTTTTTCTGTTCCAATTTCGCATTTTTTACACTTTTAACCCCAAAACTAAATTTCTTTTAATTTTAAATTCCTTTTTCATCCCAAAAAAAAAAAAATTAAAATTAATAATAATAATAATAATATAATAAAAAATAATAAAAACAAATTTATTTTTTGACATTTTATTTTAAAATTTTGACTTTGACTTTTAGGTTTGACCTTTGATTTTAAACTTTGACTTTCTCGTTTGATTTTTAAATTTTCAAACTTAGCTTTTCGGTTTGACTTTTAAGTTTGATTTTTGAGTTTGACTTTTTAAATTTGACTTTTAAGGTTGACCTTTGAGAAAAAGGGCATTTTTAAATTTGACGTTTATGTTTTATCTTAGCTTCTAGTTGTGCTTTTTAATTGATTTTAAGGTCTATGAGGGAGTTGAAAACATGAAAGAGAGTCGTCAGGATATGTCAAGACAAAATTTCAACATTTTCGATTATATCCCTGGAGAAACCCTCGAAGCTCAGTTGCAGCGATTTAATACACTTACTACTGAGATGAATATAGCTGAGATCTTCTTGTCTAAGTTTGAGATAAACAAAAAGCTGCTAAATTCACTTCCAAAATCGTGGGATGTGAACGTGACTATCATCAAGAAGACAAAAGATCTCAATCATCTTAGTCTTGCTGATGTAATTGAAGAACTTGATGCTTTGAAGTGTGGAAAAACAATGAGTTCTGAAAACATTCCTGTCACTGAAGTTACATGTACTCCAGCTTGTGAAACTACGATTACATTTCTTCGGGAACAAATTGATTTATTAAAAAGAGAAGTTGAGGACCTGAGAGATATGAAGGATATCAACTCAGGAAAGGACAGAAACCTCTGAAAGCTGAATTAGAAGCAAAGACCAAGGACTTTAGGATACTTCAGGAAGAGTATAGCAACAAGTGTGAAAATTATGACTATATTAAGAGACATCTTGTTGCTGTAACTGAAGAACTTGACACTTTGAAAATTAAGTGTGGAAAAACAGATGTCAGTTTCAAAAATTATACTACGTCAAGTCAGACAGTCCAATCCTTATTTGAAACCCAATTAAAATTTAAAGATAATCAAAACAAGGGTCTAGGGTATGATAGTGTTCTCCACCTTTCAATCATAACTACACATCCATCCCTATGACACAGGAAGAAATTGACAAGGAGGCACATCTTCATTATGGAAAACCATCTGGATTTGTGTCAGGAGGAGTTATTAATGTTGAAAATACTAATGTGTCTACTTTATGTGCAGGTAAAGTAGCAGAAGATGAGAACAAGAAGAACACTACTGAACAAACCAATGACACCTTGAACTCAGAATCTGTTGCTTTGAATTCTGTTACTCCTAACAAACCTGCCGTTGAGAAATACAGGCCTCCAATTCCAGCGTAACATAGTTCTTGTTGCAAGTGTGAATGTGGGAACAACAAGAAACGAGGCAAGGATACGCCACCAGGGGCAGGAAGAAACAACTTCACAGTGAAGAAAAAGACATATTTTCACTGTGGAACACCTGGACACATTGCCAGAAACTGTCCAAATCGCGCATACGTTCCTTACTGCGCACAAGGATGGGAAAATGCGCATACGTTCCTTACTGCGCACAAGGATAGGAAAACGTGCCAAGTGGGAGATACTTCAAAAGAAATCCTTCCAGTTCACGTTCAGACAATGGTGACTGGAACGCGCAGAAAGCCAAGAATCAAACCCACAAGGCAAAGAATCTGAATCCCAAGGCCAAGTATCCAACTCCCAAGGCCAAGCATCCAACTCCCAAGAACAAGAAGGGAATGCTGGCCTAGAAGTCTAGTTTAAGAGATGCTCCTGTGAAGCCAAGACCGGTTAGGTCAAAGTCATCTCGGCAGCCGGCTTTAAGTTCCAAATCAAGTGCCGAGGCACCCATCAGATCGAACAAGAAATGGGTTAAACCCGAATATAGATGGGTACCAAAGGTGAAAACTCCCAAATCTCCTAATGCTTCTAACGTTTCTACATCTTCTATTTGTGATAAGCAGGATATGTCATGGGAGAGAGTATTGTGCAAGGATGAAAAAGGTCGACCCAGTTTCAAAATGGACTGGGTTCCAAAGACCAACTGATCCCGCTCTGTGTCGGAGCAGCTATGGAGGCATATCATCAGACTTCGGTTTGTTGATAGTGGTTGTTCCTGACACATGATAGGAGGCATCTCTTAGCTGTACAACACTCAGAACATTATTTGAGAGTATGTGTCCTTTGCGGGAAGGGAAGAAAGGAAGAGATCACAAATGGGGTTAGTGCTTAATGATATGAAGAGTTTTTGGATCTGTTCTGAGATTATGCGTGTTGTTCTTAGACCTTCTGGATGCAAATTCAATCGTTGACTTACGGTTTGAATTTTCTTCTCTATTCTCCTGAGTTTTTTTTCTTAAGCTGATTCGCTTTAAAGACTAATTTTTGTTTTAGGATAGTTTAAATTTGCGCATTAATTTCGTTTCTCTCCTATGCTCGAATTTAGGTGGAGAAATAAAAACAAAACAAAAATTAGAAAATTTTAATTTAAAAAAAAATCCACAAACATTAGAAAATCAGAAAATCGAAAATATGGTGTTAATGGAATGTGCTTGCAGGAGATGTTTTGGGAAGTGATATAATCATGTGATAACAGACAATCTGAATCTGTGTAAGGGACTGAATCTGAATTGTCTAGGCTCTGAGTTTGATGCGTCGGTAGGCACAAAAGATTTAAAATGGACTTGACTAGGCATTAGTGAACTTAAGGAATCTAGAGACTTGAAAAATCTTGACCTAGATAGATCCATTTTGCCTGAAAATACGACGCTCGGATAGGTTGAGTAGGGAGATATACATGAGCATCTACCGGTCACATTAAATAAACCCGTATCTAGAACTGTGGATTAACTTTTCCTCAATGTGCGGATTTTATCCTTAATTCTGGTTGGATGGGGTGACTGGAGAATTCCAATAAACTAGGTCTGTAGAAGGTTATTTTCTTTCTTTCTGTCTGTTAGTCATATGTTTCCTCCTCTGCGTGATCGAGAGATTCGACCTGGACTGTAGCATATGCAATTATATCTCTCTGCATCTTCTCTCTATGCAATTCTTTCTATCTGTTAGCCATATACTGTCTCCTCTGCGTGACTCAAAATCCGACTTGGTACACAGTATATGCACCATTCTCTTCTCAATCCCTCTAAAACATCAGTTAGTCATATGTTTCATCCTTTGCGTGATTGGAAGAGATCCGACCTGGATGTACAACATATGCATTCTAAATCTATCTTCTCTCTTAATAATTGTCTGCTCACCCGGTGTAAGGAGTATTCTGGAAGTCCTTGATGGCTGGAGTAGATCAGGAAGCGGGAAACACGTTGTAGTACAATTAAAATTTGAACACATACAGGTTGTCTGTAGATCTCGCTGCTCAATTTAGGTGGACAAAAATATCTTTGGTCGTCGTCAGCTAAATGGTCCTTAAGGAATATTATCTAGGAACTTAGGATCACATTGTCTTGTCACTTATAGTATGTCCTAATTTTGTCACAATCTCTCGTTTTTAAGTGGACCACAATATAGATCTATTCATGAAGGGAGAGGTACTGATAAACGGATAAAGGCTGTCTAAAAACTTTGATCCCAAATCACTCCTAAAGTTAGCTATTATTTTTGTTTTTGTTAAGTTTGTTCATAGTGTTCTTCTAATTTAAATATAAGGGGGAGAATAAAAAAAACAAACAAAATTAGAAAATTCAAAACAAAAAATAGTGTTATTTCTGTTTTATTTCTTGTTTAGAAAAATCAAAAATCAAAATATTTTTGTTTCTGTTTTATTTTTGTTCATAAAATATGAAAAACCCAAAAATATTCTGTGCTAAATTTTCTTTTAGTTTAGTTTTGTCTTGAAAAGTGAATTAAGGTGAAGATGAAACTCATGGAGTTTGTGTCGAAGATTTCTGAGCCAAGGCTTCGTCCGTGAGCATAGAAGAATTCTCATTCAAAGGAGCAAGAAATGAAGATTATTCTTTCAACATTCAATCCTTCAACCCCAGAAGCAAGGTTAAGCAGAAATTGAAGATTATGTGACGGATTGCATTGAAGCCTCCTCAATCAGTCTGTTGCTATCGTTGTACCTACTAAAGTGTTCCAGAAGATTTGTTCTCTCTGATGTTCTCTCTGAAGATTCTCAAGCTGAAAGCGTTATCTTTCAAGAATCTCTACAAGAAGCCTTCTTGCCCAATGTGCGTTCAGAGTCAAATCTTGAAGAAAAGCTCAAGTGCTCAAGATGAAGTGATTCATTGAAGATTCATCAAGTACATCTTGAAGTTGTGAAGAATTTGAAGATAAATGCTGAGGCTAATCTCCCAATGAAGATTAACAAGAAAAGCCAACTACTTTTTAGGGGGAGCTTGTTGGGTCATTTAGAAAAGAAAGTTATAAACCAAGGGGGAGATTGTTGGGTCAAAAATATGGTTTATACTTTACTTTTCTAGAAAATGTATTTTTGTGTCTTGGACCGTAAACAACTTGGTGTTTACGGCCTAAGTTCTCCGACCCATGTTCTCCTTGTATATATATATATATATATATATATATATATATATATATATATATATATATATATATATATATATATATATATATATATATATATATATATATATATATATATATATATATATATATAGGTGTTAGGGGTGAGAAGTAGAGATTGATGAACAGTAAGGAGTGTACGCCCAAGAGAGAAACTAGAGAGAAGTTTTGTATGTGTGAATCTTTTGTATCCGGATCTTCATTCTAATCAATTCATATATAGATTCATATTATTCTTCTTCTCCTTCTCTTCTATTTGATTTGACATCATCCGTTTGATTGGGATTCCGCTCCATCAAACGAATCTGATTGATACATAGGCAAATTAGGGACTTACACTGTTGTCTCATATTTGAGTCCTTCTGATCGAAGATGTGTTGTAGGCTTTTATGGTCAGTGAAGATCGTGCACTTGGTTCCGTAAAGGTAATGTCTCAAAATCTTCAGTGCGAAGACCACTACTCCTAACTCCAGGTCGTGAGTTGTATAGTTGACTTCGTGTGCCTTCCGCTGTCTCGAGGCATACGCAATAAGTTTTCCCCTCTGCATAAGCACACAGCCTAAGCCCTAATTGGACGCATCGCAGTAGACAACGAAGTCCTCCGTCCCTTCGGGCAGAGACAGGATAGGTGCGCTATATAAGGCTTGCTTCAACGTTTGGAATGCAGTGTCTTGCTTTTCAGTCCAACAAAAGGGTACACCTTTCTGTGTCAGAGTAGTTAAGGCTTTGGCAATTCTAGAAATTTTTTGGATGAATATACGATAATAGCTAGCAAGACCCAAGAATTGAAGGATTTCTGTGGGTGTCTTCGGTGCCAACCAATTCTCTATCGCCTTGATTTTGGAAGGGTCCACGTGTATTCCTTCCTCGCTTATCACGTGACCTAGGAAAGTTACCTTCCGAATCCAGAATTTGCACTTGGAGAATTTCGCGTACAACTTCTCCGTCCTTAGGGTTTCCAACACTAATCCCAAGTGTTGTTTGTGATCTTCCTCGCTTCTGGAATAGACTAGTATATCGTCAATGAACACAATAAAGAACATGTCCAGAAAAGGGTGACACACCCGGTTCATCAGGTCCATGAACACTGCTGGTGCGTTTGTTAGACCAAAGGGCATCACTACAAACTCGTAGTGTCCATATCGAGTCCTGAATGCTGTCTTGGAAACATCACTCTCATGAACTCGTAGCTGATGATACCCTGATCTAAGGTCTATTTTCGAGAAGTAACTGGATCCCTGAAGTTGATCAAAGAGGTCATCTATTCGAGGAAGAGGATAACGGTTTTTAACGGTCAGTTTGTTCAGCTCACGGTAGTTTATACACATCCGAAAGGATCCATCATTCTTCTTCACAAATAACACCGGGGCTCCCTAGGGTGAGGAACTCGGTCTGATGAAACCTTTGCTGAGCAGCTCATTAAGCTGACTGGATAACTCCTGCATTTCTGCTGGCGCTAAGCGATATGGAGACTTGGCTACGGGGGTAGCTCCGGGAATTAGGTCGATGCGAAACTCGACTTGGCGTTCGGGAAGAATTCCCGGGAGCTCTTCGGGAAAGACATCATGAAAGTTGCAGACTTTGGGGATGCTCTCGAGGTCTTTAACTTCCTATTTCTCGTTAATTACATGAGCTAGGAATGCATGGCACTCCTTTCGCAGAAGCTTTTGGGCTTTGATGCATGAAATGATGCAAAGATTGGAACTAAGTTTATCGCCGTAGATCATGAGGGTCTGGCCAGAGGGAAGATTGAGACGGATAGCTTTTTCGTAACAAAGAATATCAACATGATTGGGACTCAACCAATCCATGCCAATGATAACATCAAAGCTCTTTATGGAAACTGACATAAGGTCGATGGGAAAGGAATCATCATTCACGGTAAGGGTACAACCTATGAATATATCGTTAGCGGTCTCTTTCTCGCCGTTATCCATCTCGATGGTAAACGTTTCGGTTAATGGTTGAGGACTATGTTTAAGAAGATGTTTGAATGCATGACTAACAAAACTTCTTTCAGCACCAGAATCGAAAAGGATGCATGCATAAGAGTTGTCGAGAGGGAACGTACCCGTGACAACGGTGGGATCGACGACTGCCTCCTCGCGTACCATCGTCAATATTCTCCCTGTGCCACCAACTGTTGTTACCTTGGGGCAGTTCCTTTTGTAGTGCCCGACTTCTCCATAGTTGTAACAGGCTTGACCGACGCCTGCTCTAGATGTTTGATTGGTTGGTTGGGCTGGTGTTTTGCAGTTTCGAACAATGTGGCCCTTTTTACCATAGTTGTTGCAAAGCATCTCACAACATGGGCTGGAAGTGAGATGATGGAAGTTGCACTTGTCACACCTAGGGAGGTTACCAGCATACCTACTGGTAGGTGCTTGAGCTGTAGGAGTAACAACAGGGGTAGTAGCAGCGTGGAATGCCACTGTTTGTTGTTTCGTTGAGGGCTCCTACAAAGACTGACCCTTCTTCTGTTTCCAGAATTTTCTTTTCTCACCACTCCCTTTAGTCGGTTCAGGAGTGGTGGTCACTTCATCCAAATCGAATCAATGGTCAATCAGAGTCTGCGCCAGGCACTTAGCGCTGTCGAAGGTGTTTGGCCTAGCAGTCATGACATTTCCTTTGGTTGGCTGGGTCAGCCCCCAAATGAATCTTTCAATCTTTTTGCTTTCCGGGGTGACTATTCCCGGACACAGGAGTGCTAGGTCTTCAAACCTAGAAGTGTAGGCAGCGATATCGGAACCCTTCATCTTTAGGTTCCAGAGTTCATGTTCCAGTTTCTGCATTTCGCCCCGTGGGCAGTACTCGGCAAGCATTAACTCCTTCAATCTCTCCCAACCCATGGCGTTTGCTACTGGCAGGGTTAAGGATTTGACTTGGCCATTCCACCAAGTCAATGCTTTGTCGGTGAAAGTGCAGGCGGCGATTTTCACCTTGTTGGCTTCCGAACAAGAACAGATTTCAAAGATAGACTCGATCTTCTCGAACCATCGAGTCAGCGTAATAACACCTCCAATGCCATTGAAAGATGTGGGTTTCACATTCATGAAGTCTTTATAAGAACACTCTTTCTGGTTTCCCTGACCACCTTCCTGGTTTTGAGGCTGAGTACCACCTCCTGGCCCGCCAGAGTCGCCGGTGTTCATCTATGACATTGCAGCAGCCACAGCAGCAGTAACGGCTGCTTGAAACATGGCGGGATCAAATGGAGGAGGTGGCGGAGGAGGATTGTTGTTCTTTGAGCTGGTTCTTCTCTTTGGAGGCATCTTGATCTAAAATGATAAAGAAAGAGAGGATGGTAAGTCCTCCGGATAGAATTAAGAGATATGAAACAAGAGATATCTCATTATGGCAGATAGAGTGTTCTACTAAGCGATAAAACAGGAAAGAGTTACTGAAGCAAGTAAACTATCGCTAAGGAAAGAATGAGCAGCAACACTTGTAATGAATTTCTACAACGAATTTGGTTCTAGAAAATACTCCTATAGTATTTTATGGTTTGTTGCGACGATGATTTGTTGTTTGGATATTTGGTAAGTTTTAGGCCTGCTGTACACCACAGTCACTCCCAAGCACATGTTGGTCGTGTCTTGAATGAATATAGTTGATCAGGCCATATTGACCCTAGACACGACTACATAACTGCCTAGGTTTAACTGCAGTGCCCAACACCTAACTACTTTTGTTTTGTTCTACTCGTTGTTACTGTTTCTGATATTTAGGTATCCTTGTATACTTTTTGTAAAAATACTTGTATTTTAAAGTATACTTTTAGTTCAGAGCGCTTCGACCCCTTAGTGTTTATAGTTGTATACCATGTAAGCTTCGGTATACTTAGTTCACTATAAACAAAAGCTCTGATACCAATCTGTCACACCCCGAAACCAACGGCGGAAACGTTCCGGGGCGGAGGACGTCATGCGTAGTATCACAACCATTGTACATAGTAAGCATAGTAAACACAACCATTACATTACATATGAATATTTACATTTGTTTGAAAGCTGAGAAAATACATAGATTATATACATCAGTATAACAAAAGTATAGACGAGACTTCTATATGCACCGTCTTCTCCAAAAGTAAGTGAGATACCTATCTAACGTGAACCAGAGAATACAAGCAGTTTTAGAAATATCAGCATAAAGCTGGTGAGTTCATAAGTGGTTGAGATCTGGTAAAAGAAAACGCTCCTTTGATTTCATGAAAAGTTGTTATCCAAGAAAATCCCATATTTTTTTATACAAGAAGTTTGGTTATCCAATTGTTAAACAACCTGTTTAAGAAAAGTTAAGTTATCCCAGGAAAAACCCATATTTTCCTTAAAATTCAATGGTTAGTTATCGATCCGGAAATGAAGTGTACAAGTATCTACCATACTTGTATCGTTAGGTGCAGTTTCTTTGAAAGCTCGGTTACTCTCGATGAGGTACATTACTAATTCACACATAAAACTAATAAGTAGGTAGTGAACTAATTTCTAAGGGTATTACTGATACACTATAGTTATCAAAACAGTTATTACATTGAGGTTAGTTCACTAGGTTCATTATTACTAAAAGTAAATCTCCATTATCTAAGTTGCGAGTTCTATAACCATACAATAAACTAAATATGGCTCGTAACGGGGGCCAGTATCATTTTATGACTTTGCCACTCGTAGACCTGTCGGTCCCACAGTAACTAGCATCAAGGTGTGGGATATTCAGTCCCGTATAGATATATACACACAAGTCACATTCTCCCTCCAGGAGATTCTGGTTACAGGGTCGGTCCTCCACTCTCGTATCTATGGGTAGTGTTACCGAGGACTTGTCTCCAATCTTAAGAATAACGAATTTACAAGTAATAATATGGAAAATCCCGTTTTATGATTGGCATGAATCCTTTGTGAAATATAAAATATAACATTTTATAATGAGTTTTACAAATTTCCTTGTTTTAGTTTGAAAACTAACTCTACAAGTTAACCTCTTAATCGGTTGGTAAAAACGGTTTTATGTGTTAAAAGCGTACTGAACATATAAGTATTTCATACGAAATAATAGGTTTTGAGTACAAGTTCCCTTTTACTTTTGCTTTTATTCCCCCTGAAAACGTGAAAAACTCAGAAAAAGGTAGGGGTATGAACTCACCTGATGTAGGTGGGCCGGGTAGGACGCTAAGTGTCAATTTAGGACTTGAACACTCACAAGGGTCCTATGTAACATGAAGTGATACATAATTGCATCTAATTAGTCATTTAAATCACTAATTAGGCAAGTAAATACACTCTAATGCGTGGAAACAGTTTATTTCATGTGTTAGGAATGATACGGGTTGCATCTAAGGAGTGTATGGCCTCGATAAGGAGTTTACTCTTCAAGTGTAAGCCTTTAGAGGTGTTTACAGTTTCAAGACCATATCCACATGAGTTTATGACCATAAAATCATGGGAGTGGTGTTATTGGGTGCTCAAAGGTCTTATGCTTCACAAAGAAAGGTCCTAGGGTTGAATCAAAGGCTATGGAAGTGATTAGGGCTCAAAATGGATACTTTAGGGAGTTTACGGTTTCTGAACCACTCCTTGGGGAGTTTACGGTCATAAACACATGATTTTATGGCCGTAAACTCATGTTTGTCCATTTTTCATGTGTTTTGGTGGTTTTAGGTTAAGCATGCTAAGTTCTAGACCCAAATATAAGCCATACAAGGTGTTAAGGGCACTTAAACACCCTTTGGTGGTGTTTACGGTTTTGGGAGATCCCCAAACCGTAAACTCATGTTTACCCCCTTCAATTCATGATTTGGGGTTCTTAGATCATTCATACAAGTTTCTAGGTCATAAGCGAAACATTGGAAAGGTTTTGGAAGGGTTTTGGGGCATAAAACCCCGCTTTTAGGGTGTGTACGGTTTTGGGATGTTCCCAAACCGTAAACACATGTTCTTGACGTTTTTGGATGATTAAATCACGAATTTGCAAGTATGTTAGGCTAAACCACAAGCTAGGAAGGTTGACTTACAGTTGTGAAGCTTGAAGTGGCGTTTCTAGATCAATCCTGAGTTGTATAGAGATAGTAGAGAGAGAAAGCTCTAAGGTGTGTGAAAATGGTTCAAATGGAGACCACTCAACCGTTATATATGGTTGAGTTCACGGCCAGGTGGGGATCCACCAAATCTCGAAATCAAACGGAGTTTATGATCGTACCCGATTAAATGTCCGTAGCCCGACTTAGTCGTGAACTAGATATTTTTCCGAAAGAATTCGAGGGTATTTCACGTGATTTTATTGCTTTCAGACGCATTTGAAAAATACAACAATAACCCAAATGGATTTACTTAACTCAAAAGTTAATGAATTATTTTTTAATAAAAATAAATTTTATTAACGGAAGTGGACATTGACGGAATAAATTTCGGGTTGTCACAGTGTTCTTGACTCATGGTCTTGTATACTAAATCATGAACATAAATTCAGAGATGTTGTTAATTCTCCACTTAGATTGTTCATGAATTCTGACACTGTAAGTTTTTATTTTATCATTAATAATTTTTTTATTAAATATTTACATGTTATTATATAATCATTTATGATTTTCTTTTATTACAAACTTTGTTATTTGAATATACTCATTTGAATGAAACTGGAAAATATACTCATTTTTTTGGGATTCTTTATTTCAATCGTCAATCGACACTTACAACAACATTAATCAAACCATTGTTCTTGGTATTGGTTGATAACCGATTATAGAAACAATACATATATTCTTCATCTTTTTTGTAACATCCTGTTATTTTTTTACTTGTAAAGTCAACCCTAGTCAATCAAAGTCAAACTTGGGTCAACTAAAGTTCTCTTTATTGTTTGGTATTTTAGTAAGGTTAGAATATTAACCTTTCATGTTAAAACCCTAAGACGATTAGGTGCTTAAGAAGGGAATTAATTGAATCCGAGAACATTTGCATCATCTTTCTTCTTTCTTTCCCTTCGAACCGAGACCTCGCAACCATGAATTGTTCACCGCCTTCGGACCGTAAATGAGGCCATGATCAAGATTCGGGCTGCAAACCGCCTTCGGTCCGTATACGAGGTTCACAACCTTGAACCCTCACACACACACACATATGTATATATATATATATATATATATATATATATATATATATATATATATATATATATATATATATATATATATATATATATATATGTTTCAGCTGCTTTCTACTTCATTTCTACACTTTTAAACGAAATTCTAACATTTTTCTCTCAAGTATCATCAACCAAGAACAACCTCTCTCCTCAAGAACATGCTAAATTCATCCTTTCTCATCATATTCAAGTGATAATTACTAGTTCTTCATAAGATCTAACATGTATCATTTCTTGATCTTGTTATCACTTCAAGAACATCCTTCAGTCTTCATATACTAGGTCGAAATCCATTAATTTCACTAGTTTTCGTGAAGAACACGCGAAGTACACGAAAAACACCTATTTGAAAACCTATGAATCTTCTTAGAAACTTGCTTAGGATCTTCAGGTGTTCTTCATTCATCAAGATCACAGGGTAGTGAACACCTCATGGATCGTGAACACATCATGGGCTGTGAACCCTCCTGGCCGTGAACCCATTTCAACCTCCATTTTAGCTTCTAACACTCCTATTTTTAAGTTATATTTACAAATTAGTCCAAATTCCAATCATTGTTACGATTATATTTGCTAATTGGTTGCATATATACTATACAAATTTGTAACAACGTAAAAATTTAAAACAATTTGTTATTTTTAAAAACAACCATAACTCATATAATAGTTCTCAAAATCTCATAATGTCAAAAGTCATAATAATAAAAAATCCCAGAAACTCCAACTACTCTTCTTCCAGTGTGTACAAATCATGCCGGCGCCTCCCGCGATCCTCACTGGTACCTGAAACACATCACACAAAACACTGTAAGCATAAATGCTTAGTGAGTTCCCCAAAATACCACATACAACACATAATAGCCACTCGAGGCTGTAACTTTGTATGACCTTCCGGTCAATGTGTCTCAGCGGGACCCTCCAGTCCCGTAGCTCATTGGACCCTCCGGCCCGGTCTAGCTCGTTGGACCCTCCGCTCTGGTCTAAATCGTTTGACCCTCCGGTCCGTTCTATATAACACATAGCATAGCTATAACATAATGCACAAAATATCATACATACACATGGCATATAAGAGCCCCAATTTGCACATAGATACCACTCTAGGTAATGTATAGTGAGAAGACTCACCTTGTACGATGTCGAATAACCTCTCACTCGGTAACCCGACCTAGCCTCCTCCGCCTATCTTAATAATAACATCTCTAATAAATACTTTCTCTTGGCCTCATCTCTAAAGAATGGGTAGAAGACCATTCTACCCCTTCCTAACCTCTCTTGATTCTGGTTGACTAAAACCCTAAGGTCAACTGAAGTCAACTGTAGTCAACGGTCAAACTTTGACCAGACTCGTCGAGTGCACTCTGGTGAACCTTCAATTCGACAGGTTACCACTGGTCATGAATCGCGCGGTAACCTCGACTCGCTGAGTTCTCTTATGGACTTCACGAGTTACTTCCATAGTCATACTCAAATGACCTTCTGAGGTCAGATCTGTTTCTCTAAACTATAGATCTGACTTCACTATGCTCAATAATTATGTAAAGGTCTAAACTTTACATTCATGCATCACACATATGGCCCTCTTTGAAGAAATAGCTCTCTAAAAATGAAGTCCTACACTCATTGTTCCCATGTAACAACATAAAGCTTGGTTGTTCGGACTCTCTGGACCTCTCAAGGTCCAGATCTGAAGTTTAGTCCACAATGGGACTTAACATGCTCCACATTCAACCTAAAGAATGGGTAAAGAAACCCTAGATTCAAGAGATCTACCAAATACACGAAAATAGACATGGATTGATACCTCAACAACACCCTTTTGAAGAAGAAATGGTAGTTCTGAGCTCCTCAATCAGCCTAGCTTGAATCCCTTCTCTCCTTCTCACAAGAATTGTAACAACGTAAATTTTCAAAAGAAAATTTTCATTTAAAATCATATAAATCCTCATGTCACATTTTATTAAAATCTCATTTGTTCAATTCACAAAACATAACTCCATGTTTTAGTAATTAATAATCCAGGATCCTCATAACTCTTTCTCTGGTGTGTACAATCAACCGGTGTCGTCCCACGATCCTGAGAACCTAAAACACATAACACATAACACGGTAAGCACGAAGCTTAGTGAGTTCCCCAAGATACCACATAAATCACATATTAGCCACTCGAGGCTATAACTCTATGGACCCTCTGGTCCTATCTCTGTGGACCTTTCGGTCATAACTCTGTATACTCTGGAACACACACACAACATAAATCACATAGAAAAAATGCAGTGCATCACATCACATAAATAGCATACAAAATACTCTGTCACATAACTCTAATTACCACTCTAGGTAAAGTATTGTGAGAAGACTCACCTGGCAAGCAGAAAGCAACTATCCTCACACTTGAATCTCGAACCCACCACCGCCTAATACATAGGATGAATATCTATTATAATAACTCTTTTTCACGACTCAGATAATCGAAGGTGGTTCCTTCCCTTTCTTACTCTCTAAAGTGGGTAAAAGACCATTTTACCCTTCCAAGGCCTCTATTACTTATGTTGACCAAAACCCCAAAGTCAACAGAAGTCAAGCTTAAGTCAACAGTCCACATTTGACCCTACTCGTCGAGTGCACCCATGCGACTCGTCGATTCCCCTCGCATCAACTAAACTCTACCTAGGACTCACTCAGCTCGTCGAGTTCACTCCCAACTTGGCGAGCCAACACTGGGTTAAGACTACTCGGTCAAACCCGCTACGACTCGTCGAGTCACCCATGGACTCGGTGAGTTGGCTCCCACATATTTCTCATCCAACCATTTGAGGTCAGATCTGCATTCAAAACTCATAAATCTAACCTCCTATTACTCAAAAGTCACACAAAGGTCTTAACTTGAGGCTCATGCATGGTGTATTTTTCTCTATACACCATTTTGACTCCATTGAAGCTCCATAGCTTCAAAGCTCCAAGGTTACTCACTCATGGCTTCCTACTTTCTAGATCTCTGGACCTCACAAGGTCCAAATCTACAATTGACTCGAAAAAGGGTTTGGATGCACCTAAAACCCCATCAATATGGATACAAGCCCAACTTTACAAGTAAGGAAATCTACTCAAACACAAGGGAGGCAAGAGTTGTACCAGATCTGAAGCTTGAAATGAAGATGAGACTGATCCACCAACTCTCATCTGAGATCCTTGCAACTCCCTTGATCATCTTCTCAAAGAAATGACCTCCAAGAAGCCTATTTCCTCTATAGCTCATAAATAACTCTAAGGTTTCTCTCAAGGGATGAAGACACTGTTGGGAAGGGGCCAAGGAGGCTATAAGTGCCTTTAAATAGGTCCCAAACCCCAGAGATTAGGGTTTGTCTGCCCAGCACCTACTCGGCGAGTCCTTCCTCGGACTCGTCGAGTCCACTCATTAAATCCACGGGAGAAACTCGACTCGACTCGGCGAATTGGACCCTTAACTCGTCGAGTCTCTCCTTTAATCACAAGATTAACCCATACCATAATACCTATGAAAATCCGAATGTTACAATTCTCCCCCACTTGAATTAGATTTCGCCCTCGAAATCACTCCGTAACCACACAAAGTTCATCAACACGAAAGACACCACCGGAAGGATCTCATACTACACCAATATCTTTCTCAATGGACACCTGAAACCGCACAAAAACTCCCAAGTCCCAAAACTATACCAACTCTTCGACCGCTAATATACTCTTTCCCAATATCTGGAAACTCTAGTGTCCTAACTCGCCGTCAGACCACCTACTCAAGCGATCACCATGATATTCACTCCTCAAATGTCAACCCTGATAACCCACTGATCCTATGATCCTCACAAGACCGAATCCAACGATTGGATACCGCTCACTCATACCAACATGCTAAAAGATCTGAATCACGCCCCAAAGGGTCCACACCTCACTAGGGCTCATCCACTAAACCGCTATTAGAACCCATCCGAACATAGAATCCTTAACACTCTGCCCTCAGACACAAGGGAGAAACCATACTCGTTCAAAAGTGTCCTCAAACATCACATTCGTAAGCCCCAACATCGTTTCTCATATCCCATTTCAATACTGGGCACTAAGTCAACTCCTGACTCCACAGTTAAACCTCCAAAGGTCACTCATAACATGTCCCGAAATGTCTCACCGACTTCCTTCTCACAACAACAATCTCGGCCCGGTGACACACAAGTCACGAAGCTCTCTTTACTCCAATGAATACCACAAACCCACTAAATCATTTCACCCTCGACCTCTGTCGAACACCACTCCCTAGATACATGTGGCTCACGGTGTCACACCCCCAAACCTGAACGGCGGAAACGTTCGGGGGCGGATGACTTCATGTGGTAACGTAACAAATGAATACATAGTAAAGAAAGCAATACAACCATCATATATATAATTGAAAGTTTACATTTGTCAAAAGTTACATGTTCAAAACCAATTATAATATGATGTCAAAATATGAGATTAAACTGGCGCCACAACATCTCTTCTTCAAACGCATATTAGTACCTGAAATTACTGAATCCCTGGGACATACAAGTAATTTTGAAAGAGTAGATCAGCATTTAAGCTGGTGAATTTCATAAGCATTTAAGTGACAATGTTTGAATGAAATGAAATGTTTTATCTTTGTTTGTTTGTGTTTAGAAAATCCTATATTTTCTACTAGTATAAAAGTAGCCTTCACTCAAGACCAATGTTTGTTTCCAAAATGTATGTAAATGTAAAATAACCAATGAGTTTGAAAACCTTGTAAATCAATGTATTTTTAATACCCCTTGTGAGTTTTATAACCATACTATTGACTCTGAATGCCTATACACAACGTTCTTCAGGCGTTGGAATGTTATGACGTTTGTCACCCCAAACGGTGGACTGTAGCTAACAGTCAGGGCGCGGGTTGTCAAGCCCGTATAGATCTATACACAAACACCATGCTCCCCCTCCAAGGGATTCTGGTATATAATACAGGACTTGAAATGTGTACTCGAACGTACATGAAGTTAGTGTCTCACAAATCCGTGGTATAAAAACAGATCTACTTGTTAAAATGTTACGTTTGTTCTTGTATACGAAAGTGAACTTCTTGAAATATGTGATTCTAGTATATAAGAGTTAGAAATTTGTTCGTAAAACTATACCTATTATAGTTTCCAAAAAGCGTGTCTTGTTTGTTTAGAAACATTGAGAAAAGGAATCACTTGTTTATGAAAGTATAGATTTTTGGGTGTAGAGTCTTGGATAGACAAGAAAAATCTAAGAACAGTTTAGTTTATACATGCATTACAACAACATTATATTTTAAAAGGTAAAATGCTATTGTGACATATGTTATTTATATATAAAAGTTCCTTTAAATGTTTATAAATCGCATGTGATTTGAATATATAACAGTATATAAAAGAGTTTCTTTATGTAACACATGATAATACTCGTGTGTTTTACTTGTAATCCCCCCATTGAAAGCATATAAAAGTATTTAGAATAATTAAAAAGGTTGATTAAGGGGTATGAAACTCACTTGAAAGTTTTGGAGATAGCGAGATGGAAAACCGGGCAGAGTTTCGTCTCGGGAAACGGATTTTCCTCGGGATTCTCGGGAATTTCGGGAGTAAAATCGACCTTCGGGACTTGAGCCAAAAAGACCAGAGCTTCGGGTTTGAACGGACACGGAAAACGAGGCAAAGTTGAGAGAGAGAGAAGAGAAATGAACCCTTTCTTTGGAAACCCTCGCATCCTATTTATAGTAAGGCTGGTCTGCCTCGGTACGCGGGGCGTACGCTCGTACGCAGCGCGTACGCGTACGTCATGCATGACCGAAGCCTCGACTGCCTCGGTTCGGATGGGACAGGTTGCTGGGTACGCGGGTCGGATGGGACGCCGGGTCGGATGGGACGTCGGGTCGGACGGGTCGGGGCTTCGGACGGGTCGGATGGGTCGGTCTCTTCGGATAGCGCGACGTGGACGATCAGAGGCCAATCCTCTCGGTTACGCGGGGCGTACAGGAGTACGCAGCGCGTACTTCGGAGGAGGATGCTGACTCCCGTTCGGATAATATCCGAATTTTGAATTAAATAAATAATTAATTTATTTAATAAACTTCAAAAATTCATATCTTCTTCATACGAACTCTGTTTTCGATGGTCTTTATATCCTCGCGTAGGTGAGACTACGCTCTACAACTTTCGTTTAGACTCCGTCGGCAAATTCCAAAATTATATTTTTATTATTTATTAAAAATCCATCGTTTTTAAGGAATTTCTTAGAAAATTCATAACTTCTTTATCTGATGTCGGTTTTTGCCAGACTTTTTACCGCTGGAATACCATTGTCGAGACCTTCGATTCTCGTTTAGGTCATTCCGGCCAAAAGTCGCTCGATTACCGATTCGAGTTTTTTTTTTTTAGCTGTCTGTTGCTAAGCCGAAATTGGAAATATCATAACTTCGCTATATGAAGTCGGATTTGGGCGTTCTTTTCATGTACGATCATGGTTCAAAGACATTTAATCATAGAAGGAAATTAAGTAGAACTTATTTGTACATTTTATTATGAAAGTAACTTTTTATTATTCGGAAGTGGTTACAATACTTGACCCATTTTGGTCGTTACAAAGAGTTGAAATATCAGGTTGTCACATCATCCCCCCGTTAGAGAGAATTTCGTCCCGAAATTTAAAGTAGTAAAGATACTAGTGAACATGAAAGAGATGAGGGTACTTTTGTTTTATCTGATCTTCGCGTTCCCATGTGAATTCGGGTCCCCGCTTGGCGTTCCAGCGAACCTTCACGATGGTTATGCGACTTTGTTTTGTTTGTTTGACCTCTCGGTCCATGATTTCTACTGGTTCTTCCACAAAGTTGAGGCTCTCGTTGATCTCGATCTCGTCGAGTGGAATAACAAGAGTCTCGTCGGACAGACACTTTTTCAAGTTTGAGACGTGGAAGGTTGGATGGATGTTACTAAGTTCGCGCGGTAGGTTAAGCTTGTAAGCCACTGGGCCGATTCTGGCAAGAATCTCGAAAGGCCCTATGTATCTTGGATTTAGCTTCCCACGCTTTCCAAATCATATTAAACCCTTCCACGGTGAGACCTTTAATAAGACGTGGTCTCCTACCTGGAATTCCAAAGGTTTCCTCCTTTGGTCAGCGTAGCTTTTCTGTCGGTCTCTTGAGGCTATCAATCGTTCACGAATCTGAACGATCTTCTCTGTTGTTTCACGTATGATCTCTGGACCAGTGAGAGTGCTTTCAGGAACTCTTCCTCTAGCTAACTGGGTATCGCCAACTTCAGTCCAGCACAGAGGGGATCTGCACTTTCGACCATAGAGGGCTTCAAACGGAGCAACCTTTATGCTTGTATGATAACTATTGTTGTATGAAAATTCGACAAGGGGTAAATGAATATCCCATGCCTTTCCAAAGTGAATCACGCAGGCTCTCAGCATGTCTTCTAAAGTTTGTATTGTTCTCTCACTTTGTCCGTCTGTCTGTGGGTGGTAGGCTGTACTCATGTCCAGCCTAGTTCCCAGGGAACTTTGTAGTGACTGCCAGAATCTTGAAGTGAATCTACTATCTCGATCGGAGATAATGGATATCGGAACACCATGCAGTCGCACTACTTCCCTTAAGTAAGTTCTTGTAAGCTTCTCCATTTTGTCAGTCTCCTTGATGGGTAGGAAATGTGCGGATTTGGTCAATCTGTCGACAATGACCCATATGGTATCGAGTCCACTTGTCGTCTTGGGTAACTTGGTTATGAAGTCCATAGTAATCCGCTCCCATTTCCATTCCGGTATCTCTGGTTGTTGTAGTAGTCCTGACGGTTTCTGATACTCGACCTTAACCTTAGCGCAAGTAAGACATTTACTCACGAAGGTAGCAATTTCTGCTTTCATGTTAGGCCACCAGTACAGATTCTTAAGATCCAGATACATTTTATCTGAACCCGGGTGAACGGAATATCTTGAGTTGTGAGCCTCAGTCATGACTATGTTCCTGAAACCACCATGATTTGGGGTCCAGATTCGGTCCATGAGGTAGTAGGCTCCGCCACCCTTGACTTCTAAATTCTTCTCCATTCCTCGCAGGGATTCACCCGCCACATTTTCAAGTTGCAAAGCTTCCATCTGTGCTTCCTTAATTTGTGTGGATAAGTGGGAATGGATAGTTATGGTCAGAGATTTGATCCTCCGACCAGTGTATTCCTTTCGACTGAGGGCGTCGGCTACTACGTTGGCCTTGCCAGGATGATAACGAATTTCGCATTCGTAGTCATTTAGTAATTCGACCCATCGTCGTTGGCGCATGTTGAGTTCCTTCTGATCGAAAATGTGTTGAAGGCTCTTATAATCGGTGAAAATAGTACTCTTTGTTCCGTATAAGTAGTGCCTCCAGATCTTCAGAGCAAATACCACTACTCCTAATTCGAGATCGTGTGTCGTATAGTTCACTTCGTGTGTCTTAAGCTGTCGGGAGGCATAAGCGATAACCTTCCCTCTCTGTATAAGAACACAACCAAGTCCTTGATTTGAAGCATCGCAATACACTACGAAGTCTTCTATCCCTTCGGGGAGGGGTAGTATCGGTGCGGTGCACAAGGCCTGCTTTAGTGTCTGGAATGCCTTCTCTTGTTTCGCTTCCCAGTCAAAGGTCACACCTTTCTGGGTTAATGAAGTAAGAGGTTTCGCAATGCTGGAAAAGTTCTTTATGAATCTGCGATAGTAGCCAGCTAGACCTAGAAATTGACGAATTTCTGTAGGTGTCTTTGGTGCCGACCAGTTCTCAATAGCCTTAATTTTGGAGGGGTCCACGTGTATACCTTCCTCGCTAACAACGTGACCTAAAAATTCGACTCTTCGAATCCAAAATTCGCATTTAGAGAATTTCGCATAGAGTTTCTCCGTTCGCAGTGTTTCTAGGACTTTTCGTAGGTGTTGACTATGCTCTTCCTCACTTCGAGAGTAGATAAGTATATCATCAATAAAGACGATGACGAACTGATCCAAGTAAGGGCGGCATACCCTATTCATTAGGTCCATAAATACTACTGGTGCATTGGTTAATCCGAACGGCATCACCACGAATTCGTAGTGTCCATAACGAGTTCGGAAGGCTGTCTTTGGAATGTCCCCCTCTAGAACTCGTAATTGGTGATATCCGGATCGCAGGTCTATTTTGGAGAAGTAGTTCGCCCCTTGAAGTTGATCGAATAGGTCGTCAATACGGGGTAGAGGATAGCGGTTCTTGACAGTAAGTTTGTTCAGCTCTCTGTAGTCGATGCACATGCGGAACGATCCGTCTTTCTTCTTTACAAACAAGACCGGTGCTCCCCAAGGTGAGAAACTTGGTCTTATGAATCCTTTGTGAAGGAGTTCATTAAGCTGACTGGAAAGTTCCTGCATCTCTGCTGGTGCAAGACGATAAGGCGACTTCGCTACTGGGGTAGCTCCTGGGATTAAGTCGATTCTGAACTCGACTTGGCGTTGCGGTGGTAATCCTGGTAGTTCTTCTGGAAAAATATCGGGAAAGTCGCGTACTACCGAGATGCTCTTGATGTCCTTTAGTTCTTGACTTGTATCGACGATGTGCGCTAGGAATGCTCGACAGTCCTTCCGCAAGCACATTCGAGCTTGGATGCACGAGATGATGCGAAGGTTTGTACTAGATTTGTCGCCGTAGATAACTAATGTTTCGTTGTTAGGGAGGTTAAGACGGACTGCTTTCTCAAAGCACATGATGTCGGCGCGAAGAAGACTCAACCAATCCATGCCGACTATGACGTCGAAACTTTTAATTTGAACCGGCATGAGATTGATTGGGAAAGAATGGCCGTCTAATGTTAACGTACAGCCCATGTATATGCAATTTGTGTTTTCGGTTTTTCCATTGGCCATCTCTACAGTGAATGATTTTTCTAACTTGCTAGGTTTAGGTTTAAGTAAATGAATAAAGTTTTGACTCACGAAGCTTCTCTCCACTCCACTATCGAATAATATCCATGCGTATGAATTATCGAGAAGGAACGTACCAGCAACTATAGTTGGGTCAGCTACAGCTTCGTCGTGGCCTATTGCCAAAACTCGTCCCATACCTCCGGTGCCTGCTGCCTTAGGACAGTTTCTCTTGTAGTGGCCCACCTCGCCACAACCGTAGCAAGCCTGCCCTACACCCGCACCGGGAACTTGAGTGATCGGCTTTGCGGGTTCCTTGCAGAAACGGGTTATGTGTCCCTTCCTGCTGCAGTTGGCGTACTGCATATCTCGACAAGGTCCATGGTGGTGGTAATTGCATTTGGTGCATTTTGGGAGGTTGCCTATATAAGGCTTTGTTGGGTAGGTATTTATAGGGGCTGTAGCAGGTACAATGGCAGCATTTACTGACACCAGTTGTTTCTTTGCGGATTCTTGGGAAGACCCACCCTTCCCTTTCATCCACGCTCTCTTCCTGCCATTGTTGTTGTTGTTGTTGTTGTTTCCTTTCTGTGGTGCTGGTGCAGAAGTGGTTGAGTTCTGATGACCTCCGTAGTCGATCAGAGATTGTGCCAGTTCCTTAGCACTTTCAAAGGTGTCAGGTTTAGAAGCTAACACGCTTGATCGCATTTGGGGCGTCAGTCCCCAGATGTACCTTTCTATCTTCTTGCTCTCGGGAGCAATCATATCTGGACAAAGGATTGCCAGTTCGCAGAATCTGTTGGTATAAGTAGCGATGTCGGTACCCACCATTCCGAGAGTCCATAGCTCGTGTTCAGGCTTTTGAATCTCTCCCCGTGGGCAGTATTCTCTCATCATCATGGCCTTCAAGCTCTCCCAGCTTATGGAGTTTGCCACGATTAGGGTAAGTACTTTAACGTGGCCATTCCACCAAGTTAAAGCTTTATCGAGAAGGGTGAAAGTTGCAAATTTGACCTTGTTGTGCTCGGGGGCAAGAGCAGATTTCAAAGACTGCCTCCGTCCTTTCAATCCACTGCCTCAGGGCCATCACACCACCAGTACCATAAAACATCCGGGGCTTGGCATTAGTGAAGTCCTTATAGGTGCATTCTCGAGGTGGTCCATGACTCTCGCCATGGTTGGATGGGTGTGTGCCAGATCCCGAGCCATTAGCACTTGAGTTATTGATCTGTGACATGGCAGCTGCCACCACTGCGGTGACTGCTGCTTGAAACATTACAGCATCAAATTGGGGTGGTGGAGGTGGTGATGGTATAGGTGCTTCCTCACCGTTGTTTCGCCTCGGATTCCTACGCGGAGGCATCCTTCAACTATAGATTGAAAAGACAAGGATAAGAATTTCATAGAATGGAAAATGTATGTGTCTCATGAACTATATCGCTATAGTTCAACAACAGATGATAGTATGAGTCTTAAAATAGAAGAATGAAAGTTATTTGTAAGACTGAAGGTATGAAACAAGTATTTGGGTTCACAAAGACCACTCAAGGTTCGAACGAAATACTTAACATAGTAGTAGTAGTGCCACTTATATTAATATAAAAGTTGTTACAACGATCAAGAAAACTTGACCCCTATAAGGGTCTCCGATTACTAAGTTCGAGAAATTTAAAGACTTTTAGCCGAGGTCCTAAGCTATAACAAAATTTGAGTCCTAGACAAGCACTACTTGCGTCGAAGGTTGCGCTTGGAGCTTGACTCCGTATCTGATTGCTTTGACTCCATTAGACGCCTATCGAAAGCGGCTTGTTGTTCCCTTAGTTCGGCGAGGGCTGCAATCATTTGCGCTTGAAACGATTCAGCTTGGAATTGGGCGTTGTCTTGCATCTTGTCCAGCCTACGGATGTCAGAAGTGTGAACCTGCACTTCCACGTTGATATCCCGGAGTCGACTAGCTTGTACTCCAGACTGATAGGACTGATTGGCTAACTTACCCACCATTACCGGGAGTGCTCGATCAGCCGAACCTCCGCCGCGGACATCATAGAAGTCTCGGCACATGCCGTAGGGAGGGCGTAGGTTTTTCTGTTGGCTCCAATGGTGGAGGTGACTTCCCCAGACGGGAGTCGGTCCTTGAAAGTTCCTTACGAAGATGGGAGGTTGAATGGGTGGTGGATCGATAACTTCCGGCTCTGAGTCGGTACCGGAGTCATCACCCACTTCTATGGGTTCCTCGTCCTCTTCGGGATCATCTTCGATCCATCCTCCGTTGCCTTGGTTGGGAAAGTAGGGGTCGCCAGGGTGGTGAAATCCAGCCATTTGACTGTACGAGAAATAGGGTTATAAGAATTGAATAAAGTCGGAACATGTAAAACATGTAAGTTAAACTAGTTTAGATAGCAAATACTCCTATAGTATTTAAGTTCTTGTGTTTGATTCTTGTAATGGTTTGGTAAGTTTTGACTTGTTGCTTACTACGATCATTCCTCGATATACGTTGGTCCAATCTTGGGCAAATATAGTTGATCACGCTATATTTGTCCAAAATCTGATTACATATATCGAGTCTCAATCGTAGTGTCAACTTGTCTAAATACTTGTATAGTTATATAACATGAAAATAATTTGTGGTATGCATGTAAGTGTACTTAAATGAACTATCAATTTAAGTTGAACGAAATGCTGCTTAAGTGTAAAAAGAAAATTTGTTTTGTCAGAGAGTATTAGTCCCTTAAGCATTTATAGTTTGTATATCTTATGTGGTTCGATATACTTAGTTCACTATAAACATTGCTCTGATACCAATCTGTCACACCCCCAAACCTGAACGGCGGAAACGTTCGGGGGCGGATGACTTCATGTGGTAACGTAACAAATGAATACATAGTAAAGAAAGCAATACAACCATCATATATATAATTGAAAGTTTACATTTGTCAAAAGTTACATGTTCAAAACCAATTATAATATGATGTCAAAATATGAGATTAAACTGGCGCCACAGCATCTCTTCTTCAAAAGCATATTAGTACCTGAAATTACTGAATCCCTGGGACATACAAGTAATTTTGAAAGAGTAGATCAGCATTTAAGCTGGTGAATTTCATAAGCATTTAAGTGACAATGTTTGAATGAAATGAAATGTTTTATCTTTGTTTGTTTGTGTTTAGAAAATCCTATATTTTCTACTAGTATAAAAGTAGCCTTCACTCAAGACCAATGTTTGTTTCCAAAATGTATGTAAATGTAAAATAACCAATGAGTTTGAAAACCTTGTAAATCAATGTATTTTTAATACCCCTTGTGAGTTTTATAACCATACTATTGACTCTGAATGCCTATACACAACGTTCTTCAGGCGTTGGAATGTTATGACGTTTGTCACCCCAAACGGTGGACTGTAGCTAACAGTCAGGGCGCGGGTTGTCAAGCCCGTATAGATCTATACACAAACACCATGCTCCCCCTCCAAGGGATTCTGGTATATAATACAGGACTTGAAATGTGTACTCGAACGTACATGAAGTTAGTGTCTCACAAATCCGTGGTATAAAAACAGATCTACTTGTTAAAATGTTACGTTTGTTCTTGTATACGAAAGTGAACTTCTTGAAATATGTGATTCTAGTATATAAGAGTTAGAAATTTGTTCGTAAAACTATACCTATTATAGTTTCCAAAAAGCGTGTCTTGTTTGTTTAGAAACATTGAGAAAAGGAATCACTTGTTTATGAAAGTATAGATTGTGACATATGTTATTTATATATAAAAGTTCCTTTAAATGTTTATAAATCGCATGTGATTTGAATATATAACAGTATATAAAAGAGTTTCTTTATGTAACACATGATAATACTCATGTGTTTTACTTGTAATCCCCCCTTGAAAGCATATAAAAGTATTTAGAATAATTAAAAAGGTTGATTAAGGGGTATGAAACTCACTTGAAAGTTTTGGAGATAGCGAGATGGAAAACCGGGCAGAGTTTCGTCTCGGGAAACGGATTTTCCTCGGGATTCTCGGGAATTTCGGGAGTAAAATCGACCTTCGGGACTTGAGCCAAAAAGACCAGAGCTTCGGGTTTGAACGGACACGGAAAACGAGGCAAAGTTGAGAGAGAGAGAAGAGAAATGAACCCTTTCTTTGGAAACCCTCGCATCCTATTTATAGTAAGGCTGGTCTGCCTCGGTACGCGGGGCGTACGCTCCTACGCAGCGCGTACGCGTACGTCATGCATGACCGAAGCCTCGACTGCCTCGGTTCGGATGGGACAGGTTGCTGGGTACGCGGGTCGGATGGGACGCCGGGTCGGATGGAATGTCGGGTCGGACGGGTCGGGGCTTCGGACGGGTCGGATGGGTCGGTCTCTTCGGATAGCGTGACGTGGACGATCAGAGGCCAATCCTCTCGGTTATGCGGGGCGTACAGGAGTACGCAGCGCGTACTTCGGAGGAGGATGCTGACTCCCCTTCGGATAATATCCGAATTTTGAATTAAATAAATAATTAATTTATTTAATAAACTTCAAAAATTCATATCTTCTTCATACGAACTCCGTTTTCGATGGTCTTTATATCCTCGCGTAGGTGAGACTACGCTCTACAACTTTCGTTTAGACTCCGTCGGCAAATTCCAAAATTATATTTTTATTATTTATTAAAAATCCATCGTTTTTAAGGAATTTCTTAGAAAATTCATAACTTCTTTATCTGATGTCGGTTTTTGCCAGACTTTTTACCGCTGGAATACCATTGTCGAGACCTTCGATTCTCGTTTAGGTCATTCCGGCCAAAAGTCGCTCGATTACCGATTTGAGTTTTTTTTTTTTTTTTTTAGCTGTCTGTTGCTAAGCCGAAATTGGAAATATCATAACTTCGCTATATGAAGTCGGATTTGGGCGTTCTTTTCATGTACGATCATGGTTCAAAGACATTTAATCATAGAAGGAAATTAAGTAGAACTTATTTGTACATTTTATTATGAAAGTAACTTTTTATTATTCGGAAGTGGTTACAATACTTGACCCATTTTGGTCGTTACAAAGAGTTGAAATATCAGGTTGTCACACACGGTACCTCCTGTACCCGAGTGTTGACCTACACAGGTCTAAGACATCAGCTGATAAATAATACCCCTCAACTTGGGACACATCTCAAAATCTTGAATCTCATCTCGCCTACTCAAGGCACCACTACAGCCAAACTCAAACTTGAGAGTCTGGTCCGACCCAAAATTGGAGCCACTCATCCTTATGAACCACTCAACTCATGACCCGCAACCCATGCGTACATCACTTCCCCAATTCCTTCTGATTTTGATAACCACACCTTAACTCAGTATATAACGATTCCTGATCATTAAGGAGACCATAGTCTCGCTCCTGGTCCTACCACCAGGTCCCCAAAAACTCAATAATAAGGCTACCCAAGCCTAACACTCCTCTGCATCACGCTCTGACTTGTGAATAATACGACTTCCTATAGTACCACGACACCCTCTTGCTGACTAGTGAATACTACGGCTCCCGTAGTATCACAACACCCATTTGCTGACTAGTGAATACTACTGCTCCCCACAGTATCACAACACCCTCTCGCTGACTAGTGAATACTACGGCTCCCCGCAATATCACAACACCATCTCGCTGACTAGTGAGTACTACGGCTCCCCGCAGTATCACAACACCCTCTCGCTGGCTAGTGAGTACTACAACTCCCCGCAGTATCACAACACCCTCTCGCTGACTAGTGAGTACTACAGCTCCCCGCAGTATCACGACACCCTTTCTCTGACTACCAACACTTTCTCTTATCATCCCACAGTCTCATAATCACGTTAACACCACACTGCATCCTCTAACTCATGCTCCGCGGATAACATAGATAGGTACCCACACTCATCCAAATTATGCATCATAATATCTGACGACAACCGCCATAACAAAACACCATTCCCTGCTGCAATCCACCTTCTTAAATGATCCCTCTTGATGTCAATACCCGAAGGGCTCCCACTGGAACCATAGATACTTGATTCACCACTTGCTGCCTCAAACTCAAGACTCTAAAAATAATTTAGAATTCAGGGCATCATAGTCGGATACCCTAGAACACCATCGCAGAACATCACGATGTCCTGCCCAAACCACGGATCCCATACTTACGGCATCATACACGAACACCTCAAAGCATTCGCTCAGGATATCATAACTATCCTTCATTTCGCACAACGCACAACTTCGGAGTATCCCAACTCTCAAATGAAACACTGATGAATCGACAATGATTCGAAACATGATGACAACCATCCAAAACTCCCTCTTCTATTTCCCAAAACTCATGCAAGAATACACTGATCGACCCTGAGGTTGGTTGTCTAATTTCACATATGCTATTCCCAAACTACATATAACAACCCATACATCGAACTGGAATTTCCCAACCACCGAACTAACCTTACAAGCCAAACCACCTCGAAGAATTTCTAACCAGTACAAGTTCCCTGACCAACGGCCACCGGCCGTGGAGACACTTATCCTTTCATGAGCACGAGCCTCCTACATAAACTTTAACCACCAATAACGCTGGTATTCTGAATCCGTACCACAGGTCTCTATATCCAGTTCTCTGGCCGCTCTTGAACCAACCTCTGATTCTCTCATTAGAATACCCAGTTCTCCCCCACTCAGGGTTTGAACCATCATCATTTGACGCACCAACAATCTATCCCACAGACTGTTCCCACCAGCAACATCGCACCTACTCTTGGAAGGTGCTACGCACGCTTGATGATCTCCCGACAGAGATCAAGCAACCCCAAAAAACCCCAATCTCAGATGAAATCCTCAGAACTTCCCATCATGATTGTCTCTAGTCATTCATAAACTCACACCCTCCCATCACCAGACCTCCCCAACTGTCCAGTATTAACTCTGACTCTTAGTCTGAAAATAATGAACTATCATTCTCTTTATCCTCAACTCCTCAACCAATGCCCTATCACATCACTCATCATAAGAGTAGAGACTCCACCTCCACTCTTGATACCCATCATAGACAAAAAGCCATCGCCCCGATATACTCTTCTTGATCATCCGTTGATACAGCTAACATGTGCCCTACTATACTCGAGTAGGGTGTGTCCTGGTCCTTGACCATCTTAGTTCCCACCGACAGCCTGCTCATGCTATATCATTACCTAGCGGCAGACATACTGCCAAGTACTCTGGTGCCCTCTTTAGGATATCCTCATCATGCACCCTCATCTGATGATATCCCAAACTCAAGTCAACCTTGGAAAACCACGATGCACCTTGCAACTAGTCGAACAGATCATCGATCCTTGGTAACAGGTAACGGTTCTTGACCGTCAACTTGTTCAACTCCCGATAGTCAATGCACATCCTGTGTGAACCATCCTTTTTCTTGAAAAAAAGAATCGGCGCTCCCCACGGCGAGCTACTCGGCCGAATGAATCCATTCCCCAGCAGCTCCTGAAGCTGCAAGGATAACTCATGCATCTCTGGTGGCACAAGGCGATAGGGTGCCTTGGCAATAGGAGCTGCTCCCGGAACCAAATCAATATGAAACTCCACATGCCTCTCCGGAGGCACACCCGACAACTCTTTGGGGAACACATCCGGGAACTCACGCACTATCGAAACCTCATTAATAGAACTCAGCCTCACTGTGGCAACTCACATATCCGTCATATAGGCTACAAACCCTCCGCAGCCCCGTTATAGACTCTGCCTCGCTCTGGCAGCTGAGCAAAATGCTGATCCAGATCAGGTACCCTCGTTGTACACCGTAAGTACTCCCCCACTAGGGTCTCGTATGGTCACCAACTGACGCTCACAGTCGATAATAGCTCCAAATCGGCTCAACCAGTCCATGCCCACGATGACACAAATAGCATTCGGTACCAAATCTATCGGAAACTCAACACCGAATATCTCGAGCACACATCCTCAAATCACATCAGTATCATACACTGCTCGCTCGTCGACTATGGAAACTCGAAGGGGTCGACTCAACGTCTCTTGTTGGATACTGATGTGATGACTAAAAGCTACAGACACGAAAGATCGACTCTCACCCGAGTCAAAAAGCACCAAAGCAGGTACAAAACTCATAAGAAAAGTACCTACGCAAATCATAATATAAGCACAAAATCTCAACTCATTATAAATAAATGAAATGATACATACCAGCCACGACATCAGGCGCTGCGCGGACCTCCTCCGCTGTCAACTGAAAAGCTCTCCCTCGAGCCTTCGGTGCCACGACCTTCACTGTCCGACCCTCAGTAGCTCGTGTAGTAGCAGGGGCAGATCCCTGGGCTGATCCCTGTAACAGCTACGGGCACTCGGCCTTTCGATGGCCTGTATGGTTCCAATGAAAGCAAACCGAAAATCCCTTGGTGCAATCCCTCGCGAAATGCCCCTCCTTCCCACACTTGTAACACACCCCAGCTCTGCACACTCACTCATGGAATCAGTGGGCTTTGCCCGCTTGGCTGCTGGCTGAGCATACGTCGGTCGTCTGTCCCTCCTTTGAGACTTAGCCTCCTCCCTGACATGAGTCTCCAGCTCAATCTCCCTCTTTCAGGCATTTTCATGGAGCTCACCAAATGTACGGTATGACGAGTTTGCCACAAACTCACGAATGTCCCTCCTCAGAATGCTCAAGTATCGGCTCATGCGTTCCTGCTCAGACGACACGTGCTCAAGGTGAAACAACGCCTTCTCGTGAAACATTCGTGTGATCACCGTCACCGACTCCGTCCCCTGCTTGATTGACAAGAATTCCTGAGCCAATCGTTCCCTCTCCACTGAGGGAACATACTCATCCTTGAACATGGTGGTGAACCTCTCCCAGATTACCGCCAACATCTCCGCAGTAGTGAAATCGGCCGTCACAAACTTCCACCAGTCCTTCGCTCCCAAGCAAAGCTGGTTCAGTGCAAACCGAAACCTCAGATGCTCCGGACACGAACAAGTGTAGAAGCATCCCTCGATATCAGAAATCCATCTCATCACAGCAATCGAATCCTACGTCCCATCAAACTCCGGTGGCTTTGTGTTGCTGAACTCCCGGAACAACAATGAGTCACCCCCTAAGGTCTAGCAGCAGCCACAGCTGGAGTAGCTGCAGCAGCCGCAACCTCAGTAACTGCTGCGTATCTCTTGTCAAACGTCTCAATCAGGGTGGTCTTGATAGACCCAAACATCTATGGTATCTCTGCGTGGATAGCCGCAGCCACCTCATTATGGATCATCTGGCGAAGCTCCTCGTCACTCACGCTGCTGGTCTCTAGTATGTGACATGTCCTAACCATGATGTCTCTGAAATACAACATAAAAATATCAGAGACTCGCTTGAGTATACTCACACTCGAGGACTCAACCCTACTTGTTCCCTAGTACCCTAAGGATTCTTACTTGGACTGCGCACTGATCCTGTGTTTTCAGTAGTACGAGCCCTATACTACCTTCCACACCGCATCAACATTCATTCCAAGTACTCCTCCTAGGATCCCAAATCGCAAGTACTCTACATCTCGCTAAGCATAGGCTACCCTTCGGTAGAATTATCATAAGCTCCTCACTACTACCTTCTCACTCTCGAAGCATCTCATAGTAGCAGAAATCTCCTAGGCTATGGCATCACAAATCAGGCCACTCTAGTCCTAGTAGGAATACATAGCCTACTCTAGCATGCATAACATATCACATAATATCTCATAACCCATAAGGTAAGGGTATTTTAGGAAATCATCGTTCGGGCGCTGGCTGATTGTACACACTGCTCCGTTATGCTTTTCTCGAAAATCTTTTACTCTTTTTAGAAAAATTGTTTCTTTTATGAAAAACTTTCTCAAATCCTCAGTTTGAGTTCAGATACGCCCGAAGGTGCATCCGAATCCCTCAAACAAAGGCTCTAATACCAACTTGTAACAACGTAAGAATTTAAAACAATTTTTCATTTTTAAAAACAACCATAACTCATATAATAGCTCTCTAAATCTCATAATGTCAAAATTCATAATAATAACAAATCCCAGAATCTCCAACTACTCTTCTTCCAGTGTGTACAAATCATACCGGCGCCTTCCCGCGATCCTCACTGGCACCTGAAACACATCACACAAAACACTGTAAGCATAAACGTTTAGTGAGTTCCCTAAAATATCACATACAATACATAATAGCCACTCGAGGCTGTAACTCTGTATGACCTTCTGGTCAATGTGTCTCAGCGGGACCCTCCAGTCCCGTAGCTCATTGGACCCTCTGGCCCGTTCTAGCTCGTTGGACCCTCCGGTCTGGTCTAAATCGTTTGACCCTCTGGTCCGGTCTATATAACACATAACATACATATAACATAACGCACAAAATTTCATACATACATATAGCATATAAGACCCTCCGGTCTGCACATAGATACCACTCTAGGTAATGTATAGTGAGAAGACTCACCTCGTACGATGTCGAATAACCTCTCGCTTAGTAACCCGACCTAGCCTCCTCCGCCTATCATAATAATAACATCTCTAATCAATACTTTCTCTTGTCCTCATCTCTAAAGAATGTGTAGAAAACCATTATACCCCTTCCTGACCTCTCTTGATTTAGCTTGACTAAAACCCTATGGTCAACTGAAGTTAACTCTAGTCAATGGTCAAACTTTGACCAGACTCGTCGAGTGCACTTGGGTGACTCGGCGAGTCCAAGCGTGTCCTCTGAATCTTATAAGGCCTCACTCGACGGGTTACCACTGGTCATAAATCGCGGGGCAACCCCAACTCGACTCATCGAGTTCTCTTATGGACTCGACAAGTGTCTTCCATAGTCATACTCAAATGACCTTCTGAGGTCAAATCCGTTTCTCTAACCTATAGATCTGACTTCCCCATGCTCAATAATTATGTAAAGGTCTAAACTGTACGTTCATGCATCGCACATGTGGCCCTCTTTAAATAAATAGCTCTAAAAATGATGTCCTAGGCTCAATGTTCTCATGTAACAACATAAAGTTTGGTTGTTGGGACTCTCTGGACCTCTCAAGGTCCAGATCTGAAGTGTGTTCCACAGTGGGACTTCACATGCTCCACATTCCAAATAAAGAAAGGGTAAATAAACCTTAGATTCAAGAGATCTACCAAATACACGAAAATAGACATGGTTTCATACCTCAATAGCACCCTTTTGAAGAAGAAATGGTAGTTCTGAGCTCCTCAATCAGCCTAGCTTGAATGCCTTCTCTCCTTCTCACAAGAATGCACTAAAAGGTGATGAAATTACCTCCTTCCTTCACTCTCTATGCTCTTTGGTTTATTTAGGGTTTCTCAAGGGTGTGTGACCGCAAATGAAGGCCATAAGGACCTTTAAATAAGGCTCAGGCCCAAGGATTTAGGGTTTTTGTCCACAGCGCGGACTCGTCCAGTCCATTCATTAATCCGAGTCAGCAGTAGCAATCCTACTCAACGAGTTTAGGTGCCAACTCGTTGAGTCCCTCTCCTTGACTCAAAATAAATACTCAATTGATGATACCTGGAAGTCCGGATGTTACAAAATTGATGTGTAGGACTTGTTTTGCTATGGGATTTCACTTGTGGAAATAAACGTCCTGTATTAAATCATCAATCAAATCACCCTTTAAAAGGTGAGTTCATACTCCCCGTGAATTTCATTTAGTTTTAAATCAAATGGTTTCAAATTGTGCTAAAATGACATCAAGTCACCAAAAGTATTTCAAAATGTGTAACTCTTTGAACTATTTTATAAACTTATGTTTTTCCCCAAAAATCATATATATATATATATATATATATATATATATATATATATATATATATATATATATATATATAAGATTTAAAGGGCTTAGGACTGATAACTCACTTTGGTTCCTTTTCCTTGTTTGAATGTGGGCTTTGAGTATTGGTTATTTGTCCGAATGTCGTTTAAATTATATATATATATATATATATATATATATATATATATATATATATATATATATATATATTTGTATATGTGTATAAATATAAAAGTTATTTCACTCAGTTTCAATACCCTTTGTAACATGTCGAGCAAGGGGTTGCATTCGTGAACAATTAGTATCAATTCAAAAAGTACATATAAATTATAATAGGTATAATTTATGACTCAAAGAACACTACCTCACAATTCGAGTATACCAGAGTATACTATTTTTACAAGAACAAGGGTTTGACTCAAAACCAATCAAGGGCATACATTTTACAAATACATTTCAAGAATACTAAATCCGGAACATACTATTAATCATTTATTTCAGAATGATTGGGTTTTCACTGCTATTATACATGTAACGTCTATATTCTTTTTATGAGTCAATAGTGTAAGTCCCAAATTCGCTTGACGTATCAATCAGATCCAATTTATGGTGCAGAATCACAATCAATTGGATGATGCATTATCAATTATGGAAGAAGGAGAAGAAGAATAATATGAATCTAATGTATAGATGATATGAATGAAGATCCTTACAAGAGATTCATACACACACTTGCACCTTCTCTCTACTTTATCTCTCTAGCCCTCTATACTCACACTATTTCCTCACAACTATATATATATATATATATATATATATATATATATATATATATATATGGCACATCGGCTGTGAACAGGTTAACAGCCGTGAACTAGTTCATGTCCGTAAACACATCCAACCACATGGACCGAAAAACCGATTGCCTAGAAAAGCAAAGTATAAACCATATTTTAGACCCAACAAATAGATTCAAGTTGTTTATTCATTTAAACGACATAGTTAAAGTCTTGACATTATTACCAGAATCTCCTGTCGGGGATCGAAACAAGTGTGTATTGATCTATATTTGGATTAACAACCCCACACTCGGGCTGCTAGCTGCAGTCGGGCATACCAGCCTATGAGTGACAGTTGTTATGAACAGTTTTGATGCCTACAAAACGTTTTTTTCAGGCCATCTAGTCATAGTATGGTTATAATAAATCATTAAAAAGATATTAACAATACGGTTAGTGTATAATTAACTAAACATGAGTACATTTTCAAAGCATTAGTTTACAAAGATACAATTTACAGTTTTACATTACAGTTTTCAATAAAAGCTGGTGGAGCCATGCACACTAACTTTTACAGGTTTTACAAAGGAATACAAATACAATACAATGGCTTACAAACATAATGGTTTTATGAGATTAAAACTACTTTTCATATACAATAGAAATTATAGGATTTTCTAGAAGAGTTTACATATTCAAAGAACAGAAAACATACTTTCAAACGTAAATACTTATGCACTCAGTCAACTTTATGTTGATACTCTCTTTTCAAATTACTTGTATTCTCAGGGAATCAATAGAAAGGTACTCCCCGAGCTTTTGAGAAGATGGAGCCATTTTGAGTAATATTATCGGTCTTTTGCTACAACTATTTTTGGTGTCAATATAAAATGATTGAACACATGTAAAAACTTATACTTATTAATGCAATGGTTGTTTGTACTTTGATTACTATAATGCATGTGTTGTGATACTACAAATGAAGTCACCCATTCCCGGACGTTACCGCCGTCTGGTTTGGGGTGTGACATTTTTACCTAGAGAATGGAGATTTGGTTGCATTTGAGTTCGTTTGCAAGTACGATTTCCCTGAGTATTCTGCTTTGGAATTGCTCTAAAGACTCGTTCTTGCTAACAACAATCTCACTGGTATGATACCCGATTATTTGAGAAAAGCCTTTGTTCTAATTTTTAGTTTAGTAACAACAACAAAGAGGAACATGGGAAGTTGACATTTCTTATGCTAAGATGGAATGGGGGATTTAGACATAGACCCAAAAATATATATATCATAGATAGTAAGATAGAGAGAGAGAAAGGGGTGGGACCCCTTTATATTAAATAATTATATTTTATTTTATCTTTATTTTTTAAATAATGTAAAACTTCATAAATGGTCCCTATGGTAGTAAAATGTCAAATATTCCCTTCAGTTAATGGTAGAAAGCTGACTGGGTGAGAATAAGGACCAAACATCAAAAGTTTTGAAATCACAAGGATCATCTGTGAACTTTTTTAAAACATTTTGATAAAACTTCAAATCTAGAAAAATGACAAGGATCATTCATGATGTTTTTTCTTATGTAAAATATTACAATAGGTTTATAGTATATGGATTGATCTGGGTATTGAGGATTAAATGATGTAGAATAAACTAGTAAAAGTTCATCAAATTATCAATAGTAATTTGATCAGAGATAAGATTGTTATAAAGCTAATTTCCAAACAAATTTTTAGGAGTTCATGTTTATAGTGAACAAATATATAAATTTAAAAATAATATTACAGACTTTTAAGTTATCAGTTAAAAGAAAGCGAATATATGAGACTAGAGTGAGTCTAGAGCTCTCTTTGATTCAGAAAGAGTGAGAAACAAAATTGGAAGATCCTCATATTGGAAATTGAGGTGATAACTGTAAGGTCACACCTTATAATATGCTGAGTCAGACACTACACGCTGGCCACCAGCACCAACGCCATCATCAGTTTGATCAGCGTCAGGTTGAACCCAATGATCTTAGTGATCATATGTATATTAGGTAGTTATACGTTGTATATATAGAATTGATATCTAATCCGTAATCTTAGTGATTAGGATCAGACCTTTATGTAGATTAGTTACATCCCTAAAATAGTAGGATCTTCGTTTCTGTAATAGTATATATTGTACTATTAGGGTTAAACCCTTATGGAGCTTGGTGCCATCTTTGTGAACTATTCTCTTTGTGAGAAATATCTTTCTTAGTGAAGGTACCTTTTTGATCATCTTGTTCTTTTTTGTTTTTTATTATTAATATTTGAGTGTATCTGATTGATACAAACCTTCAATTGGTATTAGAGAAGGTTTACGATATAGTCAAGTTATCATGTCTTCCTACTATAATTCAAAGTCGCCTGCTATTAGCAATATCCCTTTTTTCAATGAACACAACTTCGCTGCATTGAAATCAAAGTCTATTAATGTTATCGAGATCATGGCCTATGACATGCTTGATGTCATGAACAAGGGTCCTATCGCCTCCATGTATCTATCCTCTAGTAACGATGTATGCTTTAATGGAATTAAACAAAAGTCTATGGCAACATACAACATGGAAGAGAAAAGAGTTTTAAACCTCGATGTGAAGGCAATGATTGCCATTGGAAACTCTCTTGCATATCATGTCTATAGATTGGTTCAAAGCTCCTCAACTGCACAAGAGATGATGAACACCTTACAACTGCTTTGAACATAGAAGGGATTCATGATGATGAAGTTACAAAAGGTAAGTGTCTCATGACTCAAATCAATGAATCTCATACTAAACTACCAGGGAACATCATCAATACTTTTGACGCTGACCTCTCTAAAGATGCAAAGGAGTCTATATCTCAGGACTGGGACTCAGCCTCAATGTATCAAGTAAAAAATTTGTTAATTACTCTTCTAATGAAAAAGCTGTCATGTTTGATCATTTGCATCTTGATCTCTCTATCTCTAATAAAGAGAAATCATCTCTCAAAATGGAATTGGAAAAACTTAAAGACAAACTATCTATTTCTCTATTAAATAAGGAAAACTCCTATAACTCATTGACCAATAATTTTCTGCACGTTGAAAAGGAAAATGTTTTCGATCATGCAAGAAGCATTCAACTTCTTTTAAATAATTGGGCCTCTTCTTACCGTAATGTCACGAGAATTATGAATAATCAAATTCCTGATTAGTGTGAGAAAATCCTTAGTTGTGATATTGATGGTGCAATTTCTTTAATCGAAAAGGTTGAGACAAAACAAACTTTTTATAGCGCTGATTGTAACACTCGTGTTTCTAGCGTAGGCATTTATATTGAGGTGATAGTCTAGGTTAACCTTTGTAACTCATTTTGAAGAAATGAAAAGGAATTATGTGAATATTATGTGTTTTATGCTTAATTACTAGGAGTTAATTAATTAAGAATAAAAATGAGCGTCAAAAATAAATATTAGATAAAGCTAATATCTATTAAGAAAGTTGTAGTGGTCGTGACAAGGATTATGGATATATAAAGAGTACCGAAATCCGAGTTACAACGAAGAAGTTATGACCTGTCGAAGTTTCACGACAAAACCGACACGGTGCCGGATGTCATAAAAAGTGAGTTTTTGATAAACTACTTTTTAGCCTTAGTGATCTAAATGAAACTCGTAGTGTTCGTTAAACCGAGAGTAGCTATAAAAAGAACACCCAAATCTGACTTCGTATGAGGAAGTTATGATTTTTCGAAGTTTCAACTTAGTAGTAGGCAGCTAAAAACTCAAATTTTAGATCGAGTGATTTTTAGCCGAGACGACCTAAACGAGAATTGAAGGTCTCGTCAATAGTAGCACAACAGTAAAAACACAGACGAAAACAGACATCAGATGAAGAAGTTATGAATTTTTAATGGATTTCTTGTCCTGGTCTGTTAAAAACAATAATATAAACATTAAATCAAATTAGCCGACTAAGTCTAAACGAAAACTGTAGAGTGTAATTTTACCTATGCGTGCAAATAAAGAACGTCGAAAACGGAGCTCGTATGCGAAAGTTATGTATTTTAGAAGTTTTGGCGTGAAAATCGAGAAATGTTGTCAAAACCGAGAAATCTCGCATACGTGGGATTTGGCTACGTGTCCTCGCCTCGCATCCGACGTGTGTCCAAAATATTGTTGAGTCATCCGAGCTGCTGAGTCATCCGAAGTGGTCCAGTGAGAAGGTGACGCGTGCCCCCTTCCCTCGTGCATTCAAGCCTCGAAGAAGCCACGAGCCCCCCCCCCCCCCCCCCCCCCCCCCGTTGGACCCGGATTTCGGTCCAATCAGGAGCTGCCAACGAGGCCCTCGCATGCGCAACCCATGTGACCTCCCTTCGGATCTGTTTCCACCTGGGAGCTTCTCAGCTGTCCGATCTGTGGCTCCTGGGAGCTTCTCGGATAATTTTAAGAAACTGTCACTTTTAACCCCTTTCTTCATATTTCTTTCATTTTAATATTCCCCAAAGCCCCAGTATCAATTATAACCCCCAAAATACGCCACGAAGTGCCCGAGAAACCCGGAAAATTTATCTTTGCGGTTTCGAAGCCCAACCTTCGCAGGGCCCGGTTTATCAATAAAACTCCCGGTTTTATTAGAGACGATCTTGTAAGCACCAAATTGCTGCCCGATTATCATCAAATCATGTGAGTGTGTAGTCACTTTCATCTTACACCTAGATATAAAGTATTGTCTATAAAATACGTGCTATGTGTAATTATATTTAGTGTTTATTTGAGGTGATTGTTAAATAGATGTTTTATACAAGTTTTAAAATGTATATGTATTTTATCTACAAAATATGTTGGGTAGAACATGGGTAGATGAAATAGTCGATGTGTGATAAAATGGTGAGAGGCCTCGATGTTGTTGTTGTTGTTGTTGTAGTCATCTAGCAGAGTATAGATGATGACCACAGACCTTTCTAGAGAGTCCGATGGAACACTAGCAGCTTCGCAACTTGTAGGTGTTGGTGAACTATTTGTTCATTGGTATACTCCATCCCCCTCATGGTTTCCTTTAGGACATGTATGGATGAGGAGACCCCTTAGCAATAGTGTCCATCCCGATGATATTCCTTAGGCTAGGTCCCTTATGGTAGGTCTTTAGGGACGTAAAGTGAGGACAACGGGAATGGGTAATCAGGGTTATTGTTGGTTGGTGAACTTAATAAGTTTATTATTATTGTGGGTTGAAAACCCTATTTTCTCACCAGGCTCCCAAGTCTGACCCACTCAATTTTTTATTATTACAAGTAGTGGACCCCGAGCATAGTCGGAGGATGATGAGAGATTTTTGGATTATACGCCAGTAGTTGTGAATAATTGTTGTAAGGCTTATAATGTCTTGTTTATGCTTTTGATCTGTATCGGAACTGTTGGATTAATGTCTAAGTCCATAACTATAATTGGTAAGACTTGACCCAACCCGGCATGGTCCATTTGGGTTGCATGGCATCATGCATTTGGATAGACTATAATGAGAGAAATAACACTTAAGGTTTGTTAATATATTATAAGGTATAATATATTAATAAGATTATTTAATTAGTATTGATCAAGAATTAATCTAGAATCAATTTAGTGATCAAAAGAAGACTAATTAAATATATGGGTTGATTGTGTAAATCATCCATTCTTGTATAGTGGGCTAATGCTCCAAGGATTATCAAGTTGGGCTAAAACCCATATGATGCTCCATGGTGTATTTGAACCCATGGATCCAAGGAAATGGAAAGCCATGACAATTAGGGTTTACCCTAATTGTAACAACTATATAAAGATCATACTTTTGGAAAAATCGGCCACTAAGTGAGATAGAGAAGGGCTAGCCGATTTTCAATTGTTCTACATTTCTCTCATGGTTATTCCAAAAGCAATTGATGTTGTGTGAACCATTTGAGGTGTCACACTTGGGGCACTAGGCACTCAAGCTTCTTGAGGACATTCTACATCAAAGAGGTATGTATTCTATCTTGTTATATTCATTGTTTTATATGCTAGATTAGGATAATACCTTGGATGTTCATATTTGCATGTATAATAGAGAAAACATAGATCCAAGGTATTTAGGGTTGCATGTACACTTAGGAGTGTTAGAATGCTCAAAATCCAACAGTGGTATCAAAGCCTAGGCTTATTTTCAATTATACTTGATGCAAATTGCTGAAAAATGTTGAAAAAGTCGAATTTCGGGCATTCTGGGCACTGGACTCGCCGAGTCCATGTGTAAAATCATCCTACTCGCCGAGTAGGTTCATGCACTCGACGAGTAGGAGCCCCAGACAATATATATTCGACTTTTTTTGGCGATAAATGGACTAGGAACATTACCCTAAGCTGTTTTTGGACTTATAAACTTATTTTTGATGTGGTAATGTTCATACTAATCCAATTTCAAAGATAATTGTCAATAGATTCATGTTTTGTATTAGTTTAAGTGTTATGCTAATTACATGAAAAAGTTTGATTCCAATTATCATGTTCATATAAGTTGCTTAGATTAATAGAAAAGTTGTGTGAAATAGTTGATTTCAATCCATTTTAATCTAAGAGTTGATTCCAAAGTGTGTTTTTGTAACTTGTCCTCAAGTTATATGAAAAGTCACATTTAAGTTTCATAAAACTCATAAAAGTTGGAAAAGGTTACAAAATGAAGAGTCTAGTTTTCATTAAATGGTTTTATGATTCCATAACTTGTCCTCAAGTTATGGAGAGTCAAGAGTCACTTCATTAAAGTAATAAAATATGTAACTTTAATTAATTCCATAAGTTACAAAATAAAGAAAATTTACATTCTTTAATAGTTTAAAGTCTTCCATAACTTGTCCTCAAGTTATGGAACTTGAAGAGTCTTTTAATTAAAACTACTTTAAACACATAAGTTATGGAATTAATTAGTTTTGAATAGTTTCAAAACTTGCCCTCAAGTTTTGGAATTTAAAAGTTTTCTCTTATGAATACTTTAATTCCATGTAAAGCCCTTAGAATTTTAAAAGTTAAAATTCAACCCTTATACTTTAGAATATTATAAGTTAATAATATTTATATATATATGTATAAGAGTAAAAGTCAGTCTTACCGTTAGTAAGCCTCATTCACGAAGCCGGTCTATAAGGGAGGTATAAGGTTACTGCCTATAAAATGGCTGTTTAATGGGTGTCCACTCTCACCCACCGCTTCCTTGACTGGTGGAGGGTCGTTAGCCGAACGGGTAGGACAAAGACTATAAGTTCTCCCTTCATTAAAAGTATTAATGATAAATACTAAGTAACTAAACACTTATAATTCCCAATCTTAGTTACTTAGGAAAATGTGAATAAGGTGCTAACCCATGGAATTACACTTGGCACTTTGCTTAAGTCGGTTGGTGGAGCGTGTGTGGTTTACCGGCACACTAACTTGATTTAACAAGGTAGGCAAAGGGTTTCTTAAAGTTTAATCATAGGCCGGTGGAGCGTGTGTGGTTTACTGGCACATCAGTTGGGTGATAAACATTTAAGAGTACCAAGTAATTTGCATGGTTATTTCACACCTTGTTTTGTGATACTCGGCATCCCAGTCACAAAACCTGAAGGGCACACTCGAGATTGAAACATGCCATTGAAAAGTTCTGATGAGTTAAGAAACTCTTTGATTGTTTAGATATTTAAACAGGTTAATCGCAAAGGCATAAACAGAAATATCAAACACAAGAGTGAATCAAAATATGTCGAATGATTCAATAGATTCAAGCCTCAGTAGAGCTCGACAAAGAACTTCCGCTGTAGAGGCTACTAGGGTTACAAACGATAAAACAAAAAAATTTCTATGAATGATCGACTCCAAATCTTACGTACTAAAATGCATGCAAGCATCTATAAATACTAATCCCTAGAAGTAACTCACGGATGGACATGCCCAATCCGGATACAAAAATTGGACTAAAGAACGAGCCCAAGACGCAACACATAATGGACCCTACAATCTCCCCCTTTGCATCAATTGGAGCGAGATATCATTTCGGCTTGCTTGGTCCAGCTGCAGGAACTTTCTTGGTGGTTTCGAACAGACGTGGAATGAGGGCAACGATGGTCTGTCTGAACCGAATATACCACTGGATCATGTCATCAAAATACTTCTTGTCATATGTAGAGTTCTGCTTGCATCGATTGATGATTCCTAAAACATGTTCCAAGCATGCAGTGGTATACAGATGTTTATCCGCCAAGGCGAACATGCATTTTTGGCCTTCGTTCCTTGTGAACATGACAGAGTTCCGCTTTGGGTTGATTCTTCCCATCTGCATCATATTTAAATCACTTGCAGAACCAACATGAGATATGGTTGGCTTTTTCTTGAAAATACTTGCGATCTCCAGATCCATCTTGGCGACCTCCATGATGTAGCAGACCAACATCATTTTGAAGTGATCAATGATTGGCCCGTATTCAGCTTCGTTGGTGAGTATAATGTTGTGCAGAATGATCCCATCATGTGGATTCAGGTTGGGAAGATTAGCAAGCGAAATAGCATGTTCTGTTTTAGCAGACCCCCTTAGTACTTTGAAGCGAACGTTTGTGAAGTTCCCATCCTTAAAAGGTTTGAGGACCCGAACGTTTATAATCTTTCGAGCACTCCATGTCTGATAATGAGGTTGAGCAGACCTCAGATAGAATTCAACAAGTTCCCTATCAACCTTTGGGTGAGGATGAGGGACATCAACAATATGGGAGAAAGCGTAAAATATGAAGGCCTTTCGGGTCAGTGGCATATCAAACTGAGAGTCAACAGAATTGATCCGATCCAAGGAAATCACCGGTTCGAGCCACAAGATGCTGGGAGTATCAATTGCTTCTTTGACAAGCTTCTCGAGAGTCCACGGAGGATATAGAGTTTTTCGACTCTCATGGAGATCATGAGCCTCCTTCATTTTTCTTTCATTCGCCTCAGCCTCTCTGGCAACGCGAGCACTCATGTCTTCATCCTTTTCCCGGCCTTATTTCTTCAAGAGATCAGCGATGGTCTCTTTATCATCATCGTCATCACTGTCTTCAATAATCTTCTTGCCTTTATCTTTAGTACCCGAACCTGAAGGTTGACCCGTTGGAGGAGGTTCGGTTGCTTTAGTAGAAGTAGGAGGCGGTTGAGACGCATCTTCTCCCCCTTGTTTTGGATAGGCCACGAACTCAGGAAGCCCTTCAATTTTGCTGAGTAGATCAAGGGCGGGAGCAAGCTTCTCAGCTAGAGTACGCCTCACAGAATAGTTCAGAATGGGATCATGCACTTCAATAATGTTGGAGAGGGCGGCATGGACATCCGAAACACACGTCGAAATGACTGCTCGCTCAGATTGGAGAGACGCAACCTCCTTTTCTGATTGGAAGAGTTGAAGACTCTTGACCTTTAGATCAGTGGTTTTTCAAGCAAGAGCATCCATCACGGAGTTTTCTGAAGTGAGATCTTCTTGCAGCTTGGTCAAGCGCTCCTCAACAGTCGCCTGGAAGGTTTTAATGTCATCGTCAAGAGATTGACGAAGACTGGAAAAGGATTGCAATTCGGATGCGAAAGAAGTAGCCAACTTCTCGACAAGAGAGTCAACCTTCGCTGCATTGGTTTCTGCGACTCCCTGAAAAGACTGCAAAAGATTGTTAGCATCGACAAATAGTTTTTCGACTTTTTTGGTCGCAGCAGCACACGCCTTAGTAGAAGCGTCGATAGCAGCAGTGGCAGAGTTGATGGAGGCTTCATAAGCCTTGGTAAACATATCAACTAGCCCCTGAATGGCATCCTCTGAGATAGTGGACCAAGAGGAAGAGGAGGAAGCGATGAGACTGTCGATTTTCTCATGAAGTTCCTTGAGATGCTTCGTGGTGACTGGAGCATCATCACTTTGAACCTGATAAGGAGTATAGTAGATGGAGTCAAACGTCATGTCTTTTCCACCAAGAAAAGGTTCATCAGCTGCTGAGTGGTTGGGAGATGAAGGCGAGGGTGGAGGTTCGGTTGTGGTAGTAGGTTCGGCTATGGAAGTATGTTCAGTAGCGGGTGTGTGTTTGGGTGCTGAAGTATGATCCCCTGTATCAGATACGTTGGTTCGAACTCCAGTAGTGGTTGTTGTCGTAGCTTTTGTGAAAACAGGAGGTGGTACAGGGATAGAGGTGGGTGGTATTTGAGTAGTGGAGGTTATGGGGGGAATGGAAATAGAGATAGAGACTGGAGGAGGAGATACTGGTGTAGTTGAAACATGTACCTCAGGTGAAGGCGAACGAGGAGGAGTGTCACCTCAAATCGACTGCTCAGAGTCTGAGCTCTCATCCTCTGATTCACTGGAAGAAGAGGGAAGAATGAGTTTGCGCCTGGGCTGAGTTTTCCTCTTCTTAGGTGGAGGTGATTGAGCTGCCTTCGAAGGTTTTCGCTTCTTTCGAAAAGGACCTTTCCATCCTTTGACAACTTTCTTGTCTTTCCCCTTGTTTGGTTTCTTTCCCCTGGGAGCAGGTCTGTCAGTGTCGTGGATTGATTGAATCATTTCTGGAGTGAGCTCTCTGGGGCCTGAACGAAGAAACTCCTTGTAAGTCTTGATGATGCGACTGTCCCTTGGAACACACACATACATTGACTCAGGGATTGAGCCAACGAACTAAAATTTTGAGGAATCAGACACTATGATATTCGTTGTGTGGAAAATACCAATTGAGGAGAGTGGAGAATCAGCAACGACAGGGACATGATACTTGTCCATTGCCCACTTTGTGACCAGAGTCCAGAATCTGGCATAAGAGATCTCAGAATGGCGAGAAGTAGATGTAAGGCTTTGAATCAGCTGCTGCCATAGAACCGATCCATAGTCGAGATTGACTCCATGGTACAACCCATAGAGAATTGTCATAAACAGTCTGCTAGCCCCATCAGAACCTGCACTTCGTTCTGATAATCCTTTGAACAGCACAATGAAGAGGCCATTCCACTGAGGAGGAAGACATGATTTCTTGAACTTGGTAACAGTGGTTAGAATTTCGGTATATCCCATGTTGTAAAACATGGAGAATAATTGTCCCACAGGAATAGACTCAGGGTTAACCGTTGACTCATCAGGATTGAACCCTAGAAGCGAACATAATCGCTGTTTGGAGATGGAGGTTTTGATATCAAGAATGTCGAAGAAGATGCGATCGACAGACTTGTCATAGTGGGCAGTCAAGAAGATCTACGGCAAGCACTCCATTGGAACGATTTCAGACTTGGTTAATGCTTGAACCAGTGGAGAGTGCTTAAGACACTCCACGATTGGGAACATGAAAACGTCGTAGACATGTGGGGTGAGATCAATGATCAGGCTTTGTTGAGGTCGGATAGTGTAACGCCGGAAATTTCAAAACAATTTTTCATTTAAAAATAATCGTTTAATTCTTATAAAAACACTTTGCTTAAAATTTCATTCATAATCGAATTACAAAACATAACTCCATTTTCACTTGCATAATAAACCAGGATCCTCAAAACATGACTCTTTCTCTGGTGTGTACAATCGAGCCGGTGCCGTGCCGTGATCCTGAGAGAAACCTGAAACACATAACTCAAAACACTGTAAGCACGAAGCTTAATGAGTTCCCCAAAATACCACACATAACACATATTAGCCACTCGAGGCTATAACTCTGTGGGTCCGTGGACCCTACTCTATGAACCCTTTGGTTCTAACTCTGTGAACCTTCCGGTTCTAACTCTGTAAACATGCACAACATAAATCACATAGAAATAATGCAGTACAACACATAGCATACAAATACTCTGTCACATAACTCTGGTTACCTACTCAAGGTAAAGTATAGTGAGAAGACTCACCTCGCGTATCTAGATAACTCGCAAATCCCGGAAATCACTCGCGCTCGATCCTCCGAGCTATAATCCTCCTATAACACAATATATATCTAATTAACACTTTCACAACTAAGGTTGACTACCCCTATCAAGTCAACACTGGTCAACTCTGGTCAACGGTCAACGGTCAACTTTGACCGGACTCGGCGAGTGCACTAGAGCGACTCGGCGAGTCTATACGTGTTCACTGACTCCCTAGGATCCTCTCTTGACACGTTGAGTACTTCCCTGACTCGACGAGTTCCACCTGGCATGAATCGCGGGGCCACCACGACTCAACTCGCCGAGTCTCAAGAACAACTCGGCGAGTTCCAGCTTGACTCAGTCCACCTGTCAACCCTCTCTGACTCTCCCTGAATCACTGAGTCAACCCTTAACTCGGTAAGACCACTCGCTGAGTGGTTATGGACAATCTTCATGCTACTCGCCGAGTCTGTTCTTCGGACTCGGCGAGTCTAAGCCATGCATGAACTCAAACTCATTTCTGAGGCCAGATCCGTTCCATTAACTCATAGATCCAGTCCTTCCAAGCACATTTATCACGTAAAGTTACAATCTTGGTGCTCATGCAAAGGTCCAAAGGCCTTATTTGATGATATGGTCTATATAATGCTATTCTAAGCTCATGGCCTCCATTAACACTCATAAAGCTTGAGGGAAAAGAGTCTCTGGACCTCCATTAACACTCATATCGTGGCCCCAACTTGCCCCTATTCCTGAATCGGACCACTCCTTTCCAAGGAGAGACCTTCAGGAGTACAAAGTCACCGACCAAAAATTCGAGCTCGGACTGGCGCCTGTCCGCATAACACTTTTGGTGACTCTGAGCGGTCAACAACCTCTGCCTGACCTGTCGTATCTGCTCTGACATCTGAAGCACGATCTCTGTACTTCCCATCACATGTTGATCTACCTCTCCCCCGCAAATGGGGTCCGATACTCCCTTCCCTACAACAACTCAAAGGGTGGCATACTGATGCACTAATGATGGCTGTTGTTGTAGGAAAACCCTGCCAAGGGCAAATATGGGTCACAATCCCCCCCCCCCCCCCCCCCCCCGAAATCTAATACACATGCCCGAAACATATCCTCGAGCATCTGAATCGTTCGCTTGCTCTGAAGTGTCCGCAGACATCACCATGGTAAACTCTAGCTCATTTCTCATATTCATCTTCGATACCGAGCACCAAGTCAGCTTTTGGCCCCACAGCTGAACCCCCAAAGGTCACACATAACATGATCCAAAACATCTCACTAACTTCCTCCCCGTGACCACTATCACGGCCTAGTGACACGCAAGTCACGAAATTCCCTATTCCTCATAAAGAAATACAATCCAATCGAAGATCGACTCAGCTCTAACCTCTGGCGTCTGCTGCGCATATTTTCCCGCGCGCCTCACTGACCCTCCCGACAGAGACGGAGACCCCAGTCTCGCCCCGGTTTAACCACTAGGCTCCAAAAACTCAACACTAGGGCTACTCAAGCCTAAAACTCTTCTGCATCATGCACTTATCGGAGAACACTCCATCATAACACTCTTTTGCCGTCTAGTGGGTACTATGGCTTCCCGCAACATTACGACAGCCTCTGACTATTGAGTACTACGGCTCCCCGTAGTATCACAACGCCAACTAACTAGTGAGTACTACGGCTCCCCGTAGTACCACGACTCCCTCCCTCTGACTTGTGAGTACTACGGCTCCCTGTAGCATCGCAACACCCTCTGACTAGCAAATACTACGACTCCCCGTAGCATCACGACTCTCTCTCTCCCTCTGACTTGTGAGTACTACGACTCCCCGTAGCATCACAACACCTTATGACTGGTGAATACTACGGCTCCCGTAGCTTCACCCTATACTCTCATTCTCATTACAACGCCACACTATGTTCACTAACTCATGCACCGAAGACTATCATAGATAGTTACACATACACTTGCCCCGATATGCATTACAAACTCTGGCGGCAACCGCCATAACACAGAACCTACCTTTGCGGAGATCCACTTCCTTAAATAATCCCTCTTGATGACAATACATGAAGGGCTCCCACTGGAACCGTGGATACATGATACATCACTGGTCATCTTAAACCCAAGACTCTAAATAACTCTGAAATCGGGACGCTATACGCGGAAACCACGGAACACCCTAACAGAGCATCACGATGTCCCGCCTCTACCACTGATTCCCTTACTCCCAACACCATACACATACAACAATACATTTCCTCTGAATCCCATAATAATTTCCAATTTCACTCAATGCGCAACTTCAGTGCATTCAAACACTCAATTGGAATACAAGGAAGGCGCTAACCCTTCAAAACACTCTAATGATCCTCCGAAACCCTTTCCACTACTGCTCAAAATCCAAGCAAGAATACACATTACAACCCGGGAGTTGGCTACTCGACAATCTTCTACCCATATTTCAACCCAGAAGTTCTCAACTGCCCATACCATCATTACGAGTCTTCCACTTGAAACGACTCTGAACACCACCAGATTCCTGACCATTGACCACCCGCCGTGGAGACACCCATCCTTCTCTCAGACATATACCACATGCATCATCTTGCCCTGCACCTTTCCTTGATCACTAATGACCCTGATCTCATGAATGCAAGCCGCAGGTTTCTGCATCCAACCTCTAACCGCTCTTGCACAAATCTCTGGTTCTCTCAATAAACCACCTGGTTCTCCCCCACTTATGGTTCGAACCATCACTATCTGACACATCAACAACCTTACGAACTATTTTCACCAGCAATAACGCACCTGCCCCTGGAAAGTGCTACGCAACGCCCGATAATCCCCTTTAAGGAAATCAATCGATCTCATAACTCTGAACCTCAGATGAAACCCTCATGAACTTCTCGTCATGACTGCCTCTAGTCGTTCCAAGTCTCGTACCAATCCAATACCAAACAACTCAATTGTCCAATAACATCACTGACTCATAGACTGGACCACGAAATCATCATACTCCCCCACCTCGACTCATCAACCGACGTTCCAACACATGGATCATCCCAGGAACAGGGACCCACTCCCATATTCAATACCCAACATAAATAGAAAAACCACTGCACTAATTAACTCGACTGGACTCCCCACTGATACCTCTACAATACGCCCTACTATACTCAAATAGGTGTAACGTGGTCCTCGACTATCTCAGTCCCAACTGACTATCTGCTCATGGTAAATCATTGTCTCGCAGCACACATGCTACCTGATACTCTGATGGAAAATCATCATCAATGACAACCTGCAGGGTTTTACCCCCAAACCCGAAACTTAAACATCAGGCCTCTCATGTTCCGCACACGAACATAAATAGCACCACTCAGGTCATAGAAGGTGACATCTCCTCTATCGACTGATTGCTTAACTCAGACAAAAATTCTACCCTCCCTCTAACTCCTTACCAAAAATACTCTGATAGGCTCTTGACCTCCCTCTCAAGGGACGCCTCTTCGAACTCAATCATGGCCCACAGGCCTAAAACCCATAATGTCCAATCTCTACCTCATCAATTGTGACCGGATAACCGGAGAACCACAAGCATCATTCACTACGAACCATGGTACTCATCCCATGTCATCTCTTCTCAATATGCTCCGGTGTATGGTACTCGAACCATAACATCACTCCTCCATCTGTTCTGATTTATGGTACTCGAACCATAACATCATTCCTTCATCCGCTCCGATTTATGGTACTCGAACCATAACTTCACTCCTCAATCCGCTCCGATGTATGGTACTCGAACCATAACATCACTTCTCAATCCGCTCCGATGTATGGTACTCGAACCATAACATCACTCCTCAATCCGCTCCGAGGTATGGTACTCAAACCATAACATCACTCCTCAACCTGCTCCGATGTATGGTACTCGAACCATAACATCACTTCTCAATCCGCTCCGATGTATGGTACTCGAACCATAACATCACTCCTCAATCTGCTCCGATGTATGGTACTCGAACCATAACATCACTCCTCAATACGCTCCGATGTATGGTACTCGAACCATAACATCACTCCTCAATCTGCTCCGATGTATGGTACTCGAACCATAACATCACTCCTCAATACGCTCCGATGTATGGTACTCGAACCATAACATCACTCCTCAATCTGCTCATTAGAACCTTCAGAATACTCCCTGTATCAAGTATGGGTCCTCTGCTTTCAGTAGTACGGGCCTATACTACCTGCCACATCTACCCATACTTTCCACACGGACTATCCCGGAGCTCCTAAGTAGCTGCTCGACCTTCTCGTTCACCAATTCCGTCGCGCGCTCGCTCCCCAGCGAAATTCTCTACTCTGCCAGCGCACTCATCTGGCTAAGGTTACTCCCTAGGCTCTTCCTAGATTCCCACACTTCTCTGCCATCAGCTGCTGAAGAGCTCCTAATGATGCTAGCCATTTACGTCCTGAATATCATCATATTCGCTTGGTAGCTGACACCCATCATCGAGAGTTCCACAAAGCACGAAGCAAGCAGCATTCGAGCATCGAAGAATATATATGACTTACTCTGGGTGATAACTCCGCTTGCTCTGCTTATCCTCGAAAGTACCACCGAACTCTGTAACTCTTCCCCTTGTGGGTTCTAGCTATTCTTTCTCTAAGTACCACGGTACTTATCTAGGTATCTCCCCTGGATTACTCCTCTACTCAAATCCACTAAGGATTCCAACTAAATATTCTCACTCATCACGTACTCAAAAGCACATCGCATATAACAGCAATTCCTAGGCTAAGGCATCACAAATCAGGCCACTCTAGTCCTAAGATATGGAATACCTAGCCTGTCTCTAGCATGCAATAATATCTCATAATGTGCATCATAAATATCTCATAACGCAAAAGTAAGGGTATTTTGGGAAATCACCGTTCGGGCTCTGGCTGATTGTACACACTGCTCTTTCTCGCTTTCTCTTTGAACTCTTATTCGCTTTAGAAAATTATTTCTTTGAAAACTTTTCTTGGTTCCTCAGTTTGAGTCCAGATTTACCCGAAGGCGCATCCGAATCCCTCAAACCAAGGCTCTGATACCAACTTGTAACACCAAAAATTTTAAAACAATTTTTCATTTAAAAATAATCGTTTAATTCTTAAAAAAACACTTTGCTTAAAATTTCATTCATAATCGAATTACAAAACATAACTCCATTTTCACTTGCATAATAAACCAGGATCCTCAAAACATGACTCTTTCTCTGGTGTGTACAATCGAGCTGGTGCCGTCCTGTGACCCTACTCTATGAACCCTTTGGTTCTAACTCTGTGAACCTTCCGGTTCTAACTCTGTAAACATGCACAACATAAATCACATAGAAATAATGCAGTACAACACATAGCATACAAATACTCTGTCACATAACTCTGGTTACCTACTCAAGGTAAAGTATAGTGAGAAGACTCACCTCGCGTATCTAGATAACTCGCAAATCCCGGAAATCACTCACGCTCGATTCTCCGAGCTATAATCCTCCTATAACACAATATATATCTAATTAACACTTTCACAACTAAGGTTGACTACCCCTATCAAGTCAACACTGGTCAACTCTGGTCAACGGTCAACAGTCAACTTTGACCGGACTCGGCGAGTGCACTAGAGCGACTCGGCGAGTCTATACGTGTTCACTGACTCCCTAGGATCCTCTCTTGACACGTCGAGTACTTCCCTGACTCGACGAGTTCCACCTGGCATGAATCGCGGGGCCACCACGACTCAACTCGCCGAGTCTCAAGAACAACTCGGCGAGTTCCAGCTTGACTCAGTCCACCTGTCAACCCTCTCTGACTCTCCCTGAATCACTGAGTCAACCCTTAACTCGGTAAGACCACTCGCTGAGTGGTTATGGACAATCTTCATGCTACTCGCCGAGTCTGTTCTTCGGACTCGGCGAGTCTAAGCCATGCATGAACTCAAACTCATTTCTGAGGCCAGATCCGTTCCATTAACTCATAGATCCAGTCCTTCCAAGCACATTTATCACGTAAAGTTACAATCTTGGTGCTCATGCAAAGGTCCAAAGGCCTTATTTGATGATATGGTCTCTAGAATGCTATTCTAAGCTCATGGCCTCCATTAACACTCATAAAGCTTGAGGGAAAAGAGTCTCTGGACCTCTTTGGGTCCAGATCTAAAGCATCAACACAAAAAGAGGTCAATTACTCCATGAATCATTCCACAAAGAAGCCCTAACTCTAAGATTTACACCAATGGCTGAGAAAGGAACGAATGGTTACCTCAAATGAAGTCTCTGGACTCAGGAATCACTGGATTAGCACCTCCTTTGGTCTCCTCTTTCCTTGATCCTCTTCTATATGCAAAATCACCCACAAATAATCAAGGATCTTCTTCTTTTCTCTCACAAAACTCTCAAGGACTCTTTTAGGGTTCTCTCTGGGGTTGGTGGCTCGCAAATGAAGGCCATAAGCCCATTTAAATAGGTCTCATACCCTGAAATTTAGGGTTTCATTAAACAGCGTGGACTCGTCGAGTCCACCTTTTGGACTCGCTGAGTCCGGATGCGAACCCGTGCCCAAACCGCGATCATACTCGGCGAGTTTGAGCTCCAACTCGCTGAGTCTCCTCACAAACCACCAAATTTATAAAAATGAATAATAACTGGGAATCCGGGCTGTTACAGATAGGCAGAATGTGGGAGGTAGCGTGAACTGAAGAAGAGTCCGCCATTGAAGAGTGGTTTTGGAGAAGATGATGAACAATGGGAGAAAATAATTGTTTCTTGCTCTCTGAATATTTGGTGCAGTAAAGAGGTAAAAGACTTTAGGGTTTACCCTTTATACCGTGGGTAGAAGAGAGAGAAGAATCCTCTCCCAACTCTTCTTGAAAATCGAAGCGTTTCCTGAGGTGATTGACATGTGACAGTTTGGCAACCCCTATGATTACGCATGAGAGAGAAAAACTCTTCCATTTCGCACACGTTCCCATCAAATACCCTTTTGAAGTCCTGAACCGATAAGCTCCCGGCTGAGTCAGCAGATTATCCTTAGCTGTCGTCACTAAATAAAAGCGAACACGTGTAGCATTAACCACCACATCCCGTTTAGAAGATAACATTAAATCCTGGAGCCAAAAAATAACTTGTAATGAAGGTAACCAAATTTTTGGAAAATCAAAAAGATTTTCGTGCATAGAGTGTCAAAGATAAAGAAATAAATCAACATATATGTGGGAATTTGTGATGTCAATAGACACAAAACAGTGGATCCCGGGCACGAATCTCTTTCTTCAAAGTCAAGAGAGACCTTAAAGTGTTTGTGTGGTTTCCCGTTGAATTATGATCAATCACTAGTTAAGAAGTGTTGAAAGGAATTTTTAATAAGGCTTATTTGGGAGGCTTTCGCTTCAGTTCAGAATTCCTGATCTTGACATAAGACAGAAATCGACTGAAGAACTTGTGAGACCAATGTGGTCTGTTGAACAAGTAGGTTTGTATAATATTCTAAGGGAAGAAATGTTATGGTATGTAACAATTTCATAAGAATGACACAAAAAGAAAAATTAGAGATTTCATGGTACAACCACTTGGATGAATTCGTTAATTCATGAGTGAAAACTAGAGCAAATTCAATTGTTCACCGTCAATGCATAGTAGGTATTGAATTGTGGGTTTCACTTAGCACGTAGTGACATGAAACTAAGATTACAAACACAGAGATTGTGTAACCATAAACCTAAGTGGTAATTTCTGAGAGTCTCAAGGGTTAGTTGTATGAAGAGAATATGATGGAGAAAAGTATTTGAGGTGGTAAAGAGAAACCAAAGTACCTCTGCTATAAAATTAGTGACCAAGCAGAAAACTCTTAACTCATATGAGAAAAGAGTAAGGTAGCTCATGATTAGAATAAATGTATCAGCCTAATTGGGAAGACAAGGTTTGTATATACCAAGTCAGTAAGGCTTTATTCAGAATCAGTTGAGGCTTTGGACGACATGCAGCAACATGATTCTAGGGACACTTAGCTATGGAAAAGTGTGAGAATGATACCTGCCCCATTGATAATCTGTAAACTATTAATATAAACAAAAGAAGAGATGAAAAGAAACGGTTGGAGTTTTTGATATTTTTGTAAAAAGAAAAACAAAACAAACCAAACAAGAAAAAAAATTTGTGGAACCGAACCCGAAATAGACCGAACGCTTGGTTCATTTCGGTTCAGAAAAATGTTTTTGGAATTTTTGGAAAAACTATTTTACAAATGGGGACAACCAAAAATATCACCTTGTTTATATAAGCAAAAAAATGCAATGGGACCGAACCCGAAATAGACCGAGCGTTCGGTTCATTTTGCTTCCAACATTTAGTTCTGAGAATGTATTTTTGGTACTGACTCTGATTCCATCATAGGCCTTGCAGAATTTTATTAAAACTTGCTTCAGGAAGGGCTTTGGTGAAGATGTCAGCCAGTTGATCATTTGTTCGAACAAAGTGAATCTCTTCGTTTCCGTCTTCCACATGATCCTTAATAAAGTGAATCTCTTTGTCTTGGAATGTTGCACTGGGTTATAACAGATCCTAATTGCACTTTCAGAGTCACAATATAGTGGGATCTTTTTCATATTGATTCCATAGTCCCAGAGTTGGCTTTGGATCCAAATCACTTGAGATGTGCAGGGGGCAGCTACAATGTACTCTGCTTCGGCTGTAGACAGAGAAACACATGTTTGTTTCTTAGATTGCTAGCTTACCAACTTCCCGTTGAGAAATTGACAGCCTCCTGTACTGCTTGTCCTGTCTAAACCACATCCTCCAAGGTCTGCATCTGAGTAGGCTTGAATAAAGAAACCTGAGTTTGAGGGATACTAGAGACCAAGAGAGGTGGTTCACTTCAAGTACCGGAGGATATTCTTCACTGCCAGCATGTGTGGTTCACGAGGATTTGCTTGAAACCTGGCACAATAGCACACAGAAAACATAATATCAGGCCTGCTAGCTGTGAGGTACATCAGGGAACCAATCATTTGGCGATATAGCGTTTTGTCAACTGCCGGTTTTTCCAATGATGGTGTGAGCTTGGTCACTAACGCCATAGGGACTTTGACTTTTGAATCTCCCCTCATGCCGAACTTAGCAAGAAGAGTCTTGGTATATGCTTCCTGGTTGATAAAGATGCCTTCGGGTCCCTGTCTAATATTTAAACCAAGGAAAAAGTTAATTGGACCCATTGAGCTCATTTCAAATTTTGTCTCCATCAACTTTCTGAATTCAGCTGTTAAGCTAGGATTCGTTGAGCCAAAGATGATATCAGTGACATAGATCTGAACTATCATAAGGTGGTTACCTTATTTTTTACGAAAGAAGGTTGGGTCAACCAAACCTTGTTTGAATTTAGACATCTTTAAAAACTTAGTTACTGTTTCATACCATGCCCTAGGTGCTTGTTTCAGACCGTAACCTGCCTTATCTAAGATGTAGCAGTGATTTGGATATTTTTCATTCACGAAACCAGGAGGTTGCTCTACGTACACCGTTTCTTCAAGTTTCCCATTCAGAAAAGCGCACATCCATTTGGTAGACCTCATAATTCTTGTGTGCAACATAGGCAAGTAATATTCTAACAGATTCCAGCCTTGCTACTGGAGCAAATGTCTCTTCGTAATCGATTCCTTCTTCCTGATAGTATCCTTTTACCACTAGCCGAGCCTTATTCCGGATTACATTCCCTTCCTTGTCCATTTTGTTCCTGAACACCCACTTGAGACCGACGACTGAGGCATCTTTCGGTGTTGGAATGAGATGCCATACCTTATTTCTTTCAAACTCATTGAGTTCGTCTTGCATTGCCTGGACCCAATCTGAATGATCAAGGGCAATATTGACTGTCTTCGGCTCAATTTTGGACACGAAAGAATTAAACATGCAGAACTCTACTTTGGAGAATAAAGTAGTTTGTTTCGCCTTCAGTTGTGAACGAGTTAGAACTTTCTCTGATGCGTCACCCACTATTTGAGATACAGGATGATCTCTGGTCCATTTGGTGAGAGGAGGAAAGTTTGGATCATAGGATGGATTCAATTCAGCATTTACCATTTCTTCCAACTCTGATTGAATGTCATCGTCATAGAGCATGTCGGAATTCTCCCCCTCGACAGATGATGAGCCAAGAAATCTTTCTTCCACATGGATTTCGGGTTGATCCAGACTTTCGGTTGTTACTGGACTTTTGGGTGCATAAGGGCTTTCGGGTGCAACAGGACTTTCGGTTGCAGAGGGGCTTTCGGGTGCAACAGGACTCCCGAGTGCAGAGGGGCTTTCGGGTGCGTCAAAAATTGGATTCTCCCCCTGAATATGTGAGTCCTGCTCATTTGAAGAGGATAGATTCTCCCCCTCGACCGAAGAACCGCTCTGGGGAGTTTCTTTTCGAACTGGTTCTTCCGCTCCCATTCGTTTGGCTGCATCATCGACAAATTTCTTAAGGAGACCAATCTTGTTGTCTGCTGCCATGGCTTCAGAGTGAGATGCTTTCTCAGGTTCATCAAATAGATCCATGAACTGGTCAAAGAGATGGGCGATAGAGGCTGTGACTTGACCTGTTTGAGAGAAAATCTCTCCTATTGCTTCTTCAAAGGACTTCAACATCTTGACATAATTGTCATCGAACGTCACATAATAGATTTCTTCAATTCTTTTAGAACGCTTATTCAAAACCCTGTAAGCCTTTGAAGTAAGAGAATATCCCATAAAAATACCTTCATCAGCTTTGACATCAAACTTGTTGCGATGTTCTTTGGAGTTGAAGATGAAGCACCTGGAACCGAACACGTGGAAGAATTTGACATTCGGCTTCCTGTTATTGATTATCTCATAAGGAGTGAGAGAGAAACGCTTATTGAGATAAGACCTATTCTGAGTAAAACACGCTGCAGCAATGGCATCAACCTAGAAATATAAAGGAAGGGAAGCAAAACTTAGCATGGTTCGTGCCGCTTCACACAAGGATTGGTTTCGCCTTTCGACAATTCCATTCTGTTGAGGTGTATAAGGGGCTGAGAAGTTGTGACTGGTCCCTTTTTCTGCCAAGAAGTCTTCGAATTCTTTGTTCTTGAATTCCAGTCCATTGTCGCTCCTAATGTTTCGAACGACTTTCCTCAGTTGCACTTCGACCTGCTTGATAAAGATTTTCAGTTTGGGAGTCGCCTCAGATTTGTGCTTTAGAAAGAATACCCAAGTAAAACGTGAGAAGTCCTTAACAATAACAAGGATATACTTGTTACCGCCAATGCTCTTGATTGATGATGGACCACATACGTCGATGTGAAGCAACTTAAGTGGTTCATCAACTTTCGTGTTTATGATCGTTGGGTGACTTTGGCGACTTTGTTTCCCCATTTCGCATGCAGCACACAAGTGTTCACGATCGAACTTGAGCAATGGAAGACCCCGAACATGACCGTCGGTGAAAAGCTTGTTGATGTCTTTGAAGTTGAGATGTGAAAGCCTTCGGTGCCACAACCAACTTTCGTCTGAGTGAGCTTTGGATAAAAGACATATTGCTGGATTTCCTTTGATTGGTCTGAGATTCAGAGGAAACATTTCACCTTTTCGATCTGATTTTAGAATGACTTTTTTGGATTTCTTCTCTATAATTTCTAAACCTTCGTCATCGAACGAGACTTTGAGACCGGTTCCTCCCACCAGTTGAGACACACTGATGAGGTTATGCTGCAACCCCTCTACATACGCCACCTTTATGATTGTAAAATCTCCATTTGTTATCATCCCATAACCCTTTATCGTTCCATAAGAGTTGTTACCGAACTTGACATTGCCACCATTTTGAAGAGACTGAAACTCCCTTTGCTCTTCCTTCCTTCCTGTCATGTGACGCGAGCAGCCACTGTCTATGTACCATTCTTCATCAAACTGCTCGTCACTTATAACCTACAAAAATTAAGCAGATTTTGGAACGCAAAGTTTCTTGGGTCCACGTGAGCCTTTTACAGAAACAGGAATAGTAAGAGAAACATCAACGAGATATGTTCGTTTAATTAAGGTTGTTTCATCTTTTCTTTTAATAGTAAACACTTTGATTTTATTAGAATTAGATGTAGGTGTATTGGATTTAGGTTCTGGTGTTTGGAATTTAGCCTGCTTTCAGTCTTCATCAGCTGAGGAAATTTTCCTTTTTCCTTTCAAATCCTTTGATTATCTTGAATTTGGTGTAGGATCAGAATTAGGCTTAGAAGAAGATTGAGAATGAGAAGAATTAGAAGAAAAGAAATTAGAATGAGAATTTTTTCTGACTTGAGATTCAGAATGACCCTTTCGGTTGTGGTCATTTGAGGGACCGAACCTAGACGTTCGGTTGCTGATTGATGATGAACCGAAGCTTAATTTTCGAGTGTTGTAGGTTGGTGGTCCGAAATTGGGTCTTTTTTTTTGTAAAAGCTTGATGGGCTGAAATCAGGTCTTTGCCTGTTGTTGTTTGGTGGACCGAAACTGGCTCTTCGGTTGTTGTTGCTATCGGGACTGAACCTATCCTTTCGGTTTTGTTCTTCCTGTGGCCCGAAAGTCTTCCTCTGGTTCTTTTGAATTAAAGATTCGAAGTTCCTTTGACTCTTGTTTTCTTCTCCTTTTGACTTAGAATTTTTGTCAAAGTGAGTGTAGTGAGGATTTTGGGAGCGCCAAAACTGCTTTCAATGTGAGAGATTTTTCTTGTATCTCAAGTTTCTCTGCTGCTTTTGATTTTTCACCTGTTTCGGTTATTTGTGGATATTTGCCTTTTGTTTCAGCTTTTTAGCAACAAGTTCACTTTTCATGGAAGAGGTTTCGCTTGTTGAGGTGCCTTCTTCCACTAGAATCTCTTTTGTGCCACTTGAACTTGGAACGTCAAAGTTGGTAGGCTTATTCAGAGGTTCAGGCACATATCTACCTTCGGTCTTCCATGATGTTCGCTCCGACAGACCGACTGTTTTGTCTGCGTTGTCTATCGGTGCAGACCAGAAAAACTCATCACAACCATCTGCATTATCTTCGTTCACTATGGCAGTGAGTTCGGCTGCCTGATGTTCGGTTACTCCTGTGACCTTATACACCTGATTGGGAGTTGTTCTAACCTTCTGAAACACGACGGCCTTTTCTTTAAGGATTGGGGACTTAGTTTTGGACAAACGAGCGAATTCCATAGAATTTTCAGAAATCAGGTTTTGGTAGTTTTCAGGTTCACTCCTGACGAACTCGGAACAGTCAACTTCGTCCTCTACAGAAATTTCACTCATATCATTGTCCTCATTAAGTTCAGATGCATTTTCAACATCAATTTTATTCTCTAAACTCAAATTGGTATTCAATGAGTCAAATTTTTGTAGGGTTTCGGCCCTGAGTTTCATCTTATCATTTTCATTCAAAAGATTTTTAAGCGTGTCCTTATGGTCTTTGGACTTTATAAAGGATTCAATTTTGTCCAGACCATACATGTAAGTAGGGTTGACATCATCAGAAGATACAACACTTTCACAGTTGTATGCTTCGACATCAATTTCATCCTCCTTAAACTCAAGGAAGCGTAAAATCATGCGATGTATCTTCTGTCCTATTTCATAGTTTAAATGCAGTTGAGTAATGTTAGCATAAAGCCTTTTGGCAATCAAACAAAAAACATTCCTTTGTTTTAATAATTTGAGATTGTCTCTTTGAAAATAAATGTTTTCATCCCTAGACTTAATCAGCTCCAACTCTTTCTACTCTATCCAAATCCTTCGCTCCTCACTCTTGGATGACACCCTGCTTATTTGGTCAGTTAGATTAGAATTCGTGACCCGTGTTTGAGTTAAACAACTATCTAGATTCGAGATTCTTGAATTCAAGTTATTTAATTCCTTTTCATATGATTTTTGAGGGATTTTAAATGAAACAAAAATAGATTGTACCTTCTTGATCAGTTCATCCAGCTCACTGATTTGCACACTAAGAGGTTTCGCTGTAAAGCACAAGTCCTCTCGCTCCTTAACCTCTTCGTTTCCACCATCAGTGTTGTATCCCCTCATCTGAGATACATCGGTCACCATCAGACATCTTCCATCAATTTCACCACTCTTTGCAACAAAAGCCTTTCCATGAGAAGGCTTTCTCACTTCATCGTCTTCTGATTTAGTCGACCACACTTGCACGCCACCGAACTCATCGTCATCTACCGAACCCTGCACAATAAGAGCATTCATAGAGGGATTAGCAGCAGGTTTCTTCCTCTTAATCTCCTCCAGTCTTTTTAGGAGACTGGCTTCTTCATCATTCTCTTCATCTTTCTCTGCCATCTTTTTCAGCACGCAATCTTTTGCATAGTGATTTTTCCCACCACAGTAAAAGCAACTGACACCAGAGTCAGCTTCACCCTTCGCTTCCTTCTTTGATTCTTCAACCTTCGGCTCCTCTTTCACCTTTTCAGAGTTGTAGCTTCCCTGCCAATTTCGATTTTTGTTGGTTGGGAACTTTTTCTTAATGAACCTTCTGGGATTTGACACCATCATAGCATAGTCTTTAGCTGTCAAATCGTGATCTCCCAGATTTAGATCCTCTCCGTCTTCTGCTGTACACTTACCTTTGGACAGAAGCGCCAAGGATCCCAGATTTGAAACCACACTTTTCTCTTGCAGCACTGTCTTTTCCTTGGATTTCAGAATCCCCACTAGTTTCGCCAGCGAGTATGAGTTGAACTACTCGTGTGCTTTAACCATTGACACAACAGCTCTCCATTCGGATCTTAGGCCATTCAGGAAAATGACCTTCTGTTTGATGAGCTTCCTTTCAATATCATGTTTGATCATCTTGCTGAGAAGATGATTAAAGCGATCAAATGTCTGCATAACAACCCCTTCTGGCTTCTGCTTGAACTCTCCAAATTCAGAGAGAAGTAAAGTCTGAATTGAGTGCTTCAGATCTTCATCTGTGGAATACAGCTCTCGCAGCCGATCCCAGATTTCCTTTGTAGTACTGCAAGAACTCACCAATGTAAATGTGTCGGATTGAAGAGCGAATCGAATTAGTCTCAATGCCTTAATGTTGCATTGAAACTTCTCCTTTTCGTCCTGAGCAACGTCTTTCACGTCTTTTAACAAATCATTGTACTCCTTTTGAGTTTCAATGATTCTAGATGTTCCTAAATGAGCGAATGGGCCAGATATAATAGCTTCCCATATCAGATACCCATTATCTTCAGATCCAATGACGTAGTCTTCAAAGTGGTGCGTCCACACTTCGTAATCTTGAGTGTAGAGAATTGGAATCTTGGTTGTAGATCCTATACTGTTTGAGATGTTCTTAGGATTATATTGAGAATCGTCCATGCTTGATCGTTTAACTTGTTATAAGATCAGACTTTGTAATATGTAATATTAGGGCAAAATGAATAATTAATGAGATACGTCAATTATGGAGTGACGGCTCAATAAATATCAATGAATGCGGAATAAACCCTAATCACTTCTTTCACAGAAGAGATGTGTATGAATTACACAGTCTCCTACTCTGATACAAATTGATGTGTTAAGAAACTCTTTGATCGTTTAGATCTTTAAACAGGTTAATCACAAAGGCATAAACAGAAATATCAAACACAAGAGTGAATCAAAATATGTCGAATGATTCAATAGATTCAAGCCTCAGCAGAGCTCGACAAAGAACTTCCGTTGTAGAGGCTACTAGGGTTACAAACGATAGAACAGAAAATTTTCTATGAATGATCGACTCCAAATCTTACATACTAAGATGCATGCAAGCATCTGTAAATACTAAACCCTAGAAATAAATCACGGATGGACAGGCCCAATCCGGATACAAAAATTGGACTAAAGAACGAGCCCAAGACGCAACACATAATGGACCCTACAAGTTCAATGAATCTCAAAAGATCTAGGAGTTTCAAATCCAATTAAAACTTAATAAATTATTTCGTTTTTCCACGGTGGAAATTGGCGAATTGTCATTCACCTACCTTCGAATATTTTATAGCTTGGATTACGGCATCCCTCTTCCGAGTTATAAAATAGTTTGTAGGGTCCTAGCCTTAATATTTCATATTGGGTGTTATATTAAGGACTTTTAAATCAACTAAAACTGAAAATCTCCCAAAAGATGTCTAGTTCAGACATCTATGATCTTCCCAAATCTCTTGGAACTTCACTTCTTTCACCTCCTCCAATTATTCCCCCTAACCGACAAGTTCAAGGTCACTCAAGCCCTATTGGCAAAGCAAGGTCTAGGTGTGATCACATCTTGGAGATGTAGTCACATACTGACAAGCCGGGAGAGTTGGGTGTCAAAGTCTTGAGAAAGTTGGTGGTTCAATCACTTTCTAAGTCACATAGTGAGTTCCTTTGGGACTCCTATGAAACAGACTATCACAAGACCCTTAATGATCTTATCTATTTGCTTGGTACTGCTGAATCAACATTGATTTGGAAGGCTACTAAAGCAAATTTGATTAGAAGATCGACTTCCCAAAACTTTATGGACATTGACAATGATGACACTGAAAATCAGAAAAAGCGTTCTCTTCCCAATGGAAAGGGATCGGCCATAGTCAAGTCGGTTGACCAAATGGTAAAGAGAAATGCTAAGTCTATGATAGTCCCATGTACCATTATCAAAGAGCCCATATGTTAAATTGCCAAAGGAAGGGGCATTGGTTACGAAGCTGCCAAACTTACCTAAGGATGGTAAAGTCAATGGGTTTGACTTTATTTCAGGTAAAGTCCATTGTCTAACTCTGTTAAGTTTCTACTCTGAGATTCTTATTACATGATGTGACTGGGTCATATAGTGATGTTTTAAGAATAAAAGGAAAAGTGGAAAAGGAAGTATATGCTGATTCTGATCGCGAAGATGGATTTCAATCGCATGGTTAATGATTAGAATTTTGAGCAGGTGCTTAAGAGTTATGATAAATTGCTTAGGAATAGATAACAACAAGTTTTCATACACATTTGCATTGTAAGGATCAGTTTTTCCACAAAGTTTTAAAATAAAAGAAAAGTTTTTAATCTTATTTATTTTAAGTATCCTTACAATGGTATTTGTGAAAGAAATTGTTGATTATATGATTCCATTGATGGCAATAATGGAAAATGGTTTTGATTCTTTCATTTGTGGTATTGTCTAAATTTACCAAATAAAGAAAATTTCTCATCACCCAAGTTTCAATTGGACCGAAACTTGGAATCATGCAAGTTGTATAGTATGATGAATGAGAACTTTCAAGCATTGGAAAATTAAGACTAATTACTTGTTCACATGGATGTGTGAGTCAAGTAAAGGACTAAGGGATCGAGTACACATTCTTGTGCACTGATCAAGCCCACCACAAATAATCGATAAGACTATTCGTCATGATTTACTAAAGTTTAGTAAATATGGTTATACTTATAAGTCTAAGTATAATTCTGAAGCATTGAAAAAGTCTCGATGTATGGCAGAACGAATGAGAAGAATCAAATTAGGCAGAAGGATAAAAGTTTCTCAAATCTGAAAAGATGGGAGAGTACTTTATGATATATGATAATCTTAATGATTAAGAGACCTTATCATAGTTCACCCTCTAAGTGCATTCTGATAGCTAAGAAGAGGAGCTATGAATTGTTGAAGTGCTCAAACCAAGAAGATGAGTCATACTTCATTCCAAAAAAATTCTTAGAGTCATACTCCAAGATTGTAACTTGAGTGACATATCTTAAAGAAAGGTTTAAAAACACGTAGTCAAATGTAAGAGTAAAAGGTTATCTACTCTTGTACATTTGAAATTGGTAAGTTGTGATGTTTTGGATAAAACAGAGACCAACTTAGACCAATTGTGTGAAGTGTTTGTCTTGATAAAGAATCCGCACTGTCCCTTGAATATTTGACAAGAGAGTCTTATACGTCAAGAGGAAAGTGGAAGTCTTAAAGGTCTTGAAAGTCTCAAGAACTAATAAAGAATAAAACCTGAGGTTCTTCACTAGCACACGACTTGAGGTTTATAACCTATCGTGTTGACATTCATGTGCCCATTCCAGTTAAACTTGGCTTTGCACATGAGTTCTTAGAGTCCTCAATTGGTTGCACAACTAGTTGGAAGCTATGGCAGGAACTTAAGATTGCACAAGTTCAATCCGTATAAGTTTGGATTTGTCACTAACCTTGTCTTGTGATTATGGTTTTGACAAATTCATATGGGTAGGAACTCATACACCATAAAAATCTAAGTTTCATAAGGTTTCTCTCTGATTCATGAAATGATGGTGAGGAAACACTTCCACTAAGTAGATTTGTAAGTAGATAGTAATTTTTGCATTCTCAAAGTTGTTAGTAGGCTTACTAACATGGACTTATGAGAAATAGCAAAGGTCTAAACAATTAAGACTATGATTACAAAATCCCTTTTCATAGTTCTGAAATTGTTTAGACACACCTGTGAGCTATCTAAGATAAGGTGTATGATTTTGATAAAGTCTTATCAAAACAATCTAGTATCAGAAATCTGAACTTTGGTAAAAAAGTCAATAGCTGATTTCTGAGTACATGTCAAAGCTAGTGGGAGCATAAGTGTTATGCTAATAATCATCATGTTAGTGGTAGCATGATAATTATGATAAGTATTGTAAGTTAGCAATGTTAATTATAGAAAACAAAAGTTTCAATTCGTGAGGTTGCAGGGGTTGAAAAAGTTATTTTGCTATAATTAAGGGAGAGGAAATTATACTTCATTTCAATTATGAAAAGCTTAGATTGAGTTTGTAATCATTCTAAAGAGCTTATATTGAGATTTTAATCACCTTTAGTCAAGAATATATATATATATGAATTTCATGTTGGATTGGTTCAACTTAAGAAAATTCTATGTATTGCGTTCTTAAAATTCGATTATGATTACGACATCCCTTTTCATAGTAAAATTTTGAGAATATGGCAAACAAAAAATTATTATGGCAAAAGACTGGTCTAGAACCATGTCTTTATGTGAAACATCATGAATCGTGTCCCATTTACTTTGGGTACAAGATCGATTACTTGTGCTATAATATTTATTCTTTTCTAAATTTTCCAAATGCCTTGGGGCATTAAGGAGGAAAATGTCTAGAATTGGATATGACTAAAGTAATTAAGAATTTGTCGAGGACAATCTAAGGTTTACCAAATATTGGTTGCTCAAGGAAAGTTGGAAGTATAGTGTGAATTTTGGAAGGGCCATATTGACATAGTCTGAAAAGAGGCAACTCTTGTTTAGAAGTAGTAGTCAAAATGGGAATATAGAGTTGTCTCTATAGATAGAAGCAATATGTGTAAGATTAGAAAGAACATAGTGCAAGAAGCATGTTCAAAGCAATGCATACTTTGAGCATAAGGCTTTGTGTCCATGGAGTATGTCTTCATTGGAATACCCTGTAATGGTTGTTGACAAGTCTTTGTGACTTTGTACACATTCATTGCAAGAGGGTAGTGCATTTATGTTTAAAGCCTAACAAAGATTTGATTTGGGAGTGTGAAATTAGAATCATTGAAAGTTTGGTCAATTGGTTTATTTCACAAAGTAAAGATCATAGATAAACATATAGTGCATACTTGGTGTATGGCAAAGCTATTGTTTAAAAAAACATAGTGTACATGCTTGGAGCATGGGACAACTAGTGTTTTTTTAATTCAAGTATAAAGTTGATAAAACTGAAACAATGAATAATGAGTAATCAATATGGTGATAAATAGAAGTTGTCTATTTATATTCATAGGGTTTGATGCCATATTAGATTCATTTATTCTTGTGTTTCACTTTGCATGTTTTGACTTCCATAATAACTAGGTTATTCTTCCGGAATGACTAAGTTATTTAAACCATCCACAGTCGGTCATATGATGGAAGTAGATATGAATCAAGACTGTCATGGGTTGGCTTGTAGAGGTCCAAGTTGGTGGACAAAGTGGTGCTACAACGCTCATGAGTGCTCATAAGTTCAGATTATTGGATTCAACCCGCGCTCATTTGAATCACTTCATGGATTTTCTCACGAGTGACCATGAGACGATAATATCTTATATTCTTCAAACCTAGTGATATGAGTTGTTACTATGAGTTGGTTATACATTGATTGCGCGAAAACGCATTGGTAACTCGATGCTACAAAACGTGTGTTTGTGTATGATTCAACAAGTAGTAGAACAAGCCATATGAGTCGAAGTTTGTCCATTCCTTTTACCTTTGGGATAAAATCGATATCTGTGGGCCCCTCGATGATTTAATGATGATACATGTGAGTGCTTGGCCAAGCCAGGACTAAATTGATTTGTTGAATCAGTCAGTCGTCACAAATCGGAAATCGGGAAACAACAAATGGACAGAGAGAATGATTTATAATCCATGTCTCAGTCCATATGATATCTAGAATGGAGGAATATATGATCCATTATCTAATGGACAAGTCATTGACAAAGGTCAGAGATCATCGGCAAGGTCAGAGTTCGACGGAAGCTTTTGAGAGCTACGATTGCCAGTCGGTTTTTGAAGTCATACTTGCAATAATAGTTTTAGACTTATCCAAGTTGGAGACTGTTGGATTAAAGTCTAAGTCCATAACTATAATTGGTAAGACTTGACTCGACCCGACATGGTCCATTTGGGTTGCATGGCATCATGCATTTGGATAGACTATAATGAGAGAAATAACACTTAAGGTTTGTTAATATATTATACGTTATAATATATTAATAAGATTATTTAATTAGTATTGATCAAGAATTAATCTAGAATTAATTAGTGATCAAAAGAAGACTAATTAAATATATGGGTTGATTGTGTAAATCATCCATACTTGTATAGTGGGCTAATGCTCCATGGATTATCAAGTTGGGCTAAAACCCATATGATGCTCCATGGTGTATTTGAACCCATGGATCCAAGGAAATGGAAAGCCATGACAATTAGGGTTTACCCTAATTGTAACAACTATATAAATATCATACTTTCGGAAAAATCGGCCACTAAGTGAGATAGAGAAGGGCTAGCCGATTTTCAAGTGTTCTACATTTCTCTCAAGGTTATTCCAAAAGCAATTGATGTTGTGTGAACCATTTGAGGTGTCATACTTGGGGCACTAGGCACTCAAGCTTCTTGAGGACATTCTACATCAAAGAGGTATGTATTCTATCTTGTTATATTCATTGTTTTATATGCTAGATTAGGATAATACCTTGGATGTTCATATTTGCATGTATAATAGAGAAAACATAGATCCAATGTATTTAGGGTTGCATGTACACTTAGGAGTGTTAGAATGCTCAAAACCCAACAGGAACATGACATCCTGAGGTTTTGATATGAAATAAAACTATACATTTCTTAAAGAAAGGTTTTGATAAACTTTTATCATGTTTTGTTTTGGGGACCAATTCCACAACATCTTTTCAAAGTATTTCTCTGATTTTATTTAAAAAGCATAAATTAAATTGGTCTTTTCTGGCCGAGAAATTAGGGGATGTTACAGTTGGTATCAGAGCATTAGTTTAAGCGAACTAAGAAATTGTATGATTTCTAGACGTAAACTTAGAATGCTAAGTGATGATTGTGAGATGAGTGTCTACCATATTTTGGACACGAGCACTAGTTTATTTTAGGAAAGATGATTAAAATGTTTTTATGTGCTAAATGCTATATGTTTGCCATATATGCCATTATTTTTTTGGATCTATGGTTTGTTGCCAACCGGATCTCGAAACCTTATGTGTGTAGGATTCTAAGCGTATGATTACGAGGTTAGAACTAACATGTAAACATTTCGGAGTGATAAGGGAATTGAAATATCTAACAAGGATAAAGACCTAAATTCGCCTTATTCGGTATATAGATTATAATGGCAAGAACTAGAAGTGGAGCGGGAAATGCAAACATAAACCAAAAACCTCAACCTCAGGTAGTGGAACAAGTGCCTATAGTAAGAGCTGAACCCGAACCCATCACCATGGCTGGAGTATGAGCTGTGATTCAGACCATGTTGGCTGAACAGAGGAAGGAATTGAGGCAAATGTTGCTGAACAACAGGGATGAACCTTCAGTTCCTATTGAACAAAGTGAATTGAATAACGATCGATTTGATGAAGGAAACCCTAGTAGATCTATTGGTCAAACTAATCCGCTTATGGTTGGGAGAAATAACCACGAAGATAGAGTGAAGAGAAATGGGTGCAAGTATAAAGACTTTATGATTTGCAAGCCATCGACCTTCACTGGAAAAGAAGATCCTGTCGGAGTAATGGATTTGATCTCGGAAATGAAATTGGTGACTTGTGGTTGCCAAGGCAAGTTACAAACCACATTTGCAGTTCGGCAGTTTAGAGGTAGCGTTGCTCGATGGTGGAGCACTTTGGGGAAAACTCTAAGCCTAAAGGAGCCACTACAACTGACTTGGGCAGAGTTCTTGGTGCACTTCAAGCGCAAGTACTGCTTGGCCAAAAAATCGTTTGAGTTAGAAAACCAATTTATAACGTTGAAGAAGGGGAGTATGACCGTTAACAAATATATGAATAACTTCATAGACAAAATGGAGTTTGCTTTTCGTATTGTCCCAGATGAGCTGGCAAAAATTGACAGGTACGCAAAGGGACTTCCATGGGAGAACACGGTGCCAGTACGTCAGGAACTATCTGGGATGCCAAGTTTGTTGAAGATATGATAAAGGGGAGAGCCGCTAGCAAGGTTGAAGTTGGCGAAAAGAGAAAGTTTGAAGGAACTTCAGGTTCCAATAAAAAGAATAAATTCTCGAAAACTGGTTCAAGAAAATTCGGAGGAGGAGCCGAAGCCAAGTGGTGTGAAAAGTGTAAGAAGAAACATACTGGGAAATGCAGCATGGAAGTCAATTGTTACAAATGCGGAAAGCCTGGGCATTATGCCAATGAATGCACCTTCAATAAGAACGTCTGTTTTGGGTGCAATGAAGAAGGGCATATTTTGAGGGATTTCCCGAAGAAGAAGGATGCAACAAAACCCAATCTTCCACCAAAGCCGAAGGTGAGAGCCTTTCAGATGACACTCGAAGCTGCGAAAGAAGAAGTTGATGTCTCTTCAGGTACCTTTCTCATAAACGAATTGCCTGCTCAAATTTTGTTTGATTCTGGAGCCAATTACTCCTTTATTTCGCATGAATTTGGTAGAAAACTAGCTTTGCCTGTAGATAAACTAGTTAATGCTATAATAGTCGAGATTGCTAGTGGCAAGTTTGTACCTGTTAGCCATCGTATGAAAAACATCCTCATTGACTTGGATAGGAATAAGTTCCATGAGGAATTATTGCCTACCGAGTTAAGTGGATTCGACATAGTTTTAGGAATGGATTGGCTTAGTGCCAATGATGCCGAAATATTGTGTAGAAAGAAAATAGTAAAAGTAAACCCACCAGAGAAAGAGTCGTTGATGGTGTACAGAGACAAACGCAGAGTAAACTCTGGAATCATTTCCCTAATAAAAGCTAGAAAGTGTTTGGCCAAGGGATGTACATCATATCTAGCGTTCGTGATCGATGCAAAGAAGGAAAATAAGGAGGTGCAGAATATTCCGGTGGTGTGTGATTATCTGGAAGTCTTTCCCGAAGATCTTCCCGGATTGCCCCCTGATCGACAAGTAGAATTTTGTATCGGCTTCTTACCAGGAACGACGCCGATACCAAAAGCACCGTATCAATTAGCACCAACAGAGATGAAAGAACTTATGACACAACTTCAGGAGTTATTGGACAAAGGTTTCATTCGACTTAGTTCATCACCCTGGGGAGTCCCTGTGTTATTTGTAAAGAAGAAAGACGGCAGCATAAGAATGTGCATCAATTACAGAGAGCTGAATAAAGCAACAATAAAGAACACGTACTCATTGCCGAGGATCGATGACCTGTTCGACCAGTTGCAAGGTTCGAGCTATTTCTCAAAGATCGATCTTAGGTCAGGGTACCATTAACTAAAGGTGAGAGAGCAGGATATCGAAAAGACTGCTTTCAGAACAAGATATGGACACTATGAATTTTTGGTTATGTCGTTCGGATTAACCAATGCCCCAACAACTTTCATGGATTTGATGAACAGGGTTTGTAAAGCACACGTTGATAAATCCATGATAGTATTTATAGAGGATATCTTGATATATTCGAAAAGCAAGAAGGAGCATGAAAAACATTTGTGCGAAGTGATAGAAGTTCTGAAAAAGGAGAAGTTGTATGCAAAGTTCTCCAAATGTGAATTTTGGATTCAAGAAGTCCAATTTTTGGGTCATGTGGTTAACCAAGAAGGGATAATGGTTGACTTAACAAAGATTGAAGCTGTGATGAAGTGAGAACAACCAAAAAGTCCTATAGAGATCCGATGCTTTTTAGGATTAGCTGGATATTACTGAAGGTTTATCCAAGGCGTTTCTCTGATTGCTACTCCATTAACAGCTTTGACCCACAAAGGAGCTACTTTTACTTGGAATGAGAAGCATAAGGAAGCTTTTGAGAACTTAAAGAAGAAATTGTGTGAAGCATCGATTCTTTCCTTGCCTGAAGGTGTTGATGACTTCGTAGTTTATAGCGATGCATCTGGAGTTGGGTTAGGTTGTGTTATGACCCAAATGGATAAATTGATAGTGTATGCATCGAGGCAATTTAAGGAGCATAAAAAGAACTACCCCACTCACGATTTGGAGTTGGCAGCGGTAGTATTCTCCCTAAAGATATGGAGGCATTATCTTGATGGCACAAAGTGAAACTTTTCACTGATCATAAGAGTCTCCAATATCTCTTTAATCAGAAGGAATTGAACATGAAGCAACGGTTCTGGATAGAGTTACTCAAGGACTACGACTGTGAGATACTTTTCCACCCTGTTAAAGCAAATGTTGTTGCTGATGCTCTCAGTCGGAAAGTAAACCTTGAAAAGAAAATGCCAAGATCGTTGAGAATTGAAGTTGTCTCGACAATTGTGGAAAGTATAAAGAAAGCTCAAGAGGAAAATTTAGAGAAAAATGACTGAAAGGAAGAACGTTTGGGGAAAACATTAGTATTCGGTACAAACATGTGACATCCCCATTTTCACGGCCAGAAAAAAACGATTTTGTTTATGCTTTATAAAAATCAGAGTACTTCTTTTAATAAAAATGTTGCGGAATTTGTTCCCAGTAAAATATGATAAATACGTTATCAAAGCATTTTTGAAGAAATGTATTTTTAAAACGTTTGGGATGTCATCGTTAATACAAATACATAAGCATAAATAGAACTTACATTCATTATCACTAGTGATCTACATCTCTTTAATCTCTTAGTGTAATGTGACTTCATATCAACACCTGTGATATAAACAAACTGAGTGGGTCAGATTGGGAAACCTGGTGAGTACAAAGGGTTTTCATCCCACAATAAATAAGTTTATTAATTTTATCAAACCAAACAAACCCAATTACCCGTTCCCCTTATTCTCACTTTACATCCCTAAGACATCTAACACAAGGGACCTAGTCTAAGGACTTTCATCAGGGTGACAACACATGCTTCAGGGGTTCCTTATCAATTCATGTCAAATAAGGCAACCATGTGGGGGATGGAGTACTTCACACAAATCAAATAAACACACAGTTCAAATAAACACTTACAGGTTGCGAGCCTGCTAGCGTTCCACTGGATTGTCTAGAAAAGTCTGTGGTCGTCATCTATACTCCGCTAGATGACTGGATCTTCAAAACATTTATATCGAGGCCTCTTGTTATATTATTTGGTCACATAGAAACTATTACATCTACCCATGTTCTACCCAACACATTTTGTAGATATAAAATACATATTCAGTTTAAATCATGTAAAACTTGTATAAAATCGTTCATCCAGCATAGATAGCAAGTATACAGATAGTATGCACACATAGCACATAATTTATTTAAAATACTTCATATCTATGTGTAAGATGAAAGTAACTATGCACTCACCTGATTAGGTGGTGAGTCGGCACTCGGGTAACACTTCGTTACTCTTAAAACAATTTCCTCAACAAAACCTAGTATCAATACCACTAGAGTTTAGTCTAACGCTTGACGAGACTAATTTAATAGTCTAGCTATTATTACTATTATATAAGCGTTAAAAAATACTTATATAACCCATAATAATAGCCCAAATACTCCTTATAAGGTCCTAATAACATTACTATATTGAAACATAAGCTATACTAAAGATAGGATAGGTACAACTCACTTACAACGGGTTTTCTCGAAAACCGGGCTTCGCTGGAGCGGCGTTCCCGAGCCAAAAGGCTCTTTTATCGGGATTCCGGGAGCCTCGTTGCTTCCTTCGGGTGCTAGGGAGGTTCCCTAGGCTTTTAGGGGGGGTTAGGGAGGCTTAGAGAGAAGTTCTAGAGAGAGAAAGAAGGATTTGAAGGTGTGAGAATGAATGGAACCCGAAACCTCTATTTATAGTGTGAATTCCTGATATACTCGTTGAGTAGGAGGACCTACTCACCGAGTTGGGGCATGTGGCAGCCTTCTAGTGGTGCCACATGTCCAATTCTGGTGGTGCCACGTCACCCCCTATCGCGTATCAGCCTTCAAACTTAGAAAATTCATAACTCTCGCATACGAGCTCCGTTTTCGACGTTCTTCTTTTCAACGCATAGGTAAAATCAAGATCTACAACTTTCATTTAGACTCCGTTGGCTAATTATCAAAAGATCTCGAAATTAACAGTAGGAGGCGTTTAGACCGTTAAATGACCGCGAAGAATGCGTAACTTCTTCATACGGACTCCGTTTTCGTATATCTTTTTACCGTTGAGTTCCTATTAATGAGATCTTCAACTCTCATTTAGGTCGCATAAGCTAAACACCGCTCGAACTAAAACTCGAGTTTCGGGCTGCACACTGCTAAGCCGAAACTTCGAAAAATCACAACTTCCTCATACGAAGTCAGATTTGGGCATTCTTTTTACGGATTTTCTCGGTTTAACATACTCTACAACTTTGGTTTAGATTAATAAGGCTAAAAAGTCTTCTATCGTAAATTCACTATTTACGCTTCTCGGTGCCGTGTCGGTTCCTTTGTGAAACTTCGACGGGCCATAACTTCTTCGTTATAACTCGGATTTCGGCGTTCTTTATATGTACGGAAACCTTGTGGCATATCCTAAAAATTGGTTAAGACTATTTATTATAAATTATCTTTTTCCAAAAAGTCATTTTCGACACTTATTGTCTCTAAATTGACTAGCCCGGATCTGTGGGCGTTACAAAACAACCAAGGGTTGAAGGTATTCCAAGATAGGATTTGGGTACCTAAGATTGGAGGAGTAAGAGATGTTCTTATGGAAGAAGCTCACAAGACCATGGACTCGATTCATCCCGGCAGTACGAAAATGTATAGGGATCTAAAACCCTATTATTGGTGGCCGACAATGAAGTTCAATGTTGCTAAGTATGTGGCCGAGTGTGTAACTTGTTCTAGGGTTAAGGCACAACATCAGAAAACGTATGGGATTCTAGAACCTTTACATGTACCCATAGGTAAATTGGAAGATGTTACCATGGATTTCGTGACTAAACCACCTAGAACAAGGAACGGTCATGACATGATTTGGGTGGTTGGCTATCGCTTCACTAAGAGTGCGCATTTCTAGAAACCAAAGAGAAATGGTTTATCGATAAAGTTGCAAATTCTTACGTGAAGGAAATTGTAAGGCTTCACGGTGTTCCGTTAACGATTGTATCTGATCGCGACAGCCGTTTTACCTCAAGGTTTTTGGAGGAGTCTACAAGAGGAATTGGGTACCAAGTTGTGTTTGAGTACAACTTACCATCCGCAAATTGATGGTCAAAGTGAATGAATAATTCAAACATTGGAGGATATGTTGAGAGTATGTACCCTAGAATTCCAAGGTAACTGGGATGAACACTTACCTATAGTAGAGTTTTCCTATAATAACAGTTTCCACTCAAGCATCAAGATGGCACCTTATCACACTTTGTATGGGGAAAAGTGTCGAACGCCGTCATGTTGGTTGGAAGCTGGGGAGAAGTAGTTTATGGGACCTGAAATAGTCCATCAGACTGCTGAAAAGTTGAAAGTAATTAGAGAAAGGATGTTAGCTGCTCAAGATCGACAAAGAGTTATGCTAACAAGAAAAGACAACCGATATCCTTTGAAGTTGGAGATTCGGTTTTACTTAAAGTCTCGTCGTGGAAGTGACTGGCAAGATTTGGTAAAAGGGGAAAGTTAAGTCCAAGGTTTATTAGACCATTTAATGTTCTTCAGATGATCGGGAATCAAGCTTATAAGCTAGAATTACTGGAAGAACTGGAGGTTACTCATAACACCTTTCATGTGTGTTATTTGAGAAAGTTCACGTGATATGTGCCCGACATAATTCCAATTTCTGAGTTAAGGTTGGATGAAAACAATAGGTTAATCGAAGAATCTAAGGCAATCGTTGATTGATAGACTATGAAGTTGCGACACAAGATGATTGATTTAGTGCTTGTGCGCTGGAAACATACGAATGGACCAAATCTCACCTGGGAAACGAAGAGTGACATGATGAGTCGCTACCAGCAGTTGTTTGTTGAGGTGTGATTCTGGGGACAAAATCATCCTAAGGGGGAGAGAATTGTAACACTCGTGTTTCTAGCCTAGGCATTTATATTGAGGTGATAGTCTAGGTTGACCTTTGTAACTCATTTTGAAAAAATGAAAAGGAATTATGTGAATAGTATGTGTTTTATGCTTAATTACTAGGAGTTAATTAATTAAGAATAAAATGAGCGTCAAAAATAAATATTAGATAAAGCCGATATCCATTAAGAAAGTTGTAGTGGTCGTGACAAGGATTATGAATATATAAAGAATACCGAAATCCGAGTTATAACGAAGAAGTTATGAACTATTGAAGTTTCACGACAAAACCGACACGGTGCCGAATGTCGTAAAAGGTGAATTTTTGATAAACTACTTTTTAGCCTTAGTGATCTAAAGGAAGCTCATAGTGTTCGTTAAACCGAGGGTAGGTATAAAAAAACACCCAAATCTGACTTCGTATGACGAAGTTATGATTTTTCGAAGTTTCAGCTTAGCAGTAGATAGCTAAAAACTCGAATTTTAGATCGAGTGATTTTAGCCGACACGACCTAAATGAGAATCGAAGGTCTTGTCAATAGTAGCACAACGATAAAAGAAAGACGAAAACGGGCGTCGGATGAAGAAGTTATGAATTTTTAACGGATTTCCTGTCCCGGTTTGTTAAATTTAATAATATAAAAATTAAATTCAAAATTAGCGAACGAAGTCTAAACGAAACTTGTAGAGGGTAATTTTACCTATGCGTGCATATAAAGAACGTCGAAAACGGAGCTCGTGTGCGAAAGTTATGGATTTTAGAAGGTTTGGCATGAAAATCGAGAAATTTTGTCAAAACCGAGAAATCTCGCATATGTGGGCTTCGGCCACGTGTCCTCGCCTCGCATCCGACGTGTGTCCAAAATATTGTTGAGTCATCCGAGCTGCTGAGTCATCCGAAGTGGTCCAATGAGAAGGTGACGCGTGCCCCCTTCCCTCGTGCATTCGAGCCTCGAAGAAGCCATGAGGCCCCCCTCGTCGGACCCAGACTTTAGTCCAATCAGGAGCTGCTAGCGAGGCCTTCGCATGCGCAACCCATGTGACCTCCCTCCGGATTTGTTTCCACCTGGGAGCTTCTCAACTGTCTGATCAGAAGCCTCCCCGTATAAATAGAAAGCTACAATCCTTCTCTGATAATTTTAAGAAATTGTCACTTTTAACCCCTTTCTTAATATTTCTTTCATTTTAATATTCCCCAAAGCCCCGGTACCAATTATAACCCCCAGAATACGCCACGAAGTGCCCGAGAAGCCCATAAAATTGATCTTTTCGGTTTTGAAGCCCAACCTTCGCAGAACCCGATTTCTCAATAAAACTCCTGGTTTTATTAGAAACAATCGTTGTAAGCAACGAATTGCTGCCCGATTATCATCAAATTATGTGAGTGTGTAGTCACTTTCATCTTACACCTATATATGAAGTAGTTTCTATAAAATACATGCTATGTGTAATTATCTTAAGTGTTTATTTGAGGTGACTGTTGAATATATGTTTTATACAAGTTTTATATTGTATATGTGTTTTATCTACAAAATATATTGGGTAGAACATGGGTAGATGAAATAGTCGATGTGTTATAAAATGGTAAGAGGCCTCAATGTTGTTGTTGTTGTTGTTGTTGTAGTCATCTAGCGGAGTATAGATGACGACCACGTACCTTTCTAGACAGTCCAGTGGAACACTAGTAGGTTCACAACTTGTAGGTGTTGGTGAACTATTTATTCATTGGTGTACTTCATCCTCCTCATGGTTACCTTTAGGACATATATGGCTGAGGAGACCCCTTAGCAGTAGTGTCCATCCCGATGATATTCCTTAGGCTAGGTCCCTTGTGATAGGTGTTTAGGAACGTAAAGTGAGGACAACGGGAATGGGTAATCAATGTTATTGTTGATTGGTGAACATAATAAGTTTATTATTATTGTGGGTTGAAAACCCTATATGCTCACCAGGCTCCCAAGCCTGACCCACTCAGCTTTTTATTATTATAGGTAGTGGACCCCGAGCATAGTCGGAGGATGATGAGAGATTTTTGGATTATAGGCCAGTAGTTGTAAATAACTGTTGTAAGGCTTATAATGTCTTGCTTATGCTTTTGATATGTATCAAAACATGATAGCCCGAGGTTTTGATATGAAATGAAACTATACATTTCTTAAAGAAAGTTTTTGATAAACTTTTATCAAGTTTTGTTTTGGGGACCAATTCCGCAACATCTGTTAAAAGGATTTCTCTGATTTTATTTAAAAAGCATAAATTAAATCGGTATTTTATGGCCAAGAAATTAGGGGATGTTACACTGATAATGTCAAGAAATCTTTTAAAACTAGATTTCTCCGTGCCTATTACATAAATCAAACTCTGATTGATACACATTGTACTACTGACTTGAATGACAATACCAAATGTACATCTCGTTTGTCTGCTCTTGACCCTTCTTATCAACTTCCTCATCGTGAGTATGTTTTGCCCTCCACTAAGACCTTTCTGAAATTTCCCATCTCCAATGGTGAAATTCACTCCGTAAACAAAATTCTCAACATGTTTTCTTAGTGCTCTGTTAGAAACATTAGGTATGGAGGTAAATCGAAGCTCGGCACTTCGGATGATTCTTCTATCTCATCTGAGTCCCATGACAAGTAGTCATGTGATTACACCATTGATGACACACCTTGGTTGAGAACTAAAACTAGATTTTTCAAATAAAATGGTCTAGATTTCTCAAGTTATCCTATCAAAAGAAATTAATGTGTTAATTTTAAAAGACAGAATTTTCGAAACAAGGTTTGTTATCGATGTGGTGATACTTCTCACAGAGTCAACAAGGGTAATTTTGAAAAAGGCTTTATTCGTGCTGATAACATCAGTACGCGAAACAAAAAATGGATAAAAAAGGGAAGCTCGTTAAATTGTCTCCCTGATGCTTGTTACCTTATTTTCTCTTAAGTGACCCACTACAAGACGTGTCAGTGTATACTAAATGTATATTTTAGTTTTTAAGGGTAAAGAACATATTTGGTATTTAGATAGTGGTTCCTCAAGGAATATGACAAGGTTTAAATCTCTTCTAGAAGACTTTGTGAAAAAAGATGGTCCAATTGCTACATACGAAGATAATGGCAAGGGAACTACAAAAGGATTTCGCACTGTCAAATGCAAGTCTGTTGTGTTCAAGAATAATCCAAAGGTCATCAACAAAATCTCATCTCAATCATCCAATTATGTGACACTAACTATGAAGTCCATTTTAACAAGAAGGAAGGAAAAGTGATTGATCAAAATAATATCATTGTGCTGACTACAAACCGACATAATGAAATTTATGTTCTTAACATGTTCTCTGATAACAACTCTCTTTGTCGTTGTTTTTTTGATCGTGCTCAATTTCATCTAACCAGGTTATGGAACAAGAAACTATCTCACTTGAACTTGAAGAACATCTCCAAGATTTCTGGAAATCAGCTTGTGTGAGGAATTCCTAAGATGCAGTTTCTTAATGATAAACTATACCCAACTTGTGAAAGGAGAAAGCAAACCAAGTCATACTTTAAACCAAAGTCATGTTCCTCCATCACCAAACCCTTTGATCTACTTCAAATGGGCTGGTCCTAATAAAGTCAAGATCCGGGAAGAAGTTCACCCTTGTCATGGTGGATGAATATTCAAGATTTACATGGGTGATCTTTTTGAGAAATAAAAGTCATGTTGATAATGAAACCATCTCTCTCATTAAGGAATGGGAAGTTCTTTATGAATTCCACCTTAGAATATTTTTGCTCAAATTCAAGAATCTCTCAAAATTTATATAATGTTCGATCCCATTAATAAAACAACATAGCTAAAAGATGAAGTAGGATAATAATTGAAGTTGGGCGAACTATGGTTATTGAGGCTGGTCTTGATTTACCTTTCTAGACTGAAGCTTTTAACACAACATGTTACACTCAAAACTGTTCCATCTTTGGGAAGTGCCATCAGAAAACTGCCTATGAGCTACTTAAAGGGAGAAAACCTAATATCTCATACTTTAATTTTTTTGGTTGTGTCTGTTATATTTTCAATTAGAGAGATCTACATTCAATGTTCGAATCTAAAGCTAATGAAGGAGTGTTTATGGGATACTCTAGTGTGTCCAAGGCTATTAGGGTGTTTAGTCTTTCAAGGAAAACAATTGAGGAAAGTAATCATGTCAATCTCGATGAAGGCTCATTCATTCATGATCAAATATATTATCTTTCTTCCATTCTAAGTGAACTCACTTCTAGTTCATTGGACCCTATCCATGAGTTATTGTGAAATATTGTTGAGCCTGTTGTTCCCAACATTGATCTAATTATCATTTCACATTCTGACACCAAAGATGAGGCTGTTGTCTCAAAAGAAGCTGAGCCATCTAAATTCTCAAATTAGGAAGATTCTATCCTAAATAATGTTAATGATAATACAAATTAATAGAATTCTTCGAGATCATCCTGAATCTCAAATCATTGGAGATGTCTAATTCTGGGATTCTCACTCACAACAGAGTCAATTGCAACTTCTACATGTTTGTGAACCTTGTCCCAAGAATCGAACCAAAGAATGTTGTGGATGCTCTCAAAGAAACTGATTGGATCAAGGTCGTGCAAGATAAGCTGAATGATTTTGAACGTCAGCGCGTGTGGACTCTAGTTTCTAGGCCTCTTGGAAAAACCATTATCGGTACTCACTAGCTATTTAGAAACAAGATGGATGAATATGGAATTGTAATTAGAAACAAGGCAAGACTTGTAGCTCAAGTATTTTTTTTAGCTGGAAGTTTTGGACTATGATGAAACCTTTTCCATTGTTTCTCGACTTGAAGCAATTCGATTGTTCCTTGCTTTTCCTTGATTCAATAACTTCAAAGTCTATCAAATGTATGTGCAGAATTCCTTCTTACATGGAGATCTTCAAGAAGGGGTCTTTCTAAAACAACCTCGAGGTTTTGAGAGTGATGAATTTCATGATCATGTATATCGTCTAGATAAACTGTATATGGATTGAAGCAGACAGCCATGGCTTGGTATGGCATGTTGGCTAGTTATCTTCTAGGGAGTGGATATAAACGAGGAAAAATTGACAACACTTTGTTCATTAAGTAATCAGGATCTCACAATATCTTTGCTCAAGTGTATGTTGATGACATTATTTTTGGATCAACTGATTAGAAGTTGAGTTTCGTGTTCGATGAAGTAATGGCCTAGAAATTCGAAATGAGAATGATGGGTGAACTAACCTTCGTTTTCGGTTTTTAGGTTAAACAACTCACTGATGGAATCTTCTTCTCTCAAACAAAATACATTGCAGATATACTAAACAGATTTGGTTTTTGTAATAGTAAACCTGTGAAGACTCCAATTTCTTCATTAGTGTCAATCTATACTGATACAACTAACATTAATGTTAAAGCAACCCTGAATCAATGAATGATAAGGTCAATGCTATATCTTATTTCTAGTATCCCTGACATCATGTTTTCCACCATATTGTGTGCTTGATATCAAGCTTATCCAAAGGAATCACATCTTCATGTTGTAAAAAGGATCTTTCATTACTTGAAACATACACCCAATCTTGGGTTATAGTATGCTCATAACTCTGAGTTCAAGCTGGTAGGATTTACTGACTGTAATCATGGTGGATGTGGTATTGATAAAAAAATTACTTCAGGAGGAGCTCAAGTTGTTGGGAAATACACTAATAAGCTGGTACAACAAGAAGCAAATGTCAGTGGCTTGCTCTACCACTAAAGCTGAATATGTAGTTGTTTGAAGATGTTGTTTTCAGATTATTTGGGTGGAGAATCAGCTCTTAGATTATGGCTTAAGTTTCTCAAACACTCCCATTTGTTTTGACAACACCTGTGCGATGAATATCATTCAAAATACAGTGCAAAAATCCAAGACCAAACATATCGATACCATTTGTCATGACAACACCTGGTAGGATTTACTGACTCTAATCATGGTGGATGTGTCATTGATCAAAAAATTACTTTAGGAGGAGCTTAAGTTGCTGGGAAATACACTAATAATCTGGTACAACAAGAAGCAAATGTCAGTGGCTTGCTCTACCACTAAAGCTGAATATGTAGTCGTTGGAAGATGTTGTTTTCAGATTCTTTGGGTGGAGAATCAGCTCTTAGATTATGGCTTAAGTTTCTCAAACACTCCCATTTGCTGTGACAACACGTGTGCGATGAATATCATTCAAAATACAATGCAAAAATCCAAGACCAAGCATATCGATATTCATCATCACTTCATTAGGGACATAGTTCAAAAGGGCAAAGTGGAGATGTTCTATATTCCATCCACTGATCAATTGGGTAACATTTTCACCAAAGCATTGGATGAGAATACCCTGAATAAATTGATTGCTGATATTGGCATGCTTTTAGTGAGTTAGTTTTATTTTCGTTTGTTTTTGAAAACCTTGTTGCTTTCATAAACACAAAAACACATGTACTTTATTTATTTTTCTTTTACCAAGGGAGTTTACATAGATTGCTTAACTTTTGTATCTAATGTTACAAGTCTTTTCTTTTCTCTCTATTCTCTCTTTCAAGTCTATTTATTTCTTGTATGCAGAAGATCTGGCATCTCTTCTCTCTAAAATTAGAAAGAGCTGGTGCCTTGAAGAATGTTCTAAATGCTCTGATTACTCTGATTGTAAATGCGAAAGGTCGCATCAAGTCTTCTTCTTGTTGGCAATATCCCTTTCTTTTCCATTCAATGTTATCCTCAATAAAATGAGTCATCATTCCATCTACTGAATCATATTCTGATAAAACCTTGAGTGCCCTCATATTCATCTTGTCAACTGAATGGTTACACAGGTTAGAGTCCATTAAATCATTAATTACAAAGACTAATTGTTGTTCTCTCTTTGTTCTGGATAAACATGAAGCTAAGAATCCATATGCAATACCTCATCGATTAAAGACATTCTCTCTCTTTTTATATTGTGAGTTGTGTTTTGTTTTAATGAATTTGACTACGTTTGTGTATTCTTTGATAGAGAGTATTGAAGGGTAGATATTTTGAATAAAGGAAACTGATTCATGAGCAATTAAGTCAAATGTTTTTTAGCATCAGTTTTTATGATTCTTCTGAAAAGGCTACATCCAAGTCTTTTGAAATAGTTGTATATTCCTTTTTTAACTATTCATCTGTTGACCATTTCTCACATTATCAGCTCCTTACCATTTTGTCTTGTACCATCTTAAAATGAATTGACGATGAACATAAAGTTCTAAACTGCAACTTAACTTTAGGATACCGAAGATAAACCACTTCTCGTTGATACATTTACATTTTTGATGATTGACAATGATTTCACCTCATCGTGATTGAAACACCCCATTTTCTCCTTTAAGTTCTTCTCAATAAAACTTAATGATTCATTTTGATATACAACACACCGATGAGAGTTTGAAATTTTGTGTCGATGGTTAGTTGATGTACCGTAGTCTATCACACGCACAAATCCCTTTTTTCCCTTAATATCTTCTTAAAATGATTATGATTCAACATAACATACCATACGCTGATGAGAGCTTGAAAAATTTGTGCCGATGGTTAGGCTATGTACCATAGCTTATGACACACACTACTCCATTCTCGTCATACATTCTTCTTTAGAATTTTTTGATTCAGCGTATGAAACTAGGAGTTGATGAGAATTTGAAAACTCTGCGCCGGTGGGTATATCACCTCCCATAATGTACTAAATGCACCTACCCATTCTTTACCAATAATTATTCTATTAAAGAAGTTGTTGATTCATTTTATCTACCATACACTGATAAAACTTTGACATTCTTAGCCGATGGGTACATTCTGTACCGACATGTATTACATGCATCATCCCATTCTCGCCCATTATTCTTCTAATAAAAAAAGTTAATGATTCAACATATAAAACCATACACATATAAGACTTTGCAATACTTTTTCAGCTAATAATAGCACAAACTGATGCTACAAGTAAACGTCTCAATCTCGCTCGGTTGTAAGCTACAACTTTGATCCACTGATAATACAACTTTGATACGCTGACCGCTTCCACTCATAATACAATGTTGCCGTTGTCCAAAAGGGGGAGAGATCATACACTAAGACGTATTGTTGAGTATAAAATATTGACTTATTGGGCCATTTTTACTTAGTCCATGATGTACACGGTTTGGGCCTGTTCGGCCATATTATTTATTAGGGTTATAGTATATATATATATATATATATATATATATATATATATATATATATATATATATATACATATATATATATATATATACATACATATATATATATATATATATATATATATATATATATATATATGTATATATAGTGCATGCATGCACTGGTAGCTAGTTGCTGAATTAATCTTTTCTCTGTAACCATAGCATGCCATACTTTGAGGGATAGATTGTAGAGTTCCAAAGTACTCCATGGATTATGACAATGGGCCCCCTTGATGAAGTGTAGGTTAAAAGCCCAAGACTTGTATCTTCCCTATAAATAGTCATGTATTAATAATTATTATGGTTATAGTATATATATATATATATATATATATATATATATATATATATATATATATATATAGTGCATGCATGCACCGTAGTAGGTAGATGTTGAATTAATCTTTTCTATGTAACTCTAGCATGCCTCTACAGTAGCAATTCTTTATAGAGTTCTTCTGAGGTTGTGTCTTTAATCATTCAATACCTGTTTATACATCTTGTGTTCTTGTTTTCATATCGTGTTATCACTTTACCTGTTTAAATCTAAACGATCTTAAAGGATTATATGCCTAACAATTGGTATTAGAGCAGGAGGCTGTGTAAATCATACACATCTCTTCTGTTTGAAGAAATCATTAGGGTTTCCGCTTTTATCGAATCTGTTGGAGCCGTCATTACTTTGTTGATGTCACTCCATGATTTTGATATTTCCCTAATACAATCTTACGATTTTGATTATTTAAAGGTACAAAAAACAAGCTAAAATGTCGCATGATGATTTTCAATCTAATCCAATCAACATCTTAAACAGCATAGGTTCAGCCACAAGAATTACGATTCTATATCCTCACGAGTATGAAGTATGGGCTCTTCATTTTGAAGACTATGTTCTCTGCTTAGAAGACAATGGGTATTTGATATGGGAAGATATTACTTTGGGTCCTTTTGTTCACTCTGAAAACAAAAGAATCATAAAAAGTCAAAAGGAATATAACCAGTTGCTCGTTGATATGAAGGAGGTTCCTAAGGATGAGAGAGACAAACTCACCAGTAACATTATAGAAATGAGAGTTATAAGGTTCGCTCCACTGTCTAACACATTCCGCTCGGTGAGTTCATGTGAAATGGCGAAAGAAAATTGGGATAGTCTTAAAGAGCTTTATTCCATAGATGTCGATCTTGAACATTCTACCCAAACACTCCCGCTTTTGGAGTTCGGTGACTTCAAAAAAAACCGGAAGAAAATCTTAGCCAACCATTCAACTAATACAATCATCCTCTTAGTAGGATGATTTAGCATGGAATAGAACGAAAGTTGATCGAGCAAAAGGTCACTTTCATGAATGGTCTTAGATAAGAATGGATGGCGGTGGTCTCAATTGTTAAAGCTCATGAACAGTTCAAGAATTATTCCTTGCCCAAACTAGTTGGCATTCTTAAGTCACATGAAAGTGAAGTGACGAAAGAAACAAAAGTTGTGTCCGGTATGGGGTCCTTGGCTCTTATTTCAAAAGGCAAGGGTGTTGGAGAGGAAGAACCATAAACTGACCTTTCTGACAATGATCTGAAAACTAAAGAATATGATTTCATGATTTCAAACCCAAAATGGTTTGCAAGAAAGAAATTTCGTACCACTAAGAACCAAAACTGGCAGAGAAGTTATAGTTCCGAGAAAGCAAAAGAGGAGAACAATAGCACTCCTATTAAGGATGAAGAGAAGAAGAAAGAAAGCAAGCTGGTTGGCGACTCAGGCTATGACTACAACTACTATCATGGCAACAATCATTTGGCAAAAGAGTGCATGCTGACGAGGCTGAATGAGAAGAAAGAAGGAGAGGATGATGAGGCTTACCACTTGCGTAAGCTAGAAAAGATTAAGAAGAAGAAGAAGAATAATGATAACTCAATGCTTGCGCTAATTTTGTAGGAAAATACAGCTGAAGATGAGTTTGGAGGAGTGGATATTTGGTTAACTGAATCAGAGGATGAGGAGGTACGCAATCCCATACATGGATGGGCATTTATTGCAAAAGAAGAAAGCTCAAAGTTTGATGGTGACTAATGGCGGATCAACAGATAGTGGATATGGGAATGCAGAGGGAAGAGGAGATGACAAGTGTTTTGTTACGAAACCTATTAGTGAGCAAATCAATGAGTATGATCAAAAAGGTAGACGCCATTCTTGAATCTCTTAAAGTTCCTATATCTAACTATGAAACTGAATTAAACGACCTAAAATTCACCTTTTCAAGCATAAGTAATAGTCTTAAACAAACTCGTCTAGCGAATGCTAACCTACCTGATCAAATGAGCAGGATGTCATCTAAGAGTGAGGAGCGAAGGATGTGGATTGAGAAGATAGAGTCTGAGTTGTCTAGGTCTAGAGACGAATCAATTTATTTGCAGAGAGATAATTTAAAGTTTTTGAAACAGAGAAATATTTTTTGTTTAATTGCTAAACGACTTTATTCGAATATTACTCAGTTGCATTTAGATTGTGAGATATGTAAAAAGATTCACAAAGCGATCTTGCCTTTCCTTGAATTCAAGGAAGACGAGATTGATGTTGATTGTTACAAGTGTGAATCTATCGTATGTTCAGACGAAACATCTGAAGCTTACATAATTGGACTGGACAAAATTGAATCTTTTATAAAGTCCAAAGACCAAAAGTACAAGTTGAAAAACTTGCTTGATGAATTTTGAAAACCAAGACTGAAATTGTACATAAATTTAACTCATTGAATTCCCAGTTATGTTCAGAAAATAAAACCAATCTTGAAAATACATCTGAATTTGACGAGGAAAGTGATATGAGTGAAATATCTGTAGAAGATGAGGATGACTGTTCTGAGTTTGTGAAAACCGAACCCGAACCTGTAAAAGTCCTGATTTCTGAAGACTCAGTCGAGTTCGCTTGCATTTCTTAGAACAAGCCGAAAGTTTTGAATGCAAAAGCTACAGTTTATCCTAAACTCCAAACAGTCCCAAATTAAGTTTTCAAGGTCAATGGAGTGAACAAAACTCAAACAGTGGAACTAACTTCGATTGTAGAAGAAGACAACAAAGATGGATGTGACAATTAAATTTTGGTCTGTACCAATTGATAATGTGGACGAAACAAAAGGTCTATCTAAAAGAACATCTTGGAGAGATAAAGGACATTATGTGGCTGAGCCTATAAATAAGCCTTCAAGTTTTGAAAAAGCCAGTCCAAGTGGTACAAAGGAATGTACAAGCGAAGCTTCTTCTAGAAAGAGTGTTTCTCAAGCAAGTGAAACGAAGCGAAAGGCAAATATTCTCAAATCTTCATAGCAACTTGCTGAGCAAAAACGTCGAAGGAATCGGAAATACTAGAAAAATCTCAATGAAAGAAAGCAATTTTGGCAATCCCAAAATTCTAGCTACGTTCGCAAAGAGAAATCTTCAATTTAAAAAGCGAAAGCTAGTTCGCCTGCAAATTCTGGTCGATGCTCACATTGTCATTCATGTAATAAGAAATCAAATAATGTTGCTATGAAACCCTCTTTTCCAGAAAAACCAAGAGCGAAACCAAAATCCCATCCTTCTCAACCCATGAAATCTTCATCCAAAGATGTCAAAGGAAAGGGAAAGCTTGTCGAGGAATCCAAAGTTCCAACCAAAAAGTCGATCTCTGATTCTAAAAGAATGGAGAGAAAATTCGTCAAAAATCAAATAAAAAATAAACGAAAACAATCTTATTTAAAAGAGACAAAACCTCAAGATAATAAAATCAAAGTTTTCACTATTCAAAGAAAAGACAAAACCACTTTGATAAAACGAACATATATGGTTGATCTTTCTATTGTTTTTCCCCATTCCGTAAACGGCTGACATGACCCAAGCAACTTTGGGTTCGAATTTGCTTAATCTTTGCAGGTTATTCATGACGATCATTTTGACGACGAATGGTACATTGACAGTGGCTGCTCACGTCATACAACTGGGAGAAAGGAAGAGCTGAGGGAGTTTCGTGCTCTAAAAAATGGAGAAAATGTAAAGTATCGTAATAACACATTTGGAACGATAAAAGGCTATGGGATGTTATCTAATGGAGATTTCTTGATACGAAAGGTGGCTTATGTGGAAGGATTACAACACAACTTGATTAGTGTCTCTCAGTTGGTTATGGGAACTGGCTTGAAAGTAAGCTTCGATGCCGATGGTGCTAAAATTATAGAGAAGGAAACGAAATCTGTTCTCTTGATGTCTCCTAGGAAAGGCGAAATGCATCCTCTAAATTTGAATCCTATAAGAGGAAAACCTGTTTTCTGCCTGCTAATGAAAGCTCGCTCCGATGATAGATGGCTATGGCATAGATGAATTTCAAATCTAAATTTCAAGGATATTAACAAGCTCATGCTTGGTGATCATGTGCAAGGACTTCCTTTATTAAATTTCGATAAGGATCATCTATGTGAAACATGTGAAATGGGGAAGCAAAGTAGGAAAAGCCATCCCACTCAAGTAAACACGAAAATCATCGAATCCTTAGAACTTCTACACATAGACCTTTTTGGACCTTCTGCAATCGACAGTGTCGGTGTTAGTAAGTGTATTCTTGTTATATTTGATGAATTTTCATGTTTCACTTGGGTGTTCTTTCATAATCAGAAATATGAGGAAACTCCTACACTCAAGAGCTTTATAAAGAAAGTTGAGCTTCAACTGCGAAAGCTGGTTCGCAACATTCGCAGCGATAATGGGCTGGAATTCAAAAATCAAGACTTCGAAGAATTTCTGGATGATAAGGGAATCACACACAATTTTTCTGCTCCATATACCCCACAATAGAATGGCGTAGTTGAAAGGTGAAACCGTTCTTTGTGTGAAGCTACTCGCATAATGCTTACCTTTGCTTCGTTTCCTCTGTATTTCTGGGCTGATGCTATTGCAACTGCATGCTTTACTCAAAACAGATCCATTGTGAACAAGCGGTTCTCTCTTACTCCATATGAAATTATTAACAATCATAAACCTAACGTTAAGTTTTTCCATGTATTTGGTTCCAGGTGGTTCATCTTCAATTCCAAGGAAACCTGAAAATTCGATGCAAAAGCTGATGAAGGTATATTTTTGGGGTATTCATTGAATTCTAAGGCATTTAGGATTCTCAACAAACACACAAAGAAGTTAGAAGAGACCTACTATGTCACATTCGATGATAACTATTCGAAGAAGATTCAGCAAAACGAAAGTCCATCGGCGGAGATATTTCCAAAGCCAAGTCCAGCAACGGTTCCTATCTCAACTTTATATGATGAGTATATGATTCTCATTGATGAACTAGAAAAGGACACCCCCTGAATCTAAAGCAGCTGACAATAAGAACATGAATTCAAGAAAATCATCGACGATGCTGTGAAGGATATACAAAAAGAATCTCCTAAATCAAACGAATCTAATAGTGTGGATGAATCTCCAAGTCCAAACGAACCTCCTTGCTCGAACGAAACTCCTAGTTCAAGTGAACCAACAAAAGAAAACACACCATTGCAGGGGGAGGGTTCATCTTCGTCTTCTAAACCTAATGTGCCTTCCGAGGGGGAGAATCCATCTCCAAGCCTTACCTATGAAAGCTCAGTTGAGGGGAAGCAGTATGAACCTGAGGATGAAGTGTCATCATTTGAGGATGAGAATAAAGAAGAAAATGATGATTCAGATTCAAATTCTAAATTCAAAGAAGTAAATGCTGAACTGGATCCTTCATATCATCCAAGTTATCATTGTGGACCAGAGATCACCCGAAAACACAAGTCATAGGTGCATTGTCTGAAGGTATCCTCACACAATCTCAGTTAAAAGCGAAGCAAGGTGCATTATTATCTAAGGTGGAGTTTTACATGTTCAACTCTTTTGTTTCCAAATTTGAACCCAAAACCGTCAATATAGCTCTTGATCATTCTGATTGGGTGCAAGCGATGCAAGACAAACTTAATGAGTTTTAGCGAAAAAAGGCTGAAAGTTACTACCAACTCTACCAAATGCATCAGTCGCTAGTTTAAAATGGGTGTTTCGCAGTAAAGTGGACAAAGAAGGAAATGTGATAAGAAATAAGGCAAGAATAGTAGTCAAGGGATACTGTCAAGAAGAAGGAATCGACTATGAAGAAACATTCACTCTAGTAGCAAGGTTAGAATCTGTTCGTATCTTTTTGGCTTATGCAGCACACAATAATTTTGTGGTGTTTCAAATGGATGTCAAGTGTGTTTTCCTGAATAGAGAACTGGAAGAAACTGTATATTTCGAGCAACCACCGGGTTTTGTGAACGAAAAGTTTCCCAATCACTGCTACATCTTGGACAAAGCCGTTTATGGTCTAATGCAAGCACCAAGAGCCTGGTATGAAACCCTAACTCACTTTCTAAGAATGTCAAAATTCAAACAAGGTTCAGTTGACCCAACCTTCTTTCGGAAGAAAGAGGATGATGACCTAATGATTGTCAAAATTTATGTTGATGACATCATCTTTGGTTCTATGAATCCTAGCTTAACAGCTGAGTTTCACAAATTGATGGAGACAAAAATTGATATGAGCTCAATGGGTCCAATTAACTTTTTCCTTGGACTGAATATTAGACAGGGACCAGAAGGCATATTCATAAATCTGGAGGCTTACACCAAAACCTTACTGGCGAAGTTTGGCATGATGGGAGATTCAAGCGTGAAAGTTCCAATGGCATTTGGAACGAAACTAACGCCAACTCTGGAAAAGCCAGCTGCTGATATGACTTTGTATCGTTAGATGATAGGGTCATTGATGTATCTGACAGCTAGTAGACCAGACATTATGTTTTCCATTTGTTATTGTGCTAGGTTTCAGGCAAATCCACACGAACCTCACATGGTGGCAGTCAAGAACATCTTTAGATACCTGAAACGATCCTCATCTCTTGCCATATGGTATCTAGCGAAATCAGGGTTCTTCGTTCAAGCATTCTCAAATGCTGATCTTGGAGGATGTGGTTTAGATAGAAAAAGCACTATCGGTGGGTGTCAATTTCTCGATGGCAAACTCTTCAGTTGGCAGTCCAAGAAACAAACATGCGTATCCTTGTCTACAGCCAAAGCTGAGTATATTGTTGTCGTATCTTGTGCTTCTCAAGTCATTTGGATTCAGAGCAAATTAAGAGACTATGGCCTAAAAACGAAACGAATCCCTCTATACTGTGATTCTGAAAGTGCTATTTGCATTTTTCATAATCCGGTGAAACACTCAAAGACAAAACACATTGCACTGAGGTATCACTTCATCAAGGATCACGTAGAAGATGGAAAATTTGAAATACACTTCGTGCGATCCTCTGATCAACTAGCTGACATATTCACGAAAGCCTTGCCTGAAGCATCGTTGAATCTGTTCCAAAACCAATTTCGATTTCATGAGAATCACCTTCATTTTCGCCTTGTGAGTATTTGTAAAGCGAAATGAGGCGAACGCTCGCTCCATTTCGTTTTCGATTATCTTGAGACACGAAATGGACCGAACTCTCGCTCCAATTCGCTTCACTCATTCTCTATAAGCGAACTCTCGGTTGATTAATCTACTTTCTTGTTGGTCTGGAACTCCTGTATCCTTTTTTTTACATATGTATCCTATTTCGTTTAAACATATTTTAAATTTACGTTTTTGTTTATTTTTCAGAAAAACCAAAATCCAAAAATATTTTACTTTTCTTTCTGTTTTTTAAATTCTTTTCACGAAAATAAAGATAAACGAAATTTTAATTTTTGTTTAGTTTTATTTCTTTTCTATTTCACAAAAATTTAAAATACTAAAAATAGATAACAGCGAAACTTGTGACAAACACATATCTGGAGTTACTCTAATATGCTTGATGGGGGCAAGTATAAACATCTTTATCTGTGTATTAGCTAAGTGTCCCTAAAAGCATGTTGTTGTATGTTGTCTAAAGACATAACGAATCGATGTGAAGCCTTAAAGAAATGAATCTACCTTTTACTTCTTCCCAATCAGGCTTCTTAATTCACATTAGTCATGAGCTACCTTACTCTTCTCACATTAAGTTAAGAGTTATCTGCTTGTTCACTTTCACATAGCAGAGGTGCTTACGTTTCTTATACCACCTCAACACTTTTCTCCATTAATTTCTCTTTCATTATTGTAACCGTTGAGACTCTCAACATTTACCACTGAGGTTTATGGTTACACAACATCTGTATTAATGATCTTAGTTTCGTTTTACCACGTACTGAGTGAGACCCAAAGTCCAACACCAAAATGAATTGGCGGTGAACCAATGAAAGTTCTAGCGATTCACCCATGAATTAACAAAATCCATTATCATGGTTTGTACCATGAAATCTATTTATTTTTGCGAGATCTTTATGGAATGTTCTGAAACTAAAAACATTTCTTCCCAAAAGATCCAATTTTGTTTTTGTTTTGAGATTTCTAACATCTTCCCATGTCCCTGAAAAATCATCCAACCTACTTGTGTTCTTGGCTACACTGGCCACACAAGTACTTCAACCAACTTTCACACTTATGTTAAGTTTCGTGGTTGGATTGAAGCGAAACCTCATATAAAGTCGAAGTTAAAAGATGCCTTTCAATGTTTCTTAACAAACAATTGATCGTACTTCAACGAGAAACCACACAAACACTTCTAAGTCTCTCTTGACTTTGAAGGAAGAGATTCGTGCCCAAGATCCATAGTTTCGTGTCTCTATTTACATCACTTAAATCCCACAGATATAATTTGTTTTATTTCTTTTTCTTTGGCACACTCTTGCACGAAAATGTATTGATTTTCCACAAGTCTTGTTCGTGGTGATTATAGTTCTTTTGTGTTACTGAACTAATGAGGTTTCACTTCCACATATAATTGATAATTGAAGTGTTGAGAACAAGTCATTGCTGACGCGACAAAGGGATAGGATTTCAAACAAAAGACGTGCGAAATTGGAACGTCACCAATCGTCACGCCGCCTGCCATACTTTTTGGAGGAACAGTTGTCAAATCACATCTTTTTAAGTGTTGGTTATGATATTGTTATGCGATTGACGATTTGATTCTCTCTCTCTTGGGAAATTGTAAAAAAGTGGTTATCGAGTATTAAGTTACTCTTTACTACTTTCAAGAACCGTAAAAGGCAATTTTATTTTTTAGTGTTCATCTTATTCAAGCAATTGCAATAATGGCCGATTCTTCCTCTGTTCAAGAACACTCTGATCATTCTTCTTTTCTCACCATCAAGCCAAACCGAAAACTGATCCTAGACTTGGCTCCAGTAAAGTATGATCCGTACATGCTTCCCATTGTCGAGTGCATGAAGTACACACCTTTGGTTAATGCCCTTACCAAGGTTGAATGTGTTCCTCTGTCTCTGTTCTTGAAGGCCTTCTCGTCTGCTAAGAATCTCAAGGAAGAGGAAAAGATTATCTTTGAAGTTCATGATAAGAAACACTCGGTTTCCAAGACTAGGTTTTGCTCTCTTCGAGGGCTAAACTGTATTGATTCAATGATGAACTCTGAGTCCATCACCACTGCACAAGTCTTCGAGATGTTTTAACACATGGGATATACTGAAGTTCTCACCTCCATCACCAAGTTCAAGAAATCTTCTCTCCCATCACAATGGAATGGTTTGTTCACTCTTCTTTTCAAGGCATTATCTAAGAGAGTATCTAGGTCTGACTATTATAGCAAATCCTTTATGACAATCCTCTATGGCCTCTACCATGGGATTAATCTTCATTATGGGTCTGTGGTTTTGGCTCAATTGGTGCAGAGTATGAATTCCTCATCTTGACTCGTTAATGTCATCGATTGCTACTTTCTACACCACAAAAACTATCATTGCTAATAATTCGAAGTTTTCATTTGTATGGTCAATTCCGGAGACGAATTATAGATGTGTTTCTGGGAAGAGTAAAGTTATCACAGAGTATAAGAAGAATCCTATTTCGGGTGCTAGGGATCTTACATTAGGGATGCAACGATCTATATACGAGGATGATAAACCCAAAAAGGGAGGCAAGAAGGGGGAAAAGAAGAAAGGCGTACCAGACGGTCCATCTTTTCAAGTACCTACTCCTAAGAAGCGAAAGACTCAATGAGCAGCTCCTTTAGTTGGTTCACAAATGTCTTTTTGTAACTTTTCCTCAACTTATGTGAAATGTCACATTTAAGATTCATAAAACTCATAAATTTTTCCATAAGTTATGAATAAGGAAGAGTCACATTCTTTTAATGGTTTAAAGTCTTCCATAACTTATCCTCAAGTTATGGAACTTTAAGAGTATTTTTTAATTAAAACTACTTTAAAATCATAAGTTATGGAATCGAAGAGTTTTGAATAGGTTCAAAACTTTCCCTCAAGTTTTGGAATTTGTAAAGTTTCCCTCATGAATACTTTAATTCCAAATTAAGCCCTTAGAATTTTAAAAGTTAAAATCCAACCTTTATACTTTATAGTATTATAAGTTAATATATATATATATATATATATATATATATATATATATATATATATATATATATATATATATATATATATATGTATGTATGTATGTATAAGAGCAAGTCAGTCTTACCGTTAGTAGGCCTCTTTCACGAAGCTGGTCTATAAGGGGGGTATAGGGTTACTGCCTATGAAATGACAGTTTAATGGGTGTCCACTCTAACCCACTGCTTCCTTGACTAGTGGAGGGTCCTTAGCCGAACGGGTAGGACAAGGACTATAATTCTCCCTTCATTAAAAATATTAATGATAAATACTAAGTAACTAAACCTTTTACTAATACCCAATCTTAGTTACTTAGGAAAATCTGAATTTGGTGCTAACCCATGAAATTACACTTTGCACTTTGCTTAAGTCGGTCAGTGGAGCGTGTGTGGTTAACCGACACACTAGCTTGATTTAACAAGGTAGGAAAAGGGTAACTTAATGTTTATCATAATATCGATCGAGTGTGTGTGGTTAACCGGCACATCGATTAAGGGGTAAATATTAAGGGTACCAAGTATATTTGCATGGTTATTCATACCTTTTTTTTTGTGATCCTCGACATCCTAGTCACAAAATTTGAGAGGGCACAATCGATATTGAAACATGCCATTGAACAGTTCATTGAATCTCAAAAGATCTAGGAGATTCAAATCCAATTAAAACCTAATAAATTATTTTGTTTTCCATGGTGGAAATTGTTGAATCGTCATTCACCTACCTTCAAATATTCTATAGCTTGGATTACGGCATCCCTCTTCCAAGTTATAAAATATTGTGTTAGATCCTAGCCTTAATATTTCATATTGGGTGTTATATTAAGGAATTTAAATCAACTATCTTGAATATCTCCCAAAAGATGTCTAGTTCAGACATCTATGATCTTCCAAACTTCACTTCCTCCACCTCCTCCAATTATTCCCCCTAACCCACAAGTTCAAGGTCACTCAAGCCCTATTGGCAAGCAAGATCTATGTGTGATCACATCTTGAAGATGAAGTCACATATTGACAAGCTGAGAGAGTTGGGTGTCAAAGTCTTAAGAAAGTTGGATGTTGAATCACATGCTAAGTCACATAGTGAGTTCTTTATGGACTACTATGTAAAGGACTATGACATGACCCTTAATAATATTATCTATTTGCTTTGTGTTGCTGACTCAACAATGATTTGGAGCACTGGTAGAGCAAATTTTATTAGATGATCAACTTCCCAGACTTCCATGGACATTGACAATGGTAACATTGAATATCCAGAAAAGCTTTCTCTTCCCAATGGAAAGGGATCGGGCATAGTCAACTCAGTTGACCAAATGGTAAAGAGAAAGACATGTATGAGATAGTCCAATGCACCATTCCCAAAGGGTCGATATGTTTTTGTTGCCAAAGGAAGGGGCATGGCTGCGAAGCTTCCTTACCTACCCGAAAGATCTGAGAGAAGGTCTAGTCAATAAGTTTGACTCTACTTCAGGTAAAGTCCACTATCTAACTCTGTTAAGTTTCTATTTTGAGATTCTCATTACATGATGTGACTGGGTCACATGTTGATGTTTTAAGAATCAAATAAAAAAGAAGAAACTTAAAGGAAGCATATGCTGATTCTGATCGCGAAGATGGATTTCAATCGCATGGTTCGGTGATCAGAATTTTGAGTTGTTGCTTAGGAGTTATGATATATTGCTTTGGAATAGATAACAACAAAGTTTTTCATATTCTTTGGCACTGTAAGGAAAAGTTTTTTCCGCAAACTGTTAAAATAAAAAGGAAATTTTTGATTTCATTTATTCTAATTATCCTTACAATGGAATTTGTGAAAAAATTGTTACATATATGATTCCATTGATAGCAATATTAGAAAATGGACTTGTTTCTTTCATTTGTGGTAACGTCTAATTTACCAAATAAGGAAAGATTCTCATCACCCAAGGTTTCAGTTGGATAGAAACTTGGAAATCATTAAAGTTGTATAGTACGATCACTGAGAATTTTCATCTTTGGGAAAATTAAGATTAACTCCTTGTTCACATGTATATGTAAGTCAAGTGAAGGACTAAGGGATCGAGTACACATTCTGGTGCACCGGTCATGTCTACCACAAAAGTTCGATAAGACTATTCGTCATGTTTTACTAAAGTTTAGTAAATATGGTTATACATACAAGGTTAAGTATAATTTTGAAACATTGGAAAAAGTTTCGATGTATGGCGGAACAAATGAGAAGAATCAAATTAGGCAGAAGGATAAAAGTTTCTCAAATCTAAAAAGATGGGAGAGTACTTTAGTATCAGGTTTTGTGATCATCTTAATGATTTAGAAATCATATCACAATTAGTCCTCTAAGGAAATCTTAGTGCATTCCTATGGCTATGAAGAGGAATCTTGAACTGTTGGAATGGTTAAATCAAGAAGATGAGTCATACTTCGTTCCAAAACAAGTCTTAGAGTCATACTCCAAGACTATAAGTTGAGTGACATATCTTATAGAAAGGTTTAAAACACTTGTCAAATGTAAGAGTAAAAGTGTCCTACTCTTGTGCATTTGAAATTGGTAAGTTGTGATGTTTTGGATAAAATAAAGACCAACTAAGGCCAATTGTGTGAAGTGTTTGTATTGATAAAGAATCCACATTATCTCTTGAATATTTAGAAAGATAGTTTTATATGTCAGGAGGATAGTGGGAGTCTAAAAGATTCTGAAAGTATTTCAAGAGCTAATCAAGAATAAAACCTATAGTTTCACACTAGCTCACGACTTGAGGTTTATAACCTATCGTGATGACATATTTTCTATTTCTATGTCCATTCCAGTTGAAGTTGGCTTTTCATATGAGTTCTGAGAGTTCTCAATAGGTTGGATAACAACTTGGAAGCAATCGAAGGCCATTGTGCTGTCAGGTGGCAAGAAGTTAAGACAACACAAGTTCAATCCATATGAGTTTGGATTTATCACTAACCTTGTCTTCTGATTATGGCTTTGACAAATTCACTTGGATAGGAGCACATACAACATAAAATCTAAGTGTCATAAGGTTTCTCTCCGATTCATGAAAATGATGGTGAGGAAACGCTTTCACTAAGTAGATTGTAGCTAGATAGGAAGTGTGATATTTGCATTCTCAAAGTCGTTAGTGGAACGTGTGTGGTTAACCGACACACTAACATGGACTTATGAGAAATGGAAAAGGTCTAAAAAATTGAGACTATGATTACAACATCCCTTTTCAAAGTTCTAAAAATTGTTTACACACACATGTGAGCTATCTAAGGGAAGGTGTGTGATTTTGATAAAGTTTTATCAAAGCATCTCGTATCAGAAATTTGAACTTTAGTAAGAAAGTCAATAATGTATTGATATCTAGAAATTCAGCCGATTTTTGAGTACATGTCAAAGCTAGTGGGAGCATAAGTGTTATGCTAGTAATTTTCATGTTAGTGGGAGCATGATAATTATGATAAGTGTTGCAAGTTAGCAATGTTAATTATAGAAAACAAAAGTTTCAATTAGGAAAAAAAAATTGTTTTGGTATAATTAAGGGAGAGGAAATTATACTTCATTTCAATTCTAAAAGCTTTGATTGAGGTTTTAATCGTCTTTAGTCAAGGATATATATATATATATATATATATATATATATATATATATATATATATATATATATATATATATATATATATATGAATTATGTGTTGGTATGGCTCAACATAAGGAAATTCTATATATAATTCCATTATGTGTGTTCTAAAATTCGATTATGATTACGACATCCCTTTTCATAATCTGAATTATGAGAACTTGGCAAATAGAAATATTATAGCTAAAGGACTGGTTTAGTATCATGTCTTTATGTGAGACATCATGAATCTTGTCCCATATCCTTCGGATATAGGATCGATTGCATGTGCTATAATATTCATCCTTTCTAAATTTTCCAAATGCTCAGGGCATTAAGAGGTGAAAAGCCTAGAATTGGATATGACTAAACTGATTAAGCAATTGTCGAGGACAATCTAAGGTTTACCAAAGATTGGTTGCTCAGGGACAATTGGAAGTATAATGTTAATTTTGGAAGGACCATTTTGACATATTCTGAAAAGAGGCAACTCTTGTTCAGAAGTGATAGTAAAAATGAGAATATGGAAATATTCCCAAAGGTGGCAGTTGTTCATTAAATATGTGTAACATTAGGAAACTTAATGGAAGAAGGATGTTCAAAGCGATGTACTTTGAATTGAGACTTCGGGTCCATGGAATGATCTCCATTGGAATACTCTGTAATGTCTATTGAAAAGTCTTTATGACTTTGTTCATAATCATTACAAGAGGATCAATGCATATAAGTTTAGAATCTAACAAGATTTAGGTAAATGGAAGGAATTTGGAATTCTTTTGTTTGCGGTAAGCACTTGGGATTTTGAAATGAGAATCATTAGAATTATGTTCAATCGATCTATTTCACAAAGTAAAGATCATAGACAAACTTAGTATGCATACTTGGTGTATTTCATGACTATGTTTAGAAAAACATAGTGTACATGCTTCGAGCATGGGACAACTATTGTTTTAATTCAAGTATAGAGTTGATAGTTTGAAACAGTATGCAATGAATGATGGATAATCAATATGGTGATAAATAAAAGGTGTTTTTATTTATATTCATAAGTTCTGAGACCATATTGGATTCGATTATTCTTGTGTTTCACTTTGCATGTTTTGACTTCCATAATAACTAGGTCGTTCTTCTTGAATGACTAAGTTATTCAAACCATCCACAAGCGGTCATATATTGGAAGTAGATATGAATCAAGACTGTTATGGGTTGGCATGTAGAGGTTTAAGATGTTGGACAAAGCAGTGTTACAACACTCATGAGTGCTCATAAGTTCTGAGTATTGGATTCAACCCACGCTCATTTGACTCACTTCACGAGTGATCATGAGACGATAATATCTTATATTCTTCAAACCTAGAGATATGAGTCGTTATTATGATTTGGTTATACATTGATTGCACGAAACGCATTGGTAACTCGATGTTATAAAACATGCCTTTATGTATAATTCAACAAGTAGTAGAACAATCCATATGATTTGAAGTTTATCCATACCTTTTACCTTCGAGATAAAAGCGATATCTGTGGGCCCCTCGATGATTTAGTGATGACAAATGTAAGTGCTCAGCCGAGCCTAGATTGGTTTGATTTGTTCAATTGGTTAGTCGTCATAAATCAGAAATCGGGAAACAACAAATGGATAGAGAGAATGATTTATAATCCATGTCTCAGTCCATATGATATCTAGAATGGAGGAATATATGATCCCTTATCTAATGGAGAAGTCATTAATAAAGGTCAGATTTCATCGAAAAGGTCAGAGTTCGACAACAGCTCTTGAGAGCTACGATTTCCAGTTGGTTTTGAAGTCATACACAATAATAGTTTTAGACTTATCAAAGTGAGAGCTACGATTTCCATCGGAACATTTGGATAGACCGTTTCTAAGGAGAGGACATTTGTGACATATTAATATATTATAAGTTCTAACATATTAATATGAAATCATGTTATTTAATTAGTATTGATCAAGAATTAATGTGGACTTAATTTAGTGATCAAAAGAGACTAATTAAATATATGGGATTGATTGTGTAAATCATTCATTCTTATATATGTAGGCTTATGATCCATGATTCCTTATGTTGGGTTTAACCCATGTGGTGATCCATGGATACTCCATGGAGGTTAAAACCCATGAAGCATAAGGAATGGGTAAATTCATGGGTTACATGGTGTAACCCTAATGTGCACACTATATAAGGACCCCTTTAGCTCAAAAAATCGGCACTAGTGATACATATAGGAGGGCTAGCCGATTTGGGCATGAGTGTCTTCTTCTCATGGTTATTCCGTTTGTTGGTGATTTTGTGTGAACCATTTGAGGTGTCACATTTGGGGCACTAGGCTCTCGAGCTTCATGTAGTCAAGCTACATCAACAAGGTATGTATTTCTATCTAGCCTATTACCCAAGTATCAACGTTTTGTATGCTTGTTAGGGTAATACCTTGGAATATTCATATTTGAATGTATAATAGAGAAAACATAGATCCAAGGTATTTAGGGTTGCATGTACACTTAGGAGTGTTAGAATGCTCAAAACCCAACAAAAATAAGCAATGAATTCCAGAATCTGAATAAATTAGACTTGAGTGTTGATGAGTATGTTGAAGCCTTTACTGAGAAAATGAAGTTAGTTTCTCACCTGGTTCCTACTGAATCTTCCAAGGTAGAATGATTTGCTAATGGGCTACCAACGGATTTCATTATAGTGGTGAGATTAGCAAACACTCTAACACCAACCATCTAAATTGTCGGATCCCTTGAAGACATGATAAGAAAAAAGGACCACCACCAAGACGAAATCGGAGAAAAGAGGACCATTGAAGGGTCCTTAGAGTCCAACAAAAAAAGAATAAGCTTTGAAAAGATAACCCCGAAGAAAAAAAGACTAGGGTAACAAGTAGCCGAAATGGTGTGAAAAATGCATAAATAAGCGTTTTAGACAATGCAAGGAAGATGTGTTGTGCTACAAGTGTAGAATAGTTAGAAATTATGCCAAAGAATGCATATGCATCGACAAGGTTTGCTTTATGTGTATACAAGAAAGGAATGTAGTGAAATACTACCCAAGGAAGGAAGAACCTGCTCAAGCATCTCAGACAACTCTCAGGGCGGTGAAAGCGGAAGCAGATGTAACCTCAGGAAGCCAATACAAGGAAGTTGCTTATCCAAGATGTCTAAGGAATAAAATAATTACGGTTTTGACATAATGGATTTGACTACTCTAAATATAATAAGATTGAAAACTTTTACCGTATACTACTTGAACAAAATATTGAATAGTGTACCTTGCAGACATGGCACTACACAAGAAATAATTTATACAAAGACATCGGAAGAGAGTTAAAGTTACGTCAAATTAGGAAAATTAAAGGATCAGAACCTGTCACAAGAATACGACCTTCTTGTAGTGTTTAGGAATAATTATCGTGTGTGCTTGTTTGAAATCATTAATATTTGTTAAGTTTCTAAATGATTTTGAGTTGGTGATATGCGAGGAAATTCTTAGGACAAGTATGAGTAGGTGTGAAAGGTAGTAAATTCCTGTACTATTGGAACCATAAGACTCACACTTGGATCAGGGATAATCACAAGGTTACTAAGTCTCTAAGTAGTAGAGCTATTTTATTCATTTCCATCATTACCTTTGTTTCAGTAATGACTATGAAGATAAATATTATTCCAACCTTAGTGGTCATATCAAATTATGTCCGACTAATCTGCAAACGATGTTTGACATAGCGTCTGACTTTAGTTAAAAGACCTAAGGAAAAGATAATCGAAGCAATTGATAGGATTACTACGATTGTCGCTAAAATTAAGCAGCTGGTAGCTAGAATTGCTACATGCTAGAACATGATTATATCACATTAGAATATAACGGAAGGTATCTTTCATGTTATAGTCTGATTCAAAGAGACTTGAGTCTAACCAATGAATCATATGATGAGTGGTCATTAGCAAGTGACCCATCGATCTGTTACAATAGTCGAAATAAGGACCTTAATTTAAGAGGAAGAATAAGTGATTCACTGTCAGCATTCAAGAAGACCAAGAGTTAGAAAATCAATAGAAAGGACGTAAGAGTTACCTGGCATGGAGAGGTAACATGTGGAGTCATTATACACATATAGCTTTGTTGATGATTCCAGGACGTAATCATCCTAAGGGAGAGATAGTTGTGATGACCGCAAATTCGAGGCTAGTCAATTTAGAGATAATAAGCATTAAAAATATTGGGTACAAAGTTATACATGTATGACATTGTAAATGGTTTGACTTTTGTAGACCCACTTGCATGTGGTAAAGTAGCCTTGTGACATGAGAGATAGAGAGAGAGAGACATGTAAACACCTCAATACATGGTGGGTTCATACCACTTGTAGAGGTGTGCTTGAGAGATGTAACATTGAAAGTGTTAAGGGCTGTTTGTCAGAATCTGAATTTTTAAGAGATCTGAATTTCTAAGAGGGTCTAAATTTTTAAGATCTAAACTTTTAAAATGTTGTTTGGTTGGAACCTCTGAATTGCTATGTAGGATTATCAAAATGATGATTTTACCCTTTTGTATTATTTTTTGCTGAATAATTAAAAAAAATATATAACACCATATAAAATCCAAATTAATATAAATTAAAATTTATCTTCAATGATTTATAATATCTTTTTGACATATATTTACAAAAATAACATCATTTTTTACATCTCAAGGATTTCAAAGTTAAAAAAAATATTTGACATTGAATGTTGAGATATAAATGACAACAAACTTGCAAATGAACAATTGGTGATCGATTTGTACTCCTTGTCCATCATTACATCAAACACGATAGCCCCTCAATTTTTTCTTTCAAACATTTCAACCTAGAAATCCAAATTCAACAACTAAACAAATAAACACTATACATACATACATATATATATATATATATATATATATATATATATATATATATATATATATATATATATATATAGAAACTGCATATCAAATCCATCACCAACTATGACATCATACTTAATTTTTTTTTTCTTATTCGGAATTTACTTCTGTTGGTGAAAATGAAATGACATTGGTATAGTTGGGTAGTTGTTGAGAGCAAGTAAAATGTTGTAATAGCAAAATGAGCATAATAAACAAGTCAAGGAAATGTGACCTTTTTTATATAAAATTTGCGTGTATGGTGTTACAAGAGTGTGGTTGCACACACACAAACATCATAAGGGTTATATGTGTAATTTTCTTCCATTTTCATGTTATGGTTATAAAGTTTACCATTTCTCACCATATTTATTTGTATATGCAACATTATTTGTTTATTATAGCATTCTTCTTTTTCTTCTTATACTTTGAAAAATCTCTTATTTATTCCCTACATGAATATTGATTAGGATTTTGAATACGACAACCTTTACTTTGCACTTTCACTGCCATAAACGTCTTGTTAAAAATTTCCATGTGCATTGCTATATTCGCTAGGTTTTCAACAGTACTATTGGACTATGTTCTTGCATATACTATTTGTTTTGGATTCATTTTTATAAAGGTTAGATATAAGTAATAATAACCTACTTCTAAAGGGGTTGATTTATTTCAGTGATCAACCATACGGAAAAAGGAAATAAATGTCACAGAGACCAAAAAGGAGAAAGAAATCCATGTTGATTTTACTGTCTTTGAAAGCATCTTGGCAAGAATTATGAGATGATGAAAAGTGAAAAATCAATGGAGATGATAAAGAGATATAAACATCACACAAAAAAATATATAGATACATAAATCAACTCCAGCCAGGACCAAAATTTGTGGTTATTAGAACGATGCTCTAATACTCGAATTTCAGGGGAAACAACTTAGATACTCAATTTTCCATCATTAAACTCAAATTACGTAGCAATAGAAAACTAAAACTTTACCTGAAGAAGATGTCGAGGGCAAAGCAGCACGGCCCGAAGGCGAAGGCGACATAAGCGATGCAGTGAAGGCGGCGGAGAATCCGGCGACGGAGGCAGCGTTGCAAATCTAACAAATGCGAACCGATGATGTCGGAGGGTTGTAATCGTGCGATTGGAGATGTAGGGGAAGGAGGGGTCGGCGGTTGTGAAAGAACGAGAAGAGGGAAAGGGGCTACCAGGGCAAAAAAAAGGAAGGCACGTTCTTTTTTCTAATTCGGATACATCTCAAGATCTTAAAATTTAAGAGGCATTTTAAAAATTAAGAGCTATAAATTCAAATGTTACCAAATAGTATGGATCTTAAAAATTTAGTGATTGCCTCTTAATTTTCCAATTAAGAGGCTACCAAACAAGGCCTTAGTGTGTGTTAATTATGTAGATTTAGATCTAGATCCTTTTTCGTAAACACCTTTAATAATCGAATGCATCTCTTAAACACCGAAACGTCCATCTTCTTTGTGTGTTCTTTAATTCCGCATGCTAAACCAATGTTCATAATTCACATCAAAAATGAATTTTTGATAGAATATTATCTAGGAAAAATAATCTTAACAAAATCCATAGTATACGTGACAAGGATTTTGTAAATATAAAGAAAATTGAAATTCAACTTCATATGAAGAAGTTATGCTTCTTCGAAATTTCACGATTAAACCGGCACGACTCTGTGTATGGTAAAAAGTGAAATTTTGATAAATTACTTTTTAGCCTAATGGATCCAAGCAAAAGTAATAGTAGTCATTCAACCTAGAGTGTGCATATAAAGAAGGTCCAAACCTCACATCATAAGAGGAAGTTATGATTTTTTGAAGTTTCAGCGCAGCATCACAGGTGCAGAAATACAAAATCTATTTGGTTTATTGTTAGCTAGAACAATATAATGGAGAGTCGAAGATCTTATTAATATGAACCCGATGATATAAATACAGTCAATAACGGGCGTCAGATGAGAGAGTTATGGTTAGCTGCAACGAATTCAACATCCTAAGCCAATGAAAAATATATATTTTTGATAGAATGAGAATAATTGTTGTAATCTAAAGGAAGTTATGGATATCATCGAGATCTTTTTGGGGATATAAAGAACTTTGATAATCGAGCTCATATGAAGAAGTTACACCATTTTTGAAGAAGTTACACCATTTTGAAAATATGGGAATCGCATGCGCGAAGTGTGCGATGTGCACGATGATCTGGCATGATGGGAGGGCGCCACATGACATGGTCTGGAGCCAACTTCCTCCGAGAGACATGTCAACATGGCTCTATTAGATTTCGAAATTTAGAACCATGGGAACGTGACAAGTGGAACCTTCTAGAAGAGGCGTGTGTGGATCACCGATATCGCGACACATGCCACGAGTCGGGGGAGCGACGCCAAAAAAGCGCACGACGTGCACCATAGATTCGCATGGAGCACTTGGAAAAAATCATCTATAAATAGTCCTTATTGTATAAGATTCTCACATTCAGGCCCTAGAGCATCTTCCTATCACACACATTCTCTTTCCTTCCCCTTCTCTCTCTCTCTCTCTCTCTCTCTCTCTCCTGATACTCCCTCTTATAGATCTTTTTTCCTTTGTTTCTTGCTTTTGTGTTGGAACCTAAAAGTGAACCTCTAGCAATCATAACATGAAGATCTGAAGTTAGTCTTGAGTCCGAGATGTGGAATGGTACGAGATGTGTTTATGGTTAGAGATGGAGTTTGAGCCCGAAGTGGCGTAATTCCGAGATGATGAAATAATCTGAGACTATATGTCTGATAGAGCATTTATTATTATTGTCTATTTCTTTGATGTAACTTTACATAAGTCTAAGTTATTTTGTCTATTTGGATAATCAGAGTGTCAGAAGTAGTTCGATTATCCAGTCCTTTGTAGGCATTTCAGAGTGTTAGGAGTAGTTCGATCAGAAGCAGACATTGGTCTTAAGCATTAACTCAAGGTTTGATTTTTTAAACATTGGCCCTGCGCAATCACATCCTTGTTCTCACAATTGGTATGAGATCTTGAGTGGTTGTCCTTCGAATCCAAAAGATCATATTATAGATGATTTGAAATTACCTTGGTATTTCAATCATTTATGTGTTCAGGATAAAAGTTCTTCTATATACCACTTTTGCTCAAGATATCGTAACTTCAATGGATGCTTCTAATTCTCCACAAATGTATTCAATGCAAATATCAAGTAGCTTGGGTTGCCTTACTCGTGACACACTGCTAGTTGTTGAAGAGTATGATCATTGGAAAGTCATAATGAAAGGTTTAAAGATGTTGTTGTAACTCACATGGGCTAAGAAGAATAATGTCCAGCTCCTCTTATTACTGAGGATATAATGTTGATCAAGTTGCCTTTTCCTCAATGGTGTTTTGTGTTCCACCATATCTCTTTGAACAAATTAAACTATGTAAGTTAGCAAAAGAGATCTACGACACACTCCAAGACTTGTTCGAAGGCTCAAAAAACATGAAAGACAAGCATTTAACTTAATTTTTCAACGAGTTTGATACCTTTACAACAATCCATGGTGAATCAGTTGCCTCAGCTTCCAACCGATATAGAATCATTGTTAACAACATGACAGCTCATGGGATTATATGAACTCCATTAGAGTACATTATCAAGTATATAAATAGTCTTGGTAAAGGATAGGGAAATGTAAAATCGTGTCTTTAGAGCAATGGGTCTCTGAAGAAGCTAAAGCCTTACCAACTGTTTGATGAACTTCAAGGTCATGAATCAAATGTTTCACAAACCTTCATAGAACTCTCAGGAGGTCCTATAGTTGTTGTTAGTTCCTTTGAACCCCTTGTTTTGAACCCATATATCACGGATCCTTTCAAAACTGTTGCTCCACCTATTCATTCGTCACCACCAGGTTTGCTAGCCCCTACCAACTCTAACTACCAGCTGGACGGTGACCCCGACCCTAAAGCAATGGACTCCGAACTCCGCTTCCAACATGAGTTTTCTCTACTTTCCATGAAATACAAATGTCCTTTCAATCCCTATAACAAACCATATCATAACCGTTTCCATGCCCCTCACTAAAACAATCTTCAATTGTTTAACAAACCTTCCGAAAACCCACCAACTTATAAACCCAACATCTCTCCACCAAATCGCACCTCAGAATCTCAATAGAATCCGAAGTCTAACAAACCAAAAATTGTGTGCCACAAGTGTGGTTATGCTAGTCACTTTGTTAAAGATTGCCTCGCTGAAGCACCACAAAAACCCAAAATCAAGGATTCAGCTTACTATGTAGATCATGCTCAAGAGATGGCAACAAGCGAGAAGGCATTTTTCACAACTGTGTCCAGAGATGTGGAAGGATACTGGTCTTCTGGGGATGATGACGATGTGGCTACCGGGCAAAACATGTGTCTGATGGCAAGACAAACAATTGAATGTGATGAAGGCTATTGGTCCTCTGGGTCAGAAGAAGAAGAAGATGATAATGATGAACCAAATATTGCTACATGGCTACAAATGATCCACCTAGTCGAAGCATCGTTCAACAAGTAAAATCGATGATTACTGAGAATAATTTTGATTTATCTCTTTGTGAATCATATCTAACCCAGATCCAAATGGATATGAATACCATCTATAAAGCCTATGAGTCTGCCATAGAAGCCAGTGAGAAGAAAGACAATAAACTAAGTTGTCTTAGGTTGCGTTTCGAGGATAAGAAGTTAAAAATAGAGTCTTTAGAACATGATCTTCTAATGTCAAAAGATGAGTGTATCATTCTTAAAGACAAATGTGAAATCACTTATTGTAAAAGAAATGTTTTAATGTCGGATAACAAACGTCTCAATGCTGAAATAGATGCTTCACATAATTCCGATGATATTATTGAACCAAATGAACGGATGAGTCACAATTTTCGTCATCCTTGGTCAAAAGCACCTGGTCTCAGAAGCGAGTTTCCGAAACCCATTTCTCGTCCCTTAAAGGATTTGCATCTCACCTTTGTCACCTCATCTTGAGACTTCTGACCAATTTGCATCTCTAATTCCTGAGTTTCATCCAATAGTTGTTAAGTGTCCTTATTCCACCCCTCTTCCACCTCTAACAAACTTGGACCTGAATCGGACCTCGGAATTCCACTCTAGAATTCCAAACCCAGTAGTTCAAATTCTAAAACAAAGTCCTCCTAACAATTGTGTTGTCGAGGAAATAATTCCTGAGAAACCTGAACCTGATACTTCGGAGTTTGCCTAGGCATTATTACACGATGACATTGAAACCTCAAGTGATAACTCATCTGATTCATGTGAATCAAATTCCCAAGTGATTTCCAAAACAACCTCAGTGCCAATCACACTCAACTTTATCAACCCCTCCATTGGTCAAACTTCCAAGTTAAGATCTGACTTCGGGAATAAACCTTCATTGAATAGAAAAGATGTCGTTGATCCTAAGAAAGAAGCCAAAAATGCTCTCAAACAGGAAATTAGGTTAAGACAAAATTCTACGTTACTTGAAAACTCCAAAAAGAGTGTATCGCGAACGGTTAACATGTCAACTAGGAATCACAACACCTTTACGCCTTTTAAGATTCTCAAAAGACCATCCAATTCCCCTAGTCAGTTGGAACCTGTAACACTCGTGTTTCTAGCCTAGGCATTTATATTGAGGTCATAGTCTAGGTTAACCTTTGTAACTCATTTTGAAGAAATGAAAAGGAATTATGTAAATATTATGTAAATTATGTGTTTTGTGCTTAATTGTTAGCATTTAATTAATTAAGAATAAAAATAAGCATCAAAATCAAAGTGTGAGATAAGCCCAATATCTTTACATAAAGTTGTAGTGGTCGAAACAAGGATTTCGGGAATATAAAGAATACCAAAATGCGAGTTATAACGACGAAGTTATGACCTGTCGAAGTTTCGCGACAAAACCGACACGGTACTGAATGTCGTAAAAAGTGAGTTTTTGATAAATTACTTTTTAGCCTTAGAGATATAATCAAAAGTCATAGTATTCGTTAAACCGAGAAGTTCGATAAAAAGAACGCCCAAATCTGACTTCGTATAAGGAAGTTATGATTTTTCGAAGTTTCAGCTAAGAAGTAGACAACTAAAAATTCGAATTTTAGATCGAGAGATTTTTAGCCAACACAACCTAAAAGAGAATCGAAGGTCTCGTTATTACTAGCACAACGGTAAAAAGTCTGACGAAAACGGACGTCGGATGAAGAAGTTATGAATTTTTAACGGATTTCCTGTCCGGGTCTGTTAAAAATAATAATAAAAAAATTAAAGTCAAAATTAGCTGACGAAATCTAAACGGAAGTTGTAGAGCGTAATTTTAGCTACGCGTGCATATAAAGAAAGTAAAAAACAAAGCTCGTATGCGAATGTTATGAATTTTAGAAAATTTTCGCACAAAATTCGAGAAATTTCGCATAGATAAGCTTCACCCGGAAGTGCCACGTCACCCTCGCCTCGCATGTGCCACGTATCCGAAATCTGCTGAGTCACCGAAGCCACCTGGCGAGACGTGTCTCCTGCCCTCGCATCCGAAGTCCGGTCCACTAGAGGTTCGACGCGTGTTCCATTCCTCGTGTCCGAGCCTCGCAGAAGGAGCCATGTCTGAAGCCTTAAACTAGACCGCGGTCCAATCAGGAGGCGACAGCGAGCCCCTCGCAGGTGCGAGCCATGTGCGAGCCATGCGCAGCCCACATGCGAGCCCTCCCCTGCAAGCTTCGGATCTGCGACGCGTGGCCTCTTCTCAGCCCTTGGATCAGAAGCATCGCACCTATATATAGAAGGGTGCGAGACCTCCCGGGTAACTTTGAAAATTTGCCACTTTTAACCCCTTTTCCCATATTTTCTTCATATTAACATCCCCCAAAGCCCCAGTATCGATTATAAGCCCCGGAATAGACCATGAAGCGCCCAAGAAGCCCGGGAAATTTATCTTTTTGGTTTCGAAGCCCGACCTTTGCAAAGCCCGGTTTCTCAATAAAACTCTCGGTTTTATTAGAAACGGTCGTTTTAAGAAACGAATTGCTGCCCGATTATCATCAAATCATGTGAGTGTATAGTCAGTTTCATTTTACACATAGATATGAAGTATTTACCTTATAATACATGCTATGTGTAAATATATTAATTGTTTATTTGAGATAACTGTTGAGTTGATGTTTTATACAAGTTTTAAACTGTATATGTATTTTTTTTATCTATAAATATGTTGGGTAGAACATGGGTAGACAGTGATGTGTGATAAAATAAAATTGATGGGAGGCCTCGATGTATTTTGAGATCCAGTCATCTAGCGGAGTTTGGATGACGACCACAGAATTTCTAGACAGTCCAATGGGAAACATTAGCAAGTCCGCAACCTATAGGTGTTAATGAACTAAGAGTGTTCATTCGCTTTACTCCATCCCCCTCATGGTTGCCTTTAGGACATGTATGGCTGAGCAAACCCCTTAGCAGTAGTGTCCATCCCGATGATATTCTTTAAGCTAGGTCCCTTGTGATAAGTGTTTAGGGACGTAAAGTGAGGATAACGGGAACGGGTAATCAGGGTTATTGTTGATTGATGAACATAGTAAGTTTATTATTATTGTGGGTTGAAAACCCTATATGCTCACCAGGCTCCCAAGCGTGACCCACCCAGCTTTTTATGTTACAGGTAGTGGACCCCGAGCATAGTCAGAGGACGACGAGAGATTTTTGGATTATAGGCCAGTAGTTGTAAATAACTGTTGGAAGGCTTATAATGTCTTGTTTATGCTTTTGATCTGTATCGAAACATGACATCCCGAGGGTTTGATATATATGGAAAATATATACCTTCTTAATGAAGGGTTTTGATAATCTTTTATCATATGTTGTTTGGGGACGAATTCCGCAACATCTTTTAAAAAGATTTCTCTGATTTTAATTTAAAAAGCATAAATTCAATCGGTCTTTTTTGGCCGAGAAATTAGGGGATGTCACAGTTGTTATCAGAGCATTAGTTTAAGCGAACTAAGAAATTGTAGAATTTCTAGACTTGAACTTAGAATGCTAAGTGATGATTGTGAGATGAGTGTCTATCATATTTTAGACACGAGCACTAGTTTATTTTAGGTAAGATGCCTAAAATGCCCTTATATGCTAAATGCTATGTGTTTGCCATGTGTGCCATTATTTGTTTGGATCTATGGTCTGTTGCCGACCGGATCTGCAAACCTTATGTGTGTAGGATTCTAAGCGTATGATTATGAGATTAGAACTATCATGTAAACGTTTTGGAGTGATATGCGAAATAATATGTCTAACAAGCATAAAGACCTAAATTCGCCTTATTTGGTATATAGATTGTAATGGAAAGAACTCGTAGTAAAGCTGCAAATGCAAACGGAAACAGGGATCAACAGCCTCAACCTCAAGTAGTTGAGCAAGTACCTGTTGTAGGAGCTGCACCTGAGCCAATGACGATGGTTGCGGTACACGCAATGATGCAGATGATGTTAGATCGCCAAATGGAGGAGACAAGGCAATTCCTACAACAACATAGGGAAGAGACTATGATGCCTGTTGAACAACCCATATTGAATGAAGGGCAATCAGTAGGAGGGAACTACAGTGGGACTCTTGGTCAAGCCAACCCACCGGTAGTTAGACAAAACAACCAGGATGGAGGAGTTGATGGACGCAGATGCAAATACAAAGATTGCATGGCATCTAAACCGCCGTGTCTATCTGGAAGTCCGACACCGGTGGAAGTCATGAATTGGATCTACGAAATGGAGACGATGTTTGAAAGTTGCGAGTGCAGAAACAAACAAAAGACCGCACTTGCAATTCCTCTGTTAAAGTATGGTACATTGAGCCGGTGGAAGTTACTAGCTAATTCGATGCCCAAGGGTGAAGCTGGTAAGATGTCTTGGGAAGATTTTGTGGTACAACTGAAATTTCAGTACTGCGATGAGTAGGATCTTTCGGAAATCAACAATGAGTTCGAGAATTTAAAGAAAGGAAAGATGAGTGTTACTGAATACGCTGCTAGTTTTATGGAAAAGATGAAGCTTGTTCCTCATCTAGTTCCACCTGAACTCTCTAAGGTCAACAAGTTTGCCCTCGGATTACCAGTGGACTTTGGTCTGATGGTTAAGCAAGCAACCACTTTGAAAGCCGCCATTTGGGCTGCTAAGAATGTTGAGGTTCATATTAGAGAGAAGGGTCTGGAGAGAGCAGAAGTTGGTGAAAAGAGAAAATTTGAAGGAACTTTAGGTTCCAATAAGAAAAGCAAATTTTCTAAGTCCAAGAAGTTTGGAGGAGGAGGAGGAGGTGAAGCGAAATGGTGTGAGAAGTGCAAGAAAAAAGCACTCTGGGAAATGCAGTGACGAGGTGACTTGATTCAAATGTGGAAAGACTGGGCATTATGCTAACGTGTGTCCGTCCGACAAGAGAGTATGTTTTGAGTTCCATGAAGTAGGGCATGTTCTTAAGGACTGTCCAAAGAGGAAG